>NW_020664980.1:3474389-3552366 GCF_002925995.2 Terrapene triunguis | reverse complement strand
GATTTTCAAAATGTGTCAGAATTTTGGTTTTACAAGTTGTTCAATAATTGGGATCCTACTTTGCTCAGGCTGAGTCTGGGTGTGGGCAAAGTGATGAGGTAGAGGAGAATTAGACAAACGTTTCTGATTTTGCCCTTTATCTATTTTCTAGAGTACCCCACGCAACTTCTTGGGCACTGTCTATTCCAAAAGACACAAACCTCTCTTGGGCTCCTCCTGAGAAATGCTAAATTTTTCTCAACTCCCATTTAAATCAACAAAAATTGAGGACCTTGCAAGGTCAGGCCTGGGCCTTTTGTAAATAGGAACTGAATGGGTGCTTGGCAGAATGTGGTAAAATGAATCTGGTAGGAAAGCAGGAAAGAGCTATGGAAAGAAATGTGGTGTCTGTTGATGGCTTTAGTAAAGCATGGATGCTGCAGTCTTCAGAACTCCTAACCTCATCTGAACTGATAACTTTTAATTGGAACAAGAAAATCATCCTGAATTTGAATGTTTCCATCTGTGATTCTATAAAGCAGCCACAGTATCAATAGAGTTTTGCCAAGATGCTGGATTATCTTCTCTTGTTGACAATTAACATTTGAACCACCTACTGAAAAATCAGACGACTGACTTGTTTTAATAAAGTGAATATTAACTGAACAAAGCAGAAGGCACTAAATTCATTAAGGTTCCCAATAACCTGCCAGGAATCTTCATTGTTTGTCTCTATGGTGTGATTATAATAATCTGAGCTCCAACCCTTTTGGATAATTTAACAGGTTATTAGAATTCTTTCTTTCTTTTTCCTGTAGGCAGGGCATAGTTTATTTATTAAATTGAATTTCTGGTGTCAACATACCTTTCAAATTGAATCGGAACACTTCAAAGGTTGGGTATGGGATTGGCTTTACTCTATCTCCATTTCACAGAGACAAACCTAGGCAGACAGATTAAGTAACTGGGCCAAAACTATAGCGTGAGTCAGTATCAGGATCAAAAGACACACGAGCTCCTGCCTCCCCCTTCTGCAATGTGAAGCATGCCTCATCTACAGAGAAAAGGGTTTTATTTGTGATAATCATACTTATTTGACAGTGTTATAGTAATGGTCCAAATCCTGAGGTTTCTGATTCAAGGAAATCTCCCATTGATCTCAAAGGGAATTTTGTCAGAGTGAAAATTGAATATTGATCCAATTCCTATTGAAGTCAATAGGAATCTTTCATTTGACTTCTATAGGAACTGGATTGGGCCCCAAGTTAAAACCTCAGGATTTGATCCCATGATTAAAAATCGCTTTGAAGATGTGCACATGAATTGAAATCTGCTGACTTAAAAGTGCACTTCAGCAATAAAATCCTTGCTGATGCATGCTGCTTTGCCAGTGGGTCTGGAAAGCATGTGAAATAAAAGACCTGGATTAGAGCTCAGCTGATTCACTGGAGTATGTTTTACTCCAATGATTTATCTGTGAGATTCTTCAGAGCAGAAAAGCTGGGTGGGAGGAGATCTATGTGAAGTTCTTGGAGGTGCTGGCCAAGGTGTAATAGCACGTTGTAATATATTTAGCAACTAATGTTTCTGTGGTTTGCAACCCACATGAGAGGGGAGAGTACACCCTGTGCATGGGGAGCTATTTAATGCTTTGGGCAAGAGAGCAGAAAGATTAGAGGTGGGGACTTTTCCTGGCTTTCTCATAACAATAAATTACTGTTTCATAGACTTCCTCCCAGGAGAAGACACAGGCAGGTTAAAAGACTATTTAGCTTGTTCTGGTCCAGAGCATGCTGGTAACTTCATGTCAAAACAAGGATTGTGTGTAGCGGAAGAGAAGTGGGAGCATGGCTAATGGTATGGTCTTTCCAATAGAACCACACAATGTTACTTATTTTCTGGCATCAGCTCTTGAAATGTGCATCTGCTTTTATGCATGGCTGGGAAAGCAAGTGGATCTGGTAGATGAGAAAATAAGGCAGGTTGCCAAGAAGAAAACTAGATTTCCCTATGTTGCTACAAAGGGGGAGGAATTAGGGAAATCAACATTCAAATATCATTAGTAGTGATGTAGAGCGTTACTTGGCAAAACAGTGCTATTACTATTAATGATGTGGTGGAGTTGGGGTGTGTGAAGGGATGGAATGAAGCATCTCTTAATAAAGAGGAGAAATTGCAGTGGGAGGCCAATTCAAGGACACTAATGCCTCATGTTATACAGGTTTCCACTTCATCAGAATTTCTTTATTAATGAACAGCAGGAAATCCTTGCTTTCTTCCCTCAATATTTCCCACACTGGAAGCAAAGAAATCAGAGGAAAAGTAAGAAAAACAAACAAACATAAGAGCACAATGCTTAAGCCTTTTCCAAAAGTATTGAAGTGATGTCTTGCTAATGGCTTGACAGCTTGAAGTAGGAAAGAACACAGGGTAAAAAAGAGTTGGTAACAGTTAATAGATTCTATAGCAAAGTTTTCTAACGGGGGGTCCTAGAGAGCAGGCTGGAGAATTCATACTTGGAGTGCTAGCTGGGGACAGGGTGCTAGAGCAGTCTAGTGGTTAGACCTGTAAGGACTAGGAAGCCCTGGGTTCAAGTCTCCACTCTTTGAAAGACTTCCTGTGTGACCTTGGACAAGTCTCTCTACTTCTTTTCTTTAGGTTCCCCATCTGTAAAATGGGGATAATAGAACTTCCCTTTTTCACAGGAGTGTTGTGAGACTAAAAAAACATTTAAAGATTGTGAGGTGCTCAAATACTATGGTAATGGGAACAGATAAGAACCCAAGATAGCTTCTCTGCCTTATTTACAGCTGCTAAACCGAAAACTAAAAACTCTTTCATGTCACTTCTCCATGTAAGCCATCGCTTTAGTTGCCATAGGGATGTTAGCAATTTCAAATAGAGGGTGGGGGGAGGATATGTCTTTATGAATGGAGGGGGAGGTGCCCACAAGACAGTCTGTTATAATGGGATCCACACTATGAAAAAGTTTGAGAAGCCCTGATCTGATGTGTTACTCTGGGAGGGGGGGAATTACACTAAGCCCAATCAAAATCTTTCTTGACTTTGTTGTGGTTGCTGAAGATGAGGAGGCTTCCCGCATGAAAGGGAGGAAAAACTGGTTGAGACTGCAAAATTGGAGCACTCAATGTACAACATGAAGTGGCAATGCTTTCTCAGTCATCACCAGGGTTACCAGTGCACTGAGGCTTACACCAACATCTGTGCTAATTTGAAAGGCCATGATTGAAATGAATCCCTTGTTCTTTGCAGGAAATAGACATCTGAATTGGTAAAGTTGTGAGTTAACTGCTTGGTAATTGAATTCCTATTGATGTAGCTGGGTACAGATGAAGAGGGAGGACAAAAGGCTTTTCTTGTGATCAACTGTGGTAGATGAGAGTTTAGCTTTAGAATGAGCAATACTGCATCAGACATGCTGCAGGCCCACCTAGTGGAGACCTAAAACATAACAAGTCCTAGTAACTTCTTTTTCTTTTCTTTCTTTTAAATGTGTGGTATAAAATACTTTAAGCCATGCCATTTAGCTTTAGTTTTTAATCTGTACCATTTACATGTGTATCACCTGTGCTGTTAACTTTAAAAAGCCTTAGAAAACACAAAGACACTATTTTCATTGAAACAAAAACCCACTGAACTAATGGAGGGAAAAAGCCAGTGGTGGAGATTTTCAAAGGCACTAATAGCAGTTAGGAGCCTAACTCCCAAACTTCTCTAGCCTGACTCACTCTTGCTTGCATATTTATACCTGCCTCTGGAAATTTCCACTACATGCATCCGAAGAAGTGGGTATTCACCCACGAAAGCTCATGTTCCAATACGTCTGTTAGTCTATAAGGTGCCACAGGACTCTTTGCTGCTAACTCCCAATGATTTTCTTCAGCGCGAATTAGGGGCTAGATTCACAAGGGAATTTAGAGGTGGCGATGCTGAGCATTGCCATGCCTAACTTTTAGGCACCTAGAAAATCACTGGGATTCACAAAGCCTGGGTTAGACACCTTGGCTCCCTATACAATGAATGGGGGGAGGGATAAGTGCCTCAGAATAGGATTCACAAAAGACAGCCAATGGGAGGTGCCAAGTTGTGTGCTAAGCCCCACCCCTTTCTCAGGGATAGGCACTTCGGAAGCCTGTCTTTGGGATTCTCTGCTGCAAACCCTCTCTCGCTGTTAGGCGCTAGGCTGTTGTGGCAAGAAGCTGGAGAGGAGGAGGAGGATCTCACTTGTGGGGTGACCAGACATCAAATGTGAAAAATCGGGATGGGGGTGGCGGGTAATAGGACCCTATATAAGAAAAAGACCCAAAAGTCAGGACTGTCCCTATAAAATCGGGACATCTGGTCACCCTACTCCTTTGTATCTTTTAGCCCAGTGGTTGGGGTACTCATCTGAGATATAGGAGCCCCCCTTCCTCCTGAGGAGGAAAAGGGAGTTGTCATTTCCCAGGAGAGGTGCCCTAACCATTGGGCTATGGGATATTCTGATGTGGGATTCCCTCAGTCTCACCTGTGAAAGCTGTTCCAGTTTGGATTAATAATGAAAGAGTGATTGGGGAAAAGCAAACTTGAGCAAGACTTGGTAGCCTGGTGGTTGGAGCACTCACCTGGGAAGTGGGAGATCCAGTACCCCTGCTCCAGTGACCTTTTAAAAATTATTTATCCAGTGGAACAGCTAAATTCTTTTGTGAATCTAGCCCTGGGTGCCTAATTGCCATTTGTTCCTTTGAAAATCTACTCTTAAGATTGGACACTTGAGGCTGACTTTAATCCTACAGCCTTCTGGAGTCTGCAAAACTTGGCTGCAAACCTGCATGATTAGGCTTTATGGGAAGATTCTGGTAATTTTGCTTTCCTCTGGGCCTGAGATACCAGAAAAACAACCTCGTTTCCAGTGTTTCAGCAGAAATAAGGAAGTGTAGAAGTGCACAAAAAAGTAGAGGAAGAAAAATTGAACTTAATACTTTCCAACCCCCAAAAGGAGTTGGTTCAAATTTTAGGCAACAGTTCGTGTCTATTGTTCTTTCTCTTTCTGAATAGAGTAATGCACTAGAAATCTCATAAGGGCTTTCTCATAAGATTTCCAGCCCAGCTGTTTTTGACCCAAGATGTTTATCCATCAAAAATATTCTGAGATTCCCTTTGCTCCTTGAGAGCCTTTTCAAAGTTCTTTGCCAATATACTTTGCACTGTATTTTTGTGCAATACTATTTGGAAATCACATTTGTGTTCTCAGTTATGTTCTTCTGAATTCACCTGTATGGGAGAACTTAACATATGGATTATAGTGAAAGTGCATCTTCACAGTCTCAGCTAGGAGTAGCCTGTCTAAAAGCAGTTATACCAAATGGTGACAAAAGGAGACAATTTCATTGCTGGATCAGAATTAGGCTCTTAAACAGCTGAGGCACCTCCACAGCTGTGTCCCTGAGCTTTTATTTAATATAGCCCTCAGAGAAGGATCAAGTGGGTTATGTTTTCTTTTCAATTTCTTGTTATAAAAAGTTGCATAGTATGAAATTAAATTATGGTTCTAGACACGTGCTGGCTCAGCAATTTATGGGGAGATATGGTTGTAACATAGCTGTATGTGTACATGTTGATGAAAGATTTATAGCCCTGGAGACTGAAATCTACAAAAGAAGTACAGGCAGAGGCAACAGCTATGCAAACTTTTCCCTTGCAGCTCTCACAAGCTTTTTGGCCAGGACACGGTTAGTTATGCATGTCTTTGCAGATTAAGAAAAAAACCTCAAACTTATTAGAACTGGTCTGGACACTTACCATCAACATTATTGACAAATAGTAACCCTTTTGTCAAAGATTTTCTTTGAAATTGTCAGGTTATTATAAAAAAAACTATTTTTAATGAAAATTAAATTCACCCCCAATATATACATTTAATTAAAAAGCCATTTTTTTGGACAAAACTTCTTTGTAACTAAATTTTTCAATCAATATTATGGTGGCTAAGATGTCCTGATGGGAGAATTTGAAGAACTGAGTAGTGTGGATAGATCAATGGCCTGATTCAAAGCTTGTTGCAGTCAAAGAAAAGACTCTCATAGACTTCAGTGGACTTTGGATCAGGCCCCAGATGAGGAGATCATTTTAGCTGTGGCATTTGGGGTGGCTATCAAAGAGGAGGAAGTTACAATACTAGATCACGTTAGCAAGCCGATCGTAAAAAATCAAATCACTGACTTCAGGGGATTGTTTCCCCTCTAGTATGTCTAAGTAAGTAGGTTTTATTACAGTGAATTCTGTGTTTAATATCTTTCATAAAACAGATATTAATCTTTGTTCAGACATTGTGCTCTTAGGGAAAGGGCATAAGCAATCAGAACCAGCCGCTAACTGAAAGTCAGTCAGCTGGGATTTAAATGTTATTAACTTGTAGACATGTTAGTGAAGGCCATATTTGTCTCAAGTGAATGGCCTAACAACTACTCTAACAGGAGAGATTGAGAGAGACCCATGTCAAAGTTGTTCTACTTTAAATATGAATTGGGCCACAGAATGTTAGAATGACTCCAAGTGGTCGGGGCACTCACCTGAATTGGCTGATTCCTGATCAAATATCTTCTCCCCTTCAAGCCGAGGGGACTTGAAGCAGGGGTATCTCATAGCCCGGGTGAGTAGGTACCCTGTTTACTAGGCTACAGGTTATAAGGAAAGACCTTCCCCTCAGCTGTCTTGTGTATACTCACATTGGGGGCTCAGTCCAGTAGGCAAGCTTCGAGGAAACCTACTGATTTGGGCCCCTGCACGTGACAGGCAGATGAATGCCTGTCTTCTCCAGTTGGTGAATCAGTCTGAGGTGTAGGCAGGAGGTAGGTACGTAGGTGCCAGAGGGAGACAGCAGTGCATGTGCCCAGAGGCAGAAACATAGATGTCTAGGGAATTTTTACTGCAGAATCTTAGGAGCTGAGTGAGTTTAGGCACCTATAGGATTAGGTGGTAACTGAGCAGGAGTTTTGCAGATCTCAGTAGTACATAAAAATGGGACTTAGGTGCCTATGTACATTTGTGAATAGCACTCTGTCTTTTGATGGGTGGGTAAAATATCACTCTCTTCCATTACCATCAATAATCATGATGAGTACAGGTGAGTTGACTGGGCTGGTAACACTTCCAAACAATTTTGTGAGGCAGTGGTATGCTATTTAATAAGTTGTACAGTGTTCCCTCTAATTTTTTCCACCCATGTGCAGAATGAAATTTGTTATGTGCACCAATATGGAGGTGATGTGTCACACAACACCTCCATATTGGTACACATAACAAAATTCATGTGGCAGAGTGGGGCCATAAAAGATCAAGAAAGTCTATGCCAAATATTTAATCTTGAGATAATATAAAAGGGCTTTAAAGGAATGTCTTTTGGACTTGTCTTTTGGAAACCAGAAAATACTGCTTTTCCTCCTCCCCGGTGTAGGAAACATTACTTTTCTTCTGTATTTTGAATGGAATTGAAATTTATCTATTTATTAAGCTTTCCATAGCAGGGCCATACTGTAAATGCTTTTAAAACACTAGCCCAAATACAGGTTGCCTCTAAACCTCTTAAATATTTGGTTCCAGATCTCTCGCCTTCCCCAGAGTGTGGGGTTGTTAGGGCAAACCAAATGGGAGTTGAGTAGGGTGGAAAACAAACAGAGGAAGAACTGAAAATAGAGAGAAAAAATATTCAGAGGTGAATTGATCCAAATAAAGGCCTTTCCCATAGTTCTGAAGATGATGAATGAGGAAGGGAGAGTCCAAGAGAAGAAGTCACTGAGGAGGCCCTCCCTTGGCCTGATCTAGTTCACAGAGCAGACAGCAAGAAATGTGTTTTTATGTTGCTGTTAGGAGGCATAAGCAAAGATGATCATTGGGTCTCGACCAGAGGGAGTTACTAAATGTTAGCAACAGAATAGATGGCTGCTTTTCTTCAGCACCACTTATGCCAAAAACATCTTGGTTTGTGTACTAGCATAATCAATGCCTGAAGAGATCTGGGAAGGTGGTTAGTTTAAACAGATGCAGCAGAGGGAGAGCATGGTGTCTCTCTTAAACCTTTCATTTGGCAAACCCTTTGGGGGTGGGGGGGAGAGCCAACTAATGTGCTTTGAGCAAATTCTCCATGAGGTTTAATTTGGGAGAGTCATAGAAAATGTTAAGTCTTTAGTTAGAGCTGTTGGTATCTGTACAGGCCCACTCCATGCCTGCTATTGTGCTAATCCCAAAGTTTATAGTACATAGGAACAAGTGTGTTGGATTGTTTTATATAGTCTGTGTACTAGTTACTTGTCGTATACGTAATATAAAAGTGATCATTTTAATCAGTATTAAGGCCATCAGTAGTTAGTGTTGTGGGGCCACCTGGTAGACTCTGGGAGAAGGATGCTAGACCAGTATGATATAAGGAAATGTTATTTAAGTACAGGACTGGCTCATGGCCAGGTAAGACCCTATGAAACGGCAGACAAGCAGGGTCATGACCAGATGCTTGCTGTTCTCCTAGCACATTTGCAGAGGTGCCACATTTCAGTTTCAGAGATGATGGAGAGCTGGGAGATGGGGGGGTGGGGGGGGGGGGTGGAAGGTTGCACACATCTTCCCGTTTCTCCTTTTCCTACAGTCCAGCAACGCAGACCTTCAGGCTGTTAGGAGCTGCACCCCAGAATCCTTTCCTCACAGTCCTTTCTTCAACCACAAGATCACTTCCTCCTCTAACACCAAACCGTATGTATTTTACTGCACCTCTTAAAATGACTTCTCAGTCTGTAGTGGCCTCTGAGAGGGAATGAGTTCCACCATGTGCAAGATTCTCTTCTGAAAATATCTTATGGTAGTTCCCAGGAGTTCAACAGGGTGTGTGTGTGGTGTGGGAGGGGAGTAGGAATGACCACAGGAGCGTCCTAAAGGGTCAAAATGATCACAACATATACTAGGGAAAGAGGTGGTCTCTACAGTAGCTGACTCCCAAACCATTCAAAGCCTTTATGGATAACCAACAATTTGAACGGACAAGAGTGCACAGTCCACAGTGCTGCTGTGACACTTAGGTTGGGTCTACTAGGTAAGTAGGGCTCTATTGACAGCTGAATTATGTCCTAGCAATGGCTCTGGAATAACAGCTGCCTCTATTTATTTAAAAGTTCCAAATCAATTAGTGGTAGATTAAAACATTTGTTCTGAAGATGTTTGTTAATTATAGGCAATGACAAAATCCAGAACAGATAGTTTTTATATTGGGCACAACATGAAGTTCAGCCCTTGCCAGAGTTGTTACATATAGAAACAAATCAAATTGCAGGCACTAGGTACACTGCTACTTTGATATAACGCCACCCGATATAACACAAATTTGGCTATAATGCGGTAAAGCAGTGCTCGGGGGGAGGAGGGACTGCGCACTCCGGTGGATCAAAGCAAGTTCAATATAACACGGTTTCACCTATAACGTGGTAAGATTTTTTGGCTCCCAAGGACAGCGTTATATCAAGGTAGAGGTGTACCTCAAAGCAAGTGACCTGAAAACAAAGTTGCTGACAAAATATCACTTTTAAATGGACCAGCCAGAGAAAAGTAATATAACTGAGGGTTGTCGCCCCTCCCCCGCAGCCCAGGTGGTGCTGCAGGGACAGTGCAAGCTGAGGGGAATCCTCTCTCCCTGGCCCCACCACAGAGCCCATACCCCCAGCTGGAGCCCTCACTCCCTTGCACTCCAACCCTCTGCCCCAGGCCTGAGCCCCTTCCCACACACCAAACCCCTTTGCCCCACAAATTTTGTTATGCGCACCAATATAGAGGTGGTGTCATATTGGTGCACATAATACCGCACATAGGTGGCTGATCAGCATACCTGTAACCTATAACCACACTTATTAAATCGCTTGTGTGTGTGAACATTTGGCTCCTGGTGTTGGCAGCACTTGTACTGATTTTATTGGCAGTGCTGAGCTTTGTAGGACAGCTCCTGAAATCCAGTAACAGTTGATGTAAGCAATGCACTGACAATGCATCGACCTAATTACATTGACCATGACTCTATGCTGCTTGGGGAGGTGGTGTTACTAAATCAACATAGAGAGGCACTTACGCCAGCAGATGCCAAATTTAAGTGAAGCCACTTCCACAGGTAGGGTGATGCAAGGCACTTTGTCAACCTAACCTTGAAATGTAGACCAGGTCTGAGTTTGAAAAGATGGGGAAAACATTAAAAAAAAAAAAGTTTAGATATTAAGTGATAAGCTAAAACCACATTTAGGCCTCAAATGTTAGTGTGAACATGGCATTCCTATATATTTGTGAAAGATACCTTACGATAAGGTATATGAAGGAATCCAGGGGTGGGGTGACAGAGAACCTGATTATGGGAAACATAGTTCATTTTGGAGAGTTGGATAAATGAACTCAATGGAGTCATATTACCTACTCTTTTTTTGGAAATTCATGACAATGAAAGTAATGCCTGTCAAACTAATTTAGGCCCAACATTTAAGTGTGGCTTTTAAAACTGAATTTATAATTGAAAAATGTTCAGTTAACACACTTTAAAAATTCACTTCTGTAGCAACATGAACCCTGATACCACAATTTGCTAGTATTAGTTCACAGGAACTACCTATTGAATGTAACTAGTCTAATTTCACTGTCTGAGCATAGTAAAATGCAAAAAGTGAATTAGGCTTTATTGGTAAGAGAGTTTTTGAGGGGAGTTTTATTCTGACAGTGTCCCTCTAAATGTCAAAACCTATGTTTTATGAATCTACAAAAATGTGGTATAGAAATTGTAAATATTTTCTCCCATTGCTTTTAAGTTTTCCCTTTCTATAAAAAGAAAAGACAACTAGTAGACTAGAACAAAAAAATGAATGAGTTTTTCTTTGCACTTAATTTTCTTATTGTGCCACAGTGTCAGAAAAGCTATTTAAAAACAGTTTAATGCATAATTAATCACCATGCCAGCTATCTGCAGATTTACTGCTAGTTTTCAAACATTAAACAATTTATATATTCAAGATAGGACTAATTAGTCTAGTTCTCAAAAATGCAATATGAATTTTAGAACCTAATGTGCTCAAAGTATTTGAGCTCTGAAATTTATTAGGGGAACAGTTCTGTAATTCATTACTTCTCATTTAAAAAGGTAATCATTTTAATTTACATGCAGAAACACAGGACATTGTGCTCCATCAGCAGATAATGTTCTTCATTAAACAGAGTAGGAACTTTGTGCACTGGGGCAGCTGTGGTATTTCCATCTATGATGAAAACCAACGACAAAATATTGAGTAAAATGTTTTTAACTTTATGACAAAGTAAAGAAAACTGATTTTCCTAATATTGATTTGGATAATTTGTAATAAGGCACTGATAGGATAAGATTGTGTTAACAATCTTAACTACTCTCATGAAAAGAAATTCAAAGTTAAGGCATATACACCTCTACCCTGATATAACGCGACCCGATATAACACGAATTCGGATATAACATGGTAAAGCAGCGCTCGGGGGGGGGGAGGGGGAGGAGGGCGGGGCTGCGCACTCCGGTGGATCAAAGCAAGTTCGATATAATGCGGTTTCACTTATAATGCGATAAGATTTTTTTTTGGCTCCCAAGGACAGCGTTATATCGGGGTAGAGGTGTATATAGTATCTACTATGGCTCATACCATATAGCTATACTGTATTATATGACACTTCAAATCAATTTTGAGAAGTCTGCCACACTGAATTAATAGTATGTGATCAGTTAAGGATAAAATTCTCTCCTTACTTTTTGTGGATATGGGAGCATCCAGTTCCCATTGTGGGATTTGCAGATGGGGATGTTCAGCATCTCTAAAGAGCAGGCCCAACTTCCACGGATGTTACTGTGAGATGGGTACCTATACTCACTTTCCCACAAGTGGGAGAAGGGTTGACAAGTGTCTCTTGTACTGTCCCTTTAAAACTCACCATCCATGCAACAGTAAGAAGACACTTGCAATGTTATGATCAGAGCTTGCATTGAAAATGGCAGTAGCTTTTAGTACCCGATTGCTTTGTTAAATCTCCCTTTAAAATAAGGCCAATTGCAAACATAGAACTTACCGTCCCTTGTGATTCAACAACTGAATTTAAAAAAAAAAGGTTCAAAAGTGCAGACAGTTTGTCAAGAAGTTATTTCCAGGATGACTGCATTACCTTGGCACATGAGCATTAACTGTTGAAACATAAACACTATTAGGGCGGAGAAGGAAAAGTGGAACAATCATTTAAATTAAAATAGATTACAGCTTCACTTGTTAGATGGAGTAGTATTAATATTTCTCACCAGGGAATACATAAGTAACTTGGCCTTGATGTTTACACAGAGCAGTCCTTCTGGGAAGACCCTTTCCTAGTCATTGTGCAAAGACTAGTGAAAGAATACCAGAAAATATTTTAGTTACACAAGTTTTTACAACAGCTACTCAAAGCAGTGAACTGTAGTTTCCAGACATGCACAATTTCAAATTATGTAAAGTATTTTTATAACCTCTCTCTATAATATTAAGAACTAGTTGAAAGGTAAGTCATTTTCCCTCTTTTAGTCCTATCAAAAAGTATTTAAAACTACACGTATCTGATTGGCAATTCAACTCTAAAACTGTACAAGTAGATTATACTATCTGGTAGTTACTCCAGTTTTAAAGCAGTGTAACGACAATGCAGTCAACTGTTACTCTAGATTTACACCACCATAAGAGCAAAATCTCAGCCAAGAACTTGTATTTGATACGAGCTTTTACCATTTCACCAATATTTCCCAAACAGGGACAGGATTGGAATCTTTAAACCAGACTCTACTCATAGAAAGAAGAATTTCGTAACCACAAGTGTGTAAAACAAAATTCAAATGGTTTCTTTCATGCATGTTTTAAAACTAAGCAAAAAGTGTATAAACTAACACTACCCATCTTCCCTTTCCTACTTATTTTTTCCATGAAATTATGACAATGCTGAGTCTGAGAGTTGACTGTCACCAAAAAGAAGTTTATGCTTTTACTGCAAGATTAAACAGAGTAAAAAACTAATTCAAACATATCAAAAGAGTAACCAGAAGAAGGGAAGAGTATTGCTGTTTTATTTAAGTGTGGTTCATTCCAATGTGAAAGTTCCAATTTCACTTTAATAGCTGAAATTCTCTAGTCGTTATGGTCATTCAAAACCATAAAGCGGAAAGAGGGTTAGAAAGTCAACTCCAGTACCATCTCAGTATTATTTAGGGGAAAATTTAATCAATATGCATCAAATGACCTTTACAATAACTGCAATACTGACAACCATGACACTTTAATATGCTTTTCAAAATGGTGGGGGTGGTTTCCCTGGAAGTAAATACTTAAAAAAAAAAAAAAAAAAAAGTCTACTCTTGAGCCATTAATATGTGCATTATTAGAACAAGCTCCTGCAAGTAATCTTGATAAACCCAAGATAAGGTATAGCCACTTAAACTGATGCTAATATCTAAACACATTCACATTTCAAGTCTGAAATTTATTTGTATACTTTTGACTAAAGGATTTGTTTTCAAATTAAACAATTTAAATTGCACATTGAATTCTGAAATACCAACACATTGTATAAATAACAGCTTAAAGAGTATTTGTTAAAATACAGAAAATATGCAATTTTCAACTTGCTTGAGAAACTCTTTGCAATAGAGGTGACAGGAATTGGGTTGGCCAAAGATTTTTTTTCTTTCTTTTTTTTTTTTTTTGAATAAAGACTGCAATGTCTGTAGTTTCATTTACGTTTGCTGATTAAGAACCTACCAAATATAACTACAACCCCACTTCTCCCGCCCCCAACCCTCCCAAAACTCCCCGAAGTTACTTTTCTAAAGGCTGTAGAAATGGTAAAGAAACATTACATTTTTAACTGTATAAGCATGAAAACTTAAAGCTATAGACACTGCAGGTCAATTCAAACAGTATTCAAGAGTCCTATAAAAGTGAACGAGACATGTTTGTTTCCATTGCTCCATCAGACAATTCAAGAGTTAAGTTTGCATGATAGCAGCGACGTAGATCTTTGCTGGTCCAATTAAGTGTTCCAAGTTGATTTTTTTTTTTCAGTTTGGCCCACTGATGTCCAGTAATCAGAATAGTCAGTTCAAAACACAGAAATAAGAGCAAAGACTCCATATAATAAAGCACAGGGATATGCTACTAGAAGCTGTTGTCCTTCCATTGCTAAGGCAGAAATGAAGATTTTGGAAGCAGAAAAACTGCACCATCCAATAATCCCAGCAGTGAGAATAATTCCCATCATTCCCCTGTAACATACAAGAAAAGAACAGTTTAAAAAGGTAGGTGTGTGTCTGTGTGCGCGCTTAGACGAATGCAGGAATTAGAATATTTTCTAGTAAGTTAAATATGTTTCAAAGGTTGATTGTTTTTATCATTGAGGGTTTTTAAATAAAAAGTACATGGAATTTCAGTAAATATAAAATTAGTATTACTATTCAGTAAAGCTTTTAGAATGACACTAGTTAAAGACAAATTAAGTTCTAAGTACAAAAAGGTTTAGAACTGAGTAAACTCAAAACAAGGTGTTCCTTTGTACTTCTGTACAAGTAGCTTTCTGTGATGAGTAATGAAGTTAGTGATTTTCTTTTATGCTGGGCATTTAACTTAGTTTTCCAGACTCAACATTAATTAAAATTTAATCTATATTTCTTAAATTATTTTAGCTTTCTATATCCTGATATACAACTTGTTTGAGTTGTTTGACAAGTAAATATGTCTGAAGTATGCTACCCTGTTTCCCCGAAAATAAGACAGTGTCTTATATTAATTTTTGCTCCCAAAGATGCGCTAGGTCTTATTTTCAGGGGAGGTCTTATTTTTCCTGGAGCTTCGGGGCCTTATATTCCGGGGTGGCCTTATTATCGGGGAGGTCTTATTTTTGGGGGGATGCCTTATATTACAGCGAGAGGCAAAACTGGAAGTAGGTCTTATTTTCGGGGGATGTCTTACTTTCGGGGAAACACGGTATAATTTGAATCTAAAAGTAATTTGTAATAACTGAAAATGGACAGTGTGAATAAGTGTTCATGCTGTGTAAGCATTTACTTCATTTGACAAATCAATTATTAATATAGTATAAATTCCATCTAACAGAACTCCCCCGCAATGGGAGAAAAATCCGCAATATATGGAAGCAGGATTTTATTATAAATAGTTAGTATTGATACTTACTGCAAAGAAAATATAACTGCAAAACTGGAAAGCAGGATCATAGGAAGAAGACAGTATCCCAGGACACTAGCAACACAGCCAAATGAGACGCCCGTCATGCTCATTAAGTTCAGCAGGCAAAACATTCCTAAACATCCAATTGCACTAATTCCATACACATACCCAAACTGAATTTTACCAACCTAAAGATGAGAGGAGTAACACAAGTTAAACATGTTTTGTCTTAAAGTTGACTAAATACTGCATTTTACAAATAATAAGGAGAGTATAAGATTGTGGTAATCTTTGACCTAGTGATGAATCTGAAGTAGAATTTAGGGGATAAAGATGAAGAGGATTAAGAAAGGCATCCCACAAGTAATCCAAACAGAGTACTTGTATACTGAAATGTCCAAAAGGCATATTTACCATATCAGTTTTCAATTACAAAAAGTGGTGCATCTAACCAGCTGCAAACTTAGTGTGCTTATGTAACGTAGTTCTAGTTGGGCTACAAAATCTTATGAACTCTGCTTGATTTACTCCATTATATTTGCGTATTGATCCTACTCTGAAGATTATCTGAATGTTTTTTTATCAGCACCTTTACTATGGCAATGATGAACTACTAAATAAAAAATGTAAATTAGCAATGCACTGAAAAATGTTCCATGTGACATAACTCTTTCCATCTCTACCAATGATTCAGATTCTTGATTTTTGCCTCAAGGGGGTAAATTGTTTTTTGTGAAGTGCCATGCATAGCTATAGCACAGTGTAAATTCATCATCATAAAATATTTCAAGTTTTTTGTTTCCTATCTAGAATTATTTTTGGTCTTGTAAAATAGTGTTAATACACTATTTAAAAATCTGATTCCATGATATTTAGGTATGTATCCTGTCACAGCATGACTTGGAGACACGGCTTAAGAATGCCTCCAATATGGACAGAGCTGCGTGACTGCACTAGATTGGCAGATAGGAAAGTGTTTGAACTACAGTGCTCAAAGCACAGGGATTTCATTCTTTAATTTTTAGACAGAGCAAAATAACTGTACCAAATGATTGAGTGCTATAGAGACATAGTGAGATATCTGGGAAAAGCAGGCTATGGCCTGGTCTACACTACCCCCCCACTTCGGACTAAGGTACGCAAATTCAGCTACGTTAATAACGTAGCTGAATTCGAAGTACCTTAGTCCGAACTTACCGCGGGTCCAGACGCGGCAGGAAGGCTCCCTCGTTGATGCCGCGTACTCCTCTCGCCGAGCTGGAGTACCGGCGTCGACGGCGAGCACTTCCGGGATCGATTTATCGCGTCTAAAGCAGACGCGATAAATCGATCCCAGAACATCGATTGCCTGCCGCCAGACCCTCCGGTAAGTGTAGACGTACCCTATGACACGCTGAGTTCTAGACCCAAAAGCAGTGCTGTTCAGAGGCAGTATCAGCCAAATGACTGATATTGCAAAAAATTCAAGACATTCAATAAACAGAATCCTGGGTTTTATTAAGTGATATACCCACCACTGTAATATCCTCCCATATACCACGTTCTCAGCTGTTTTCATTTCAGTGTATTTCCTATTGTCTTAACCCTACCTGTTATGCCTACAGTACACATGACCATTTTCAGATCAGTTTTCAATTCACTCTCAAACTGGTAACACATACAAGTGGTTATTTTCTTCACTCTAGAGCAGGAGGGCTCGGAGTTCCTACAGAGAATTCTTTCCCTGGTGGGTCTTGCCCACATGCTCAGGGTCTAACTGATCGCCATATTTGGGGTCGGGAAGGAATTTTCCCCTGGGTCAGATTGGCAGAGACCCTGGGTTTTTTTTGCCTTCAGCATGGGGCATGAGTTACTTACAGGTTTAAACTAGTGTAAATGGTAAATTCTCTGTAACGACATTTTTAAACCATGATTCGAGGACTTCAGTGACTCAGCCAGAGGTTAGGGGTCTATTACAGGCGTGGGTGGGTGGGTGAGGTTCTGGGGCCTGCAATGTGCAGGACTAGACTATCACAACAGTCCCTTCTGACCTTAAAGTCTGAGTCTTAAATTGGTTAATATTACAAAATAAAAACAAATGGTAATGCAACTTAATAGATAAGTTTAAGTAACTAAAATATTCTTGCTGATGACTGATTGAATAAAATGTAGCTGAGCATGTCAAGGAGACACTTGAAAATCCATAAGATAAAATTACACCTCATGAACTGTCCATTACAGAGAGAACGTGTTCCTCTCAATACGAGGGCCCTCAATACTAGGGGCCCCATTTTCCTTAAAAATAAGCATGCAAAGTTGAAATTTATTAAAAATACTGAAATGTACAATGACAAGGAAGTTGGCTTGTTCCTACTTCGTCATATACTAAATCATTTAAGCTTCAGAAAACTAAATATTGCTTTATACTTCACTGATACCAATGATGAAAGATTATGCTTGCTTTCAGCCCTGTAGATAAAAGCAATAACTTTAGGTCAATCTTATTCCAATTAAGTTTAATTGGCAAAACACCTATAGCAGTGGTCACCAACCAGTCGATTGCGATTGACTGGTCGATCCTAGAGAATCTCCCATTCGAACATGATCTCTGGTGGTGTTGTGAGGCTGCCGCTAAGGCAGGCACCCTGCCTGTCCCAGAAGCGGCCAGCCCGGCCGCAGGGGGGCAGGGGTCTCCTACCGTGCGCTGCTCCTGCCTGCAAGCACCGCCCCCGAAGGTCCCATTGGCCAGGAACGGGGAGCTGTGGCCAATGGGAGCTGCGGGGGCGGTGCTTGCAGAGAGGGGCACCGTGTGTAGCCACATCCCCCCCCAGGGGCCACAGGGGCATGTTGGCCCCATCTAGGAGTAGGCAGTGAGCCTGCCCTAGCCTTATTGCGCCGCCGATTGGGAGCCGCCCAAGGTAAGTGCCACCCGCCGACAGGCTGACCCCAATCCTGAGCCTCCTCATAGAGCAAGCACCCCAACCCCCTGCCCCAGCTCTGACCCCCTCCAAGAGCCAGCACCCTGTACCCCCACACTCTTCCCAAGACCAGAGCCCCCTCCTGCACACAAACTCCCTCCCAGAGCCTGCACCCCTCACCCCCTCCTGCATCCCAACCCCCTGCCCCAGGCTCAATCCGGAACCCTCTCCCACATTGCAAACCCCTCAGCCCCAGCCTAGAGCCTGCACCCCCTCCTGAACCCCAACCCCCTACCCGGTGAAAGTGAGTGAGGGTGGGGGAGAGTGAGTGAGTGGGGTGGGGTAGATCCTGGGTTACCATTAAATTCAAAAAGTGATCCTGGACATAAAAAGATTGGAGACCACAGGACTGTTCCCATTGAAGCATATAGGTCAATCAGCAAACATTAACAGTTTTGGCTATTGTTTTGCTGATTTGGTGGTAAATCATGTCTAATAATGCTGACATTGTTGGTGGTGTCCACCAAGTCTAATGTCAACCATAGCAATATAATTTTAAAAAGTAATTGATAATTGTGAACCTGCTTTATTAGTAATTTTTTTCTTAAAGACAATCAGCTAAAAACACCACCAACAATAAACCAAGGGCTTTTCTACATTACCCGCTGGATCGATGGGCAGCGATCGATCCAGTGGGGGTCGATTTATCGCGTCTAGTCTAGATGCGATAAATCAACCGCCAAGCGCTCTCTTGTCGACTCCGGTACTCCACCAAGGCGAGAGGCACAGGCAGAGTCGATGGGAAAATGTCAGCCGTTGACTTAACGCAGTGAAGACACCATGGTAAGTAGATTTAAGTACATCGACTTCAGCTACGTTGAAATTGCGTAACTTAGATCAATCAGCCCTCTCCCTGCCCCCAGTGTAGACCATGCCTAAGTATACTGAACAAAGAAATACTAGAATAACCCAAAGTAAAATTTCAATGCATCAGAAACTGGCATGATAGAAAAATCTACTAAATGTATAAACGGAATATGTATCAAGAGCCAAAACCATAGATAAAGCAACCAAATTAAAACATTTTGTGCAAATAAAACAATTACATTCTATTGAAACCGTGTTTCTGACATCAAACAAGACATCTTGATTTGTACAAGGAGAAGAAATTGAAATATGGTTAAAATTGAAGATTTAACTTTATAAAACTAAGGACAATGAGTCATCTGATTGCCCGCCCCCAATTGTGACTATGGTCCTCAGTCTTCATGACAATAGAAGCCATATTACACAAAAGCAAGATATGCGAAGAAGTCACTACATAAAGCAACATGGCACATTACATACTGAGCTTGAAGGGCTTGACCCAAAGCGTGGTGAGGACAATGGAAAGACTTCCATCAAGGGGCTTTGAATCAGGCCCAAAATCATGTACTAATGAACCACAAATCCTTGGTCAAGGCCTGTTTTGTGACTTCCAGGCCATGGAGATTCTTATGAGACCCCCAAGGATAATTTAGCTTTTCTCAATGTTTTTGGACTATGATTAACACATTAATATTTTGCAATCTGTATCTTACCAGCAATAACGTGGCTCCAAAGGCAAGACAGAAGACCATTGGTCCTGCCAAATCAGTCTCATTCATGATGCTGCCATCTGCTACTTTTAATGGGTGTAGCACTGTTAGTGTCTTCTGCCAGATGTGGTCGAAATTGATCCCTAATTCTACAGGTTACATGAAAAGAATTATGCAGATTTGTTTCCCTTTTTATTTCTCCTTTGCCCCCATTTTCTTCACCATTTCTTTTTCCTGCCCCGTCACTTTCAAATCTGCTCCAGACTGAAGGCAAGACAATGAAGGTTTTCAAGTGCCGTTCTTTAGATGACCAAAGAATGATAGGAGACATTCCATCTCTCCTTTAGGGGGTTGAGCGCACTGTCTCTGTGGCACTCCAGTTCTCAACTACTCAGGAGTGAGGGACTGCTAGTCTCTAAGGCCCAGATTCTGCAATCAGATCTCCTTGGGCAGACCCAATGACAGGATTACTTCTAAGACTGATCCTCTGCATTGTACAGCTTTGATTTACCAACTCAAGGAGTGGGACACTATGTAGATTAGTAAACGAATTTTGCTTAGTAATAGAATGTACATGATCTGCTTCCATCCAAAGTATACTTCCCTTGTCATTAGTAACAGGAAAGGTAATTTGTCATAAACTCTGACTGACAGCATAACAATGTATAGAGAAGGTGAAAAATCCAGCCATCAGTCCAAATATTCTCAATATCTATCAATTCCGGCACCTTGTATTCTATGTAGGACATATCCTACATCTTTATTACTCCCTTCCTCAAATTAGAATTTGGGTTCTAAACACCAAAAAGTCAGTTATTTATAATTAAAGAGGCACTATCAATTTAAAAAAAAAAGTAACCTTTTGTTGTTGCAAACAACACCTATTATAACAGACTAAGGAAAAAAATCTGTGCTTTTATTCCCACATTTGACAATGTCATGTACAGTCAATTTCCCATTTAATTTGTGTGACTTTCACAGACCAATAGGGGAGAGAAATAAAGATAATGTGACTGTAAAGTGAGAAATTGGCAGGGGAACTCAGAGGCAGGCATGACAGAGGCAAAAAAAAAAAAAAAATTAGAAGTAAGTTAACTAGAGAGTACATTCCTTACTTCTCAGATTACCCCCAAGTTAGGGGCAGTTTTGGAGATGAGTAGTAAAGAACAAGTTATACCTTCTAGTAAGGGTGGCTCATCCTCAAAATTGCTTCCATAGAAAGACTGTGCTGTAGTTGGAGTGTATGTTTGTGTTGGCTGGTAAATCTGCCCTGTGTAAGGCTGCTGTTGCTGCATCATCTCTGGAGGGACAAATCCACTTTGCTGAGAGTAGTCATAACCACTATATTGTCTGTAGAGAACAACATAATATTATTGGCAGGCACAGATTTTTTTTTTAAACCTTTCCCCAGTCACATAAGACACTCTTTCGATAACAACTTAATATACAATATACAATCTTGTTTAGCTAATTTTTTAAGTGAAGTTAATTGCTCCTCCCACCCTAAATGTGTAGCTGCACAGATGCACTCACCCCAACCCACCACAAGGAGTAAAGTGTGACTTGAAAAGGTATATGGGTTTATGGACTCCTTATCTCCAGGTCTCTAATTTAAGTAATCCGGTCAAATCTTGCTTAGCTTATAAGATTTTACACCTTTTTACCATCAGATATCACATAGTGATAAAAAATTTAGAAGCCTACAAGTACACCTCTACCCCGATATAACGCAGTCCTCCGGAGCCAAAAAAAATCTCACCGCGCTATAGGTGAGACCACGTTATATTGAACTTGCTTTGGCCCCCCTGCTCCTTGTCCCCTAACTGTCCCCTCCAGAGACCCCCGTCCCTAATCACCCCCAGGACTCCACCCCCTACCCAACCCCCCTGCTCCCTGACTGCCCTGACCTCTATCCACCCCCCCCGCCCCGCCCCCTGACAGACACTCACCGGCAGCGGCGGGAAGCGGAGCAGCCCGGCCCCAGCCCGCTCCACTCCGCCAGCTCCCAGCCGCGGCACTCCGCTTCCTGCCGCAGGTGAGTACGGGGGGCATCCTTTTCCCAACCTCCCCGCACTCACCAGCGGCGGGAAGTGGAGCGCCGCGGCTGGGAGCTGACGCACTGATCCGCCGGAGCGCTGCTTTACCACATTGTATGCGAACCCGTGTTATATCGGGTCACGTTGTACCGGGGTAGAAGTGTAGTAGCATTTTCAGGCCAAAACTAATCCAAGCCCATTTAATTTGAAAATATGACAAGATTGGGCCTACAGAAAACTAGCAAAAGGTATCTGTCAATTCAAATATAGCCCCTTCAGTTGTATATCTGATTCCTATAATTTATCAAATGACAGCATGAATTTATACTCAGTATTAAATCCTATATTTAACAGAGCTCTATCTTGAAAGGAGATCCCAAGTCTTCATATTGTTTAAGCTTCCCATATGATATTTTCATAGAGTTAAGACAGCCTGGTCAAATTGACTATCTTCCCCCTTCCCATATAACAATTGTATCAGACACCACTCTTAGCATACATGTGATGAGGATTATGACATTCAGAGAGTAAGCACACATTATGACATCTACCATCATGACCTGATGCAGATGACAACCTTAGTAATATTTCAGTTTCTAACTCAAATTTTCTCAAACTCTGGTCACAGAAGACTTTTGAATACAAGCTGTTTGAACTGTGTGGTTGCGCCCACACACTTCAAAATAAAAAGATTTTAACACTCTACTATCTCACAGGTAGCCTGAAACTAGTACTGCAAAATTTCACCAGTAAAGAATCACTACTGTGACACCCAGAGGGGTACCTAATCACTTCTGAGAAACCTCCTCTTATAGATGTTACATAAAAATATTATTATATTGTATATCTAATACAGTGTTGTTCTTCAATAGTTCTCTTTTCTCCACTCATGTAAGTGTAAGTACATTGTATAATTTAATGCTAATAAGTTCTTTCTGCACATCAATGAAGGAAACTGCCAAGACTGTAGAGAGACATTTAAGAAAAAATGAATAACTTCATTACAATGGTCTGTATTTTCCCTTTCTCCATCTGCTCAAAACCCACGCCCAGAAGGGACCCTCCACAAGCAAATCTCCTTTTCCACCCCTATGGAAGGAAAACTCAGACACCTCTGCAGCACTGTGATCCTCTGGACCCTCCTGCTCTTTGTCCCCTACCTCTTCCCTACCTGCTTTCCCCCACCCACACAGAAATTCCCCTTTCTAAGCCTACATGCCTTCTCACATAGATGAACACGATTTGTCGGTGAAGAGTCAATGTGGCTTTTTGTACAGAGAAATCATGTCTCATCAATCTATTAGAATTTTTTGAGGGAGGGGGTCAACAAATATGTGGACACGGGTGATCCAGTGGATATAGTGCACTTGGACTTTCAGAAAGCCTTTGACAAGATCCCTCACCAAAGGCTCTTGAGCAAAGTAAGCATTCATGGGATAAGAGGGAAGGTCCTCTCATGGATCAGTAACTGGTTAAAAGACAGGAAACATAGGGTAGGAATACATTTATCAGTTTTCAGAATGGAGAGTGGTAAATAGGACTGTCCCCCAGGGATCTGTACTGGGACCAGTGCTGTTTAACATATTCATAAATGATTTGGAAAAAGGGGTAAACAGTGAGGTGGCGTAATTTACAGATGATACACAATTATTCAAAATTGTTAAATCCAAAGCAGGTTATGAAGAGTTACAAAGGGATCTGACAAAACTGGATAACTGGACAACAAAATGGCAGATGAAATTCACTATTGACAAATGCACAGTGGAAAACATAATCCCAACTATATATACAAAATAATGGGCTTTAAATTAGCTGTTACCACTCAAAAAAAAAAAAAAAAGATCTTAGAGTCATTGTTGCTACTTCATAGAATCATAGAACTGTAGGACTAAAAGGGATCTTGAGAGGTCTTCTAGTCCAGTCCTCTGCACTTTAAGGCAGGACTGCGTATTATCTAGACCATACCTGACAGGTGTTCTTAAAAATCTCCAGACAGATTCTACAACCTCCTAGGCACTTTATTCCAGTGCTTAACTACCCTGACATTTAGGGGAGTAGAGCGGAAGAATTACTTCTCGTGTCTTTATTACAACACTCCTGCTAATACATCCCAGAATGATATTTGTTTTTTTGCAACAGTGTTACACTGTTGTCTTCTATTTAGCTTGTGATCCATTATGATTCCCAGATCCCTTTCTGCAATACTCCTTCCTAGGCAGTCATTTCTCATTTTGCATGTGTGCAACTGATTGTTCCTTCCTAGGTGGAGTACTTTGCATTTGTCCTTATTGAATTTCATCCTATTTACTTCAGACCATTTGTCCAGATCATTTTGAATTGTAATCCTATCCTCCAAAGCACTTGCAACCCTTCCCATCTTGGTATCAGCTGCAAACTTTATAAGTGTATTCTCTATGCCATTATATAAATCATTGATGAAGATATTGAACAGAACCGGACCCAGAACTGATCCCTGTGGGATCCCACTCGATAAGCCCTTCCAGCTTGCCTGTAAACCACTAATAAATTCTCTCTGGGAATGGTTTTCCAACCAGTTCTGCAACCACCTTATAGTAGCTCCATCTAGGTTATATTTCCCTAGTTTGTTTATGAGAAGCTCATGCAAGACAGTATGAAAAGCTTTACTAAAGTCAAGAAATACCACATCTACTGCTTCCCCCCATTCTTTGAAAACATCTGATCAATGTACAGTGACAGTCAAAAAAAGCTAACAGAATGTTAGGAACCATTTGGAAAGGGAGCAATAAGCAGAAAATATCATAATGCCACTATATAAATCCATGGTACAGCCATATCTTGAATACTGTGTGCAGCTCTGATCACCCTATCTCAAAAAACATATTTTAGAATTGGAAAAGGTGCAGAGAAGGATAACAAAAATGATTAAGGATATGGAACAGCTTCCATATGAGAAGCGATTAAGGAGATGGGGACTTTTCAACTTGGAAAAGAGATGACTAAGGGCGGATATGATAGAGGTCTATAAAATCATGAATGGTGTGAAGAAAGTGAATAAGGAAGTGTTATTTACTCCTACACAACACAAGAACCAGGGGTCACCCAATGTAATTAATAGGCAGCAGGTTTAAAACAAAAGGAAGTTGTTCTTCATACAACGCACAGTCAACCTGTGGAACTTGTTGCCAGGGGATGTTGTGAAGGTCAAAACTATAACTGAGTTCAAAAAAGAATTAGATAAGTTCACAGAGGATAGGTACATCAATGGGTATTAGCCAAGATGGTTAGGGCCACAACCCCATGCTTTGGGTGTTCCTAGCCTCTGACTTCCAGAAACTGGGAGAGGATGGCAGGGGATGGATTACTCGATAATTGCTACTCTGTTCATTTCCGCTGAAGCACTGGGCATTGGTCACTGTCAGAAGACAGGTTACTGGACTAGATGGACCACTGGTCTAACCCAGTATGGCAATTCTTATCTAGAACAGTTTTGTTGTTAGTGTGTGTTTAAGTGTTAGAGATGTAAAGAAATGCAATCACAGACAGGATAAACGAATACTATACAAGTTAGAGAATGGAAAAAAAATGTACAAATTACTTATTGTATGGTTCTCCACTTCCACTGTAATCATAGGAATGTGTCTGGTCATCAATGCTATAACTTGTTTGGTAGAAATCTGTATTGAAGTTGTCAAACCCAGACATTGCAAATTATCTGTAAAATAAGAACATCAAAGCTTGTATGAGTCACAAAAGGTTACTTTGGCCTCTGGCTGTCATACAACTCTAATAAATTGTTGATATGGCAGACTCCTCGTTGTTTTTGTGGATACAGACTAACACGGCTACCCCTCTGATATATGTAATACTTTAAATATGGTGTCTACATCTGTGTGTGTAAATGTATAACATTTTACAGCGCTGTAAGAGATCAAAAGATGTAGATTATAATGGATATAGTGTTTCCTTCCATACTAATACATAAGTTAAATGTGTCACCGGTATGATTAAAAGTTACAATGGAGATGTGTTAACAAACGGTCCAAGCAACAACAGGCGCTATGCAGCCAGGGAGCTACACCACAAACCTCGCTGCGTTTTCAACATTACAAGTACGAGGCGCAGCTTTAAGTAACAACAAAATGTGTGTTGCCCACACAGCACGTTCACGGCCCCATCCGTACACCCCAATTCCTGCTACTGTCTCCCAGTAACCTGGGGCCAATCAGCTCACGCCTCTGTGCCTCAGTTTCCCCCTCTGGAAAGCAGGGACCCCGACTCACTCTCCTGCTGGGGGGCAGGGGCTCGGAGCTGTTGTGAGGAGCCCTGGGAGAGCCGCGGGACGGGGTGCGTTGAGCCCCGGGGGGGAATGGGTTGGGCTGGGGAAGGGGCTCACCGTTGGTGTCCGCTTGCGGTCAGGGGAGCGGCCCCGCGGAAGGACAGGGAACTAGCGGCCCCTACCTTGCCGCAACCTCACCTGGCAACCCCTCCTCGCAGCGCTGAGAGAATCCCCCCGGCTGCCGCCCCTCACCCTCCTCCGGTGCGACGTGTCACGAAACAAAAGAACCACTTCCGGATCAAGCGGAACGGGGCATGCGCAGCGGCGGTTCCGGCTGTCCCCGAGACCGTCGAGTGACTGAGCATGCGCCCTAACGATTCTCGGGTGGCGCCGGTTGAGCATGCGCAGGGGAGCGTGTTTGGCGCAGTGAGGGTTACGGTGCTGGGGCTACGTGAGGAGAAGGGAGGGGGTGGAACAGGGGAAGGCGGGAAGAGGGATGGGGAGGCGTTGGCTGCCACGCCCCCTCTTTGACGGGAAGGGGTCTGGGTCCCCCTCCTGTCATGGCTCTGGCCTCGCTGGAGTCTGCTCCTGTTCATAGTAGGCTCGAGTGCTCGGGTTGGGCGGTCACCTAACGCTGCTCTCTGCGGCACCCCGACGCCCCATCTTGCACGCAGGTTTCTAGCTGTGTGAAAATGAATGGAAACGTCCAGCATGAACCAGTGCTCCACGCTGTACTGAAAGTATGCCTGCAAACGGGAAAGGGATCGCTGAGATAAACGACTGTTGGGGGGACACTATTGCATAAACACAGTTCTTGTGTATTGTTCCCCGTGGTCTGATTTGCTCACCCTGTTTCACATTAGTGAAGTCTGGGGACTTCTCTTGAGAGAGTGCGCCACGGCCCAATAGATCTCACTGTTTGGAGATGTTTACTATTTATGGTTCTGGTATCCTTTCCTTTCTCTCTGATTGATCCATTATTTTACTAATGACCGAAATGAGATTTGCCTCTGGAAACTGACATGATTGCAGAAGCCACAGGTAACTGTTGGGGGTGGAGGGGCACAATTCTGAACCCACTCCCCTGGAAAAATATAAATATATAAACCCTGGCAGAAATCTGGGCAAGCACGTGACCTCCCCCCACCACCTCTGCTTGATTGTTTCAGGGTGGAGTAGTCTAGGTTTCTGTTTTTTGTTGTTTTGTTTTTTTCACTTTAATGATCATATTTTTTGCAAACTTCTTGTACTTTCCATGATTTTAAAAGAATAACAATAGTGGTTGGTTCAGAAAGTTAATTATCTAACTCCCTGGGTTCAAAACATGCTGATTTTTATAAAATCTATCTTTTAATTTTTTCATTTACCTGCTTGTATTTTTCCATGAGTGACCGAACGTATTAACTTCTTATGAGATGGTAGCACTTATGAAATAATAGGGTGGAAAAATCTTTGTGTATTTCTGCATAGGAGAAAACAAGTTTTAATAGCTGAAGAAAAAAGATTGATTCCAGATCTAAAATGTTTTATACAATGTTAGTTAATGTGAATTACAGTAAACTTTCACAGAAGGAGGGTAACACTACATGTATCACTAGTGTGTGTATATATATATATATATATATATATATGTTTGCTCAGGTTGCTAGGGCTTTTTAATTAGAACTGCTCAGTGTTCTTTTTGCTACTGCTTCCCACAGTGTTATCTTATAGACAAATTTCTGCTGGTTATCATTAGAATTTAACAGGATTCAGTATTTGCCTTTAAGAGTGCCAGCTTGTATTAGTCTTACATGATACAATATTACCAGGACTAACTGCAGCTTCTGGTGATCCAAGACAGTCTCCATAATAGGAACCCTGGAGAGTTTTTTTTAGGAAGAGATTTTCACAGACATAATGAAAATGTTGGTTATACCAATGGGATTGTGGGCATTTCATCTAATGTCTTGTCACATATTATAAACAAAGATGTTATTAATGTGTAAACATTGCAAGCTGGAGACCCAGAACAACAGTGCCAATATTAGTGACTATTTTCACTTTTTAAAGTGAACCAAGTGCTGATAAAATTACATCACTGGAAACTGAAAAGCCTGATTCTGATCACAAGACTGTTTTCACACTGGTGTAACCCCACTGCCATTGTTGGTTTACACTAAGGGTACGTCTATACTTACCTCCGGGTCCGGCGGTAAGCAGTCGATCTTCTGGGATCAATTTATCGCGTCTTGTCTAGATAGGATAAATCGATCCCGGATTGATCCCGGAAGTGCTCGCCGTCGACACCGGTACTCCTGCTCCGCGAGAGGAGTACGCGGAGTTGACGGGGGAGCCTGCCTGCCGCGTCTGGACCCGCGGTAAGTTCGAACTAAGGTACTTCGACTTCAGCTACGTTATTAACGTAGCTGAAGTTGCGTATCTTAGTTCGAAGTGGGGGGTTAGTGTGGACCAGGCCTAGGAGATCAGAACCATGCTCAGAAATCCTATCTTTATGCAAAGGTATAGCATGTGTTGTGGCAGAGCAAGCTTGATGATGACTCCACCAATGTGCCTCAACCCTGACATGGTGGAACCACGTCTAGGGAATAGAGATTAATTTATTTTCCTTGCCTGTTCATTCTTTGGCATCTTTGCTGAGGCTGCCAATAAGCATACCAATTAGTAACTGTGGTGATATTTTTTATGTTAATTCTTTCCCGTATTATGCCATTAACTCCTTCCAAATAGGCTATGAAACAGCCATTAGATAGATGGTAAGGAGCAGTTGTTCTTAATGAGACAAAAATTAACAGTGACATCTTGCTTTAACAAATTCACCCTTCACTTAATAACAATATGTATTGTAGTGTTAGAACAGTAACTAGTTAATCTTCATATGAAACCTGTTAGGTATATGAAATTTTTTTTATCTCCATTTTACCGACTGGGAAACTTAGGCAGAGAGGTGAGCATCAGGACCAGAATTAGTACTCAGGAGTGTCTATTTTTAAGCCTGTGCTTATACCACTGGCTCATTTTACTTATTAATGCATCAGAGATAAGGTTGATTGTTTTGATCATCTTTTGAGACTGACCTCATGCATGACCTTCTTTAAACAAAAAAGTTCACCAACCGTTATTTATACAGAACTCAAATCACAACAAGAAAAATCACCCTGTCAGGTTAAGAGATCCTGTCTGCCTGTAAGTGTGGTGTTTTTCAATAATTGGCATTTTCATGTAAAAAAAAATGGGAAATAGTGTGCCATCAAGTGATAAGCAGAACCCCACTGAAGTCGATGGAGAGTTTTTATTAAAATGTAATGGCTTGAAATGGCCTGGTTTTAGATTTCATGACTTTTTTAGGTTTTTGAATCACAAGTTTTGGTATTAAAAGAAAAATTGTCCTCATAAAGCATAATTTTTTTATTTTGCTGTCATAGATGCAAAACAGATGCAAAAACTAACCTGGTAAAACCAACAAAACAAAAAAACTCATCAGGAAAACTACAACTGACATTTCCCCCTTTATATTTTATACATAAGCCTCCTCCTGCACTAAGGAATTGCTTGGAAATTTTATCCTATGGAGATTTTTAATGCAGAATTATAATGCTTTGAATATTCTTGGCCCCTACTCTGCTGCTATTGAGGTTGCCTTTGAAACTCCCCTTGAACTGACTGGGTATATGATCAAATTTTTTTTGGTCTATAATAAGCCAGAGAGATTTTTAAGTGCAGTATTGTGAATGGTATCACTGTAATACATTTCAAGTCTTGTCTTAGTCCGCTAATGAGGCACTGTGATTTTCTTTCTCTGTGTATAGTTAGTGACTGAAATCTAAAGAAAATTTTAGTCAATACATTTTCTACTGAGTAGTATTTGGTTCAATTTTTCTTCAGTTTCTGAAATAGCTGATTTACAACATTTAAGGGCAGTATCTCAGGGATGAACAGGCAATACATATATTAAAGATTTTTTAAATAATGATTTTAGAGACTTACTGTGATATTTATGTCCGTGTTTTGAAAGAAGATCCCCCATTCCTCATGAGTGAAGAATACAGTTTTCTTTTGATGCTGTGGATACCAAAGGACTCAATCTTGCAAACCTTTCTTCATGTGAATAACATTATTGAAAACAGTGAGGCTACTACTCATGGAAGTAAGAGTTTGTCAGAAATGGTAGTGTTTATTAATCAAATTGTGCCAAGAACATGCTTGTATCCAGATTTAAGTCTTTATTTGGGACATTGCCTGGAACAGTTTTTTGTGAATCCATTAAATCACCAAAATGTTTGTGTTCATGTGGAATTGTTATTTCCTCCTGTTTTATACTGTGTGATGGATGTTGCAGAGTGTTCTTTGATCAATATGTCTCGCCTGTTTTTACTGCATGTTTAAATCTTCCATTTTCCATCAGAAGATGAGCTTGGGATTTGCAGATGTCTGATTTATAGTGGTGTAGACACCATCTTTCCCGTAATTCAGTGTGTCAGTAAGAAGGATCACATAATCTTGAACTACAGATACTGCAAACTGATAAAATCTTTCTATTTTTTATATATTTTTTTAAACTTTCAGTTTGAATTACAGGACTTAATTTTTGTTTTTTGCAATCATACAGAGAGATGTGGTAAAGTGTCAAGTCTCAGTACCTAGTAAAGAAATAGAAAACACAATACAAAGTGGTTAATAAAGCATTTGGAGATTAATTTTACATCATGTTTCCAGAATGTCATGCACGCGCACATGTAACATATAGTCAATGTTAATTATTTTATATTTCACAGATCTCAGAGCTGGGGCGGTTTCCCTCCCCGACTTCCTGATAATTCATTTTCATAGTTGATAGCATGAAGAAGTCAAAGCTGTCTGTTTTTCTGCTGATGCATGAGTCTACTGTAGATAACTCCTATTAATGAAATTTTATGTCTTCACCATTTCCCATGCATCAATGGAAAACAGGCACCTTATATATTCTGATATGTTGCAAAATTGTTGCTCATCATGAACCCAACCCTGCTTTAGTTATGCATTGTGTGTTTGTATAGTGCCTAGCACAATGGGGTTGAGGCCTTTAGGAGATACTGCAGCACAAATAAATAATAATAATCTAAATCTCACCCAAGTTCATTGGAAGTTTTGGATACAGAAGTAATGCAAGACCAGGCTCCAGCGGGTGTTAAAATAATAAAGAATTAATAGTCTCTGTTGCCCACCTCAATGGGAGTTAGGCACTTAAATATCTTTGAGAATCTGGGCTTATGTCCTTTAGAAATCTTAATTGATTTGCATCATCAACTTCTCTGGGCCTCAGATTCTCCATCTGTAAAATGGGAATAATAATAATAATGCTACCCACTTATATGAAAGGGGAGTTGTAAAGTGTTATATTATTGTTGTTTTTTTATTTTACTGACCTATTTGATTAGGGCTGGGATTAAAATGTAAAGCTTAATATTGGTCATTGTAATTCCACGTGGTAGTATTACTCTGATATGGAGGGTCAGCGCAAACCTGCCATACCCATGAAGCCCCTTGCTGGGGTGGTGGAGAGTGAATATGCCAGTTTAAGCAGGAAGAGGACCTTCCTCTGTGCAGAAAGGGTTATCCATGTCAGCCCCGACCCCGCGTAGGTCAATGTGTCTGGGGCAGACCAGGGGGAAGGGACCAGGGGATCTGCTTTATATGAATCCAGTGACTCTTCCACACAACACAAGTAGAGTAGAAGGGTTGGGATAGCTATTCCAGCCCATAGGCTAGAGTATTGGAGCTAGAGCAGTGGTCCCCAACCTTTCAGTGTGGCGGGCACCAGACGACTAGCCGCCGAAGAGCGCGGCCGCCGGACAAGCAGCCGCCGAAATTCTGCCGAGAAGCAGTGTCATCAGGAGGCGTCGCCGCCGAAATGCCGCTGAGAAGCAGCATTTCTCTGCTGCTTCTCAGCGGCTGCTTGTCCGGCGGCCACGCTCCTTGGTGGCATCGATGTGCGCCCGTGGGCACCGCGTTGGGAACCACTGAGCTAGAGGCTTTAGAAGCATGTGCTGTAACCTCATGGCCTGGCAACGGCTTACCTCCTTAATGCTTCTCCTGCTCTGTTTTACTTTTGTAAAGCCAGCTCGCTTAGGCTTTATGTGGGTAATGTGAATTTAATTCTTAGCAAAGATTTTATTTTTAATCTAACTTCTGAAGCTAAAACACACAGACTATCAGGTTTATAGTATGTGCCAAGTTCACCATGTTTACTTATTTATGCTTATTTATATTGCAATAATCAACTTTCATCTGGATGGACACATTTTGATTTTATCTATGGAATATGAGCACAAACAGCACAAGAGAGAAAGGTTTCCACTTCAATGTTAAGGTATAGGAGGTTGCTGTGCATTTTTTTTTTTTAAGTAACTTTATTCTGTTGTGAACAGTCTCTGCCTCTCCAGGATATTTGTTCTGTTATTCATTAAATGGAAAACCAAACCAAACTGAGTGTTATTGTTACATCCTGTGTAACTGGGGGGGGGGGGAAGTATGGATAAAATCCCTCTTGCTTACTCAAACAGAACTCTCATTGGCTTTAAAGGGGAATTTTCTTTAGGTAGAAGAGCAGGATTTGCCCCTACAGCTTGTATACTTTGTATAAATAAATGTTAATTTGACATATTTTTCCTGAAGTTCACAGCTTAGTAACATGAAGTTGTTTTACCTACAACTGTGCCACCTTGGGCTATGATCTGCTAGCCTTAGATCACCTAAATCAGTGGTTCTCAATCTTATTTGATCAACCCCTTTTCTCCCCCTCTTTGTATCTATAGTTGTTTACTCCCTCCCTCTCCCTATCCCACCACAGAAACGAGAGCAATTCTTTGATGGATAATTGGTTTTGTTGTTGTTAAATACTTAAGGATCCTTGAGGATGAATCTCACTATAAAATACAAGCTATTATAACTATTTTTCTACATAAACATCTGTCCATTTGCAGTATTATATATACGGTTTTCTTGTTAAACTTAGATATAAATGTTTGGAGTCAATAGAAAAAATCTATAGGTCCTAACACACAAAGAACCGTATATATTATTCGTACAACTCCATTAGGTTAAGTTAAAATTGCTACCTAAAATATACCAAAATTTACTTCCCTCAAAATTCATCTACTGGATAAAGCTATGATACAGTATCTTGATCTGGGAATGATAAGATAAAATACTGAAAAATATAAAAAAATCAGAAGAGAAGTTAATAATAGAAGGCCTTAACTGATCGTTAGATACATTTTAAAAATAACTATTAAGATAATTTTCTAAAGAAAGGAAAAAGTTTGCATTTGATTAATTTTTATATCTGGTGAATTTCCTTTATTTCCTTGAGCAGTGTTGTCTTCAGTATTCTGTTAGTTATAGGCAGGGATTGTGAGCAGGTGGTTAAAGCTCAGTGTTGGCAGTCTGCATTCTTTGTCCTATTCCTGTCTCTGCCACTGACTTGTGTACTCTTGGGCAAGCCACTTAAGGTTGGATTCTCCTACCCTTTCTCATGTTCTCATTAAAGAGAATGGGACTGTTAATTGAGCAAGGTTCTACTGACCATGAGTAAGTGCCTGATCCTGTGCCCATTGAAGTTAATGTCACAAGTCCCACTTCAATCCCCACATTGCAGCTGAGCATGCTCTAGCCGAGAGCTGCAGGGCTGTCCCTGCAAATGATCCTCCAGTGCACCAGGAGCTGCTGCATTGCCATTCACAGGAACTGAGGACAAAGAGACTGTCTCTTCTGTGCTTCCAAAGCCTCTCCCATCCTATGCTGGAATGCAGAAGGGCAGGGGCAGTCAATAGGTGGACCATGGGCCAAATCTAGGGTTACCATATTTCCACAATCAAAAAAGAGGACACTGGGGGGGGGAAGCCCCGCCCCGCCCCATCCACTCCCTCCCACTTCCCACCCCCTGACTTCCCCCCTCAGAACCCCCAACCCCCCCTACTTCTTGTCCCCTGACTGCCCCCTCCTGAGAACCCCCCACCCTAACTGCCCCCTAGGACCCTACCTGTCCCCTGACTGCATGGGTGGCAGGTTTGTAGAAATTTTGGTGGTGCCCAGAACCCGCCCCCCCAACCTGCCTAAGGCTCTGGGAGGGGGGTTGGGTGGGGGGAGGAGGTCTGGGGTGCAGGTCCTGGGCTGGGGATTAGGGTGCAGGAGGGGTGCAGGGTGCAGGCTCTGGGATAGAGTTTGGGTGCTGGGTGCAGGCTCCGGGCTTAGGCAGGGGGTGGGTGTGCAGGAGGGGGTGAGGGGTGCAGGCTCTGGGATGGAGTTTGGGGGTGGGAGGCGGTGCAAAGGGAGGGGGTGCAGGCTTTGGGAGGGAGTTTGAGGGCAGGAGGGGGTGTGTGGGAAGGGGGTGGGGGTTTGGGACGGAGTTTGGGGATAGGAGAGGGTGCAGGGGTGAGGGCTGTGGGTTTGAGGATGAGGGGTTCATGATGCAGGAGGGGGCTCAGGGCTGGGGCAGAGGATTAGGGTGCAGGGGGATGAGGGCTAGGGATGAGGGGTTTGGGGCGTTGGAGAGGCTCAGGGCTAGGGTGGAAGGGCAGCGTAAGGGCAGCCTGCCTTGCCATTATTGGATGGGGGGCACTAGGACCCTGGGGCAGCAGACAGCAGTTGCTGTCTGGAGCAGGGTAGGAATGTGCACAAGCAGGCAGGGGAGAGGGGCGGGCTGCTTTCGGCCAGGGACTGGGGGGGAGACCCGCGGGGGGGGAGACGTGTGGAGGGGGGGTGGCAGGTGGAGGCCGGGGCCCGCTCCAGGCAGGGCCGGGGGAGAGACCCAGCTCCAAATATTGCTGGAGCAGGGCCCCCGGCCCTGGATATTGCTGGAGCTCGGGCACCACAAAAGAATATAACCCGCCGCCCCCCCACCCCATATTCATACCCCCACCCCAGACAGGCCCATCCAACCCTCCGCCTGCTCCCTGACTGCCCCCCGGGACTCCCCTTACTATGCCCATGCAGGTCAGATGCTGGCTCCACGTGTAGGCAAAACACGCTGCCGGGCTGCAGGCAGCAGGGGGGGAGCAGGGGAGGGGCTCTGGCTGCTGGAGGCCAATGGGAGCGGCTCAATCAGGCCCAGCAGCCCAATCACCACGCCGCACTCTGCATGGAAGGGAGGGAGGGAGGGGACGGGGAAAAATCCTGGACCTTTTAACCTTGTTACCAATTCCTCCCGGACGGCTATTTAAAGACACAAAAACCGGACATGTCCGGGGAAATATGGACAGATGGTAACCCTACCAAATCCAGACCATGAAACACTTCTGAACGGACTGCAAATCTTTTTATGTACTTACTATTATCATTATTGTTACTGTGGTGTGAAAAATGTTTCTCTGGAGTCTGGACCTTGACTATATCTTGACCAAGGAATTTGGACCTTGACAAAAATAAATGACTACCTTGCAGAGAGGTGAGTGACAGATATTGCAAACACATGCAGTATCTGTGAGGTTTTAACTTTATAAAGGCTGTCTGTATGGTTGAGCCAGACCTTGAACACATGAACACTTAAATACTGTTATACTGAAATGGGCCAGGAGCTGTGGGCCTGTAGAATAATCATAGACCATTGAATCAATACATATTATGTCTGTTTGTGTGTTTCTGAATTGCTGGGTGGATTTCATTTTGAATTGGAATCACCAGGAGGTGATTAATGCAAAATTCTAGGGCTCGTTAAGCCGATGCCCAGCCTTTGAATCTTTGCCCCCTGGGGAATGGAGCAGTGACTGATTTTACCTGTTTCAGGAGGCCTGGGGACAAATATCCCCAATATCCCTTTGGGGATATAAAGGGTCAGGAAGACCTTCATTTTGATCCAACAAACTGACACCAGCTTTTGTCTAGGGATGGGAAACCCTGCGGAAGGATTGAAAGGACTGGAACCTGCAGGACTATAGGACTGAGGGGAGGACTACTGGTAAGCCTAAATATGCATTTAGATCTTTTATTTTTTTTCTGTTTTTTTTTCTGTAAGGCTATTATCCTAAAAAAAATGTACTCTGCTTTGAAGGAGCTATTTGGTTACTTGTAACTGCTGGCATACGCTGGTTCCATAGAGCCCTTGGAGAGAAAGCAAAGTGCAGGGACTGGACTGTTGTCAGATCTGCTGGGATAAATACACTGAAGTGCAAGAGGGCTGCAAGCTTAAATCTGAAAGGGAGACGGATACAGGCCCCTGCCCAGAGAGGTGACGGTTGAAGGCCTGAGAGGGCATTCCTTGGGCAGACCATCAGGGCTGCTGAAGGGGTAGTTACTCCAAACTGTGACAGTGAGGAGCCAGGCCTGGGGTAGATGAGGGAGACTCAGAGTCTGGAGTGGGGACTGGGACAAGTGGCTGAAGGGGTAGGGCGACTGGAACTGGGATGTGGAGCTGAGAAGACAAGGTGTGCATAGGGGGACTGGGGCAAAGAGCCAGCGGAGGGGTGGGGAGGGGTATGATGGTCTGTGACAAGGAGCTGAGAGAGGCTTGGGAGAAGACAGGCAGGAAAATGGACAGGCTGGAGGGGCCAGGGACAGAAGAAGTCAAGTTTGGAGAGACGGTCTAGTGAAAAAAAAATAGTGTGTGATCATATAGTAAAAGACTGTATCATAATGCATATGCACAAAGGGACTGAATTTGCACAGGTAACCTTATCTCTAGCATTCCTTAACTTTGGAATGCTGAACTTTGCAACTGTAACATTTGTTTAAAGTAGTTTTTGTATGTAATTATATGTAAATATTAAACACAACACTAGAATAGTTCTGTATGTTTCCAGTGCTCTCAAATTGTATAGCAGCTGGCCTGCTGCTAATTTGTCCTCAGAGCTTTATCTTGCATTCCTTTGCCAGTTGCTCTGTTTACTTCTTCCCAGGGCCGGCTCCAGGCACCAGCCTGGCAAGCAGGTGCTTGGGGCGGCCACTACGGAGAGGGGCGGCGCCTCCAGCTATTCGGCGGCAATTCGGCGGACAGTCCCTCACTTCCGCTCGGAGCGAAGGACCTCCTGCCGAATTGCCGCCGCAGATCGCGATCGCGGCTTTTTTTTTTGGCTGTTTGGGGCGGCCAAAACCCTGGAACCAGCTCTGCTTCTTCCAGTGTCATCATTTGCTCCTCCTTCTCATTGTAGGGCCCAGGGAAGGGGCATATTCTCAGACTGTGTTAATTAGGGTTTGTTTTTATGAGCTCTCCGGTAGAGCTATTTAGGACAGGAGGAAGCAAGCATTCATTGCTGACTAAGATGAGCTTCCATGTGGGCAGAGACAGGGAAACCCCCAGCTGAGGTAGTTTAGCTGAGAATTCATAATAATATGAATCATAATTGCAGGTTTGTTATTGTTGCTGAATAAGTGCATGGTAATAAGGATCAGAAAATGTGTTAATTGAGCACTTACCCTGCGTGTGAGTCTGACTTGTATATGCACATTGGGATTAAACACTTGCCAGCTGGGCACATGAGCTTTAGAAAATGTGAGCCTTTATTTTTGAAATAGGTGCACCTTTTTCTTTGCCTTTGCGTTTCCATTTTTGGAATATGTTCACAGTTATTTTATTATGAAGCTCTCCGCTATGTAATGATCTCTTGGTGAGATTACTGTATTCAGATTTTAGTTCTATTGAAGTCTTTTATCAAATCTTCCTGATACGACACGCCCTGCAATGAAATTTAAATGCTGGCTCTCCTAGGAGCAGTCCTGTAGAAAGTATGCAGTGTGTCTGTGGAAACTGAATGGAATAACAGTGCCGGAATTATAACCACAGGTAGAGCACAGATCAGCAACCACAGTGCAGGCTTCTTATTGCAATTTTGTTTTGTTACAGTTCACTAGACAGTTAACTAAGAGCCCTCAGTCCCAAATCTCAGTCTGCATACTGTTCAATTGTGATTTGGTGATTAAATTTTCTGTGGTCATAAATCTATTTGGATTCATTTAGATTATTAGGCTCTGCTTACTATTGCAGGTCAGGATAGTGCTTTCATTATCTTAGGCCTGGTCTACACTAGGAGGGAGATCGATTTAAGTTACGCAACTTCAGCTACGTGAATAATGTAGCTGAGATCAACATACTTAGATTGACTCACCGTGGTGTCTTCACCATGGTGAGTTGACTGCTGCCGCTCCCCCGTTGACTCCGCCTGCACCTCTTGCCGAGCAGGAGTCGATGGAAGAGCGCTCGGGATCGATTTATCGCGTCTAGACTAGATGTGATAAATCAATCCCCGCTGGATTGATCACTGCCCGCCGATCCGGTCAGTAGTGAAGACATACCCTTAGCTCTCTCTGTTTGCGCTAGGCAGAATGACATTACTCCAGGGCATACCCTGGCCACTGCAATGGTTAGGGAGAAATTCATTCTCATGTGCAGGAATGCACAGTTGGCTAGGTGCATTGGAGAGGTTTTCACCATCTCATGAAGCACCAGGTATTGCCAATTGCCAAAAGTAGGATTATGGATCAGTATCGGGTTAAAAAGGTACCACAGTGATGAGAGCAGTATATGAACCTGAATAGAATAGAATGTAGGAGGGAACAGTAGGAGACGTCTCCCTTCTCCTCCTCTGCCTAACATGGGGGACCTGATCTCCTTCCGTGTTCCTTTTCCTCCTTGGCTAGTGAGGTGAGGATTTACTGAAGTGGGAGCAGCAGGGGGAGCTGATGCCAAGTTAAGAAGTTTCTGGGCCTGCCAGTAGGTGGAGCAGCATGATCTGTAGTCCCTATGCACCTCCACACGAATAGCTATCCACCACAAAGGAGAGAGAAGAAGGAAACCTGCCACCACCAGCATCCTCTCTCCAATGGAGGAAAGACACCAGCAGGCAGAACCAGTATGATACGTAATACATAGAGATTTTGCATAGCATTTTCATTTTGAAATGTTTTAAAATCTAAAATACAGGACATTTCATTGGATATTTCACAAATTTCTGAGAACGGACCTTCCCTGAATCACTATATCTATTTGTTTTTCTGTCACTATAGACTATCTATTCTGGTCATGCCTAATTGATGCTTTTATAGGAAATGGTGTGGTCAGGGATGCGACCCTACCCAGGTAGGCACGTGTGCGTGCACACACATACACACTACCATTGTACATAAATCTGCATGGGGACATGAACTCCTTCAGATATTTTTCTTCTCTTGTCCTTTATTGATACTTCCTGTTGCTGTAAGATGACGGTGCACTGCGGCTGCAAGACACCACTTCAAGAGCCATGATGACAGCCACCAAAATTGGTAAACACACCACATGTTGTAGTTCAAATCCTAGAATCCAGCCAGCTGAAGTGGCTGGGTTGTATGCTAGGAATTCTGTAGGTGCTTGGATGGGGAGGGGTCCTCCTAGTGGGCTATAGAGCTGCAGTGGAGTAGCCCCTGTTTCTGGTGCACTCTGGCTCCAAGCATGAGAATTAGAAATTGAATTTTAATTGGGATATCTTCTCATTACTATTACCAAGCACATATTATGCTCTGTCACAAAGACATACTTCCAAACAAAACAATCCCCCCTTTGGTCTCTGAAATAAAAGGATAGATAGTTGTGTGCTGCAAACCTCAGCTCTGTACCCCTTTCTGCGGACACACATTTCAAGAAGGTTGTTATGAATAGTCTCTGTTTCTTTTTCCCCGCTGCATGTGCGTATTTCAGAAGCTCATTAGGAATAGGCTCTATTGTTAAAGTTCTTTTTCTGGGTTGACTAATTTAGATTTTATACTGATTTTAATTTGGGTAATTTGGATGATACAATGCAGATGCTTCTGTAATAATGCCTTCTTCATATCTATCTTACCTAAAAGCAAATCTGAGATGTTCAACTTATCAGTAAATCTCAATGGCAGATTTGACAATACTCTTAATTTTTGACTGATGGATTGTCATTTCTCTCTGACTTTCTTCTTCTTTTAATTCTATCATTTTCTCAAATTAAAGGTGCATGAAAAGTGTCATCCCTTCAAAGTAGTCTTTATTTGCCATCATATAAAGCTAATGCAGGCCTTCGCTTTCAAGTTGCCATCATTTACATGGTCTTTCTGGGGATTTTCTGACCTTATTTCAGAATAAAGCATTTGATTTTTCAAAAGCCTGTCTTGCACAGCCAGACCACCTTGGTGTTTTAAAAGCATATTGCAGCTATTGAATTTTCATACCTCAGAGGATGAAAGAGAAATTGTTGTGCTCCTGTCAGTCGAGGAAATCATGTGTCCTTGAATTCTTGCTGGGGGAGAGTCAGCTGCAGAATGGGGACGTGCCAGATCACAACATGCTCCTTCCTTTTCCCAAAACGTCTCTCTGAGGAACCTGCTCTAGAAGTAGGGACGGACACCCTTGCAGAGTCTGCAGTAGTTTGTTTTCCCCTTCTCTACGGTTTCTTTATGTGGCCAATAGCAGTCAGTAGTCTTTTGAAAGAAGGTTGCTAAAAGAGACTCTACTATTTCCCTCTCTTATATAAGTGTGACACATCACTGTAGTATCTGAGTACCTCGCAATCTTTAATACATTTATCCTCATAATACCCCTGAGAGGTAGAGCAGTACTATTGTCCCCTTTTACAGATGGGAGACTGAGGCCCAGATCCTCAAAGGCATTTAGGCACCTAATCAATGGGAGTTAGGCACCTAATCACCTTTGAGGATCTGGACTAGAGAGACTAAACAACTTGCTTAAGGTCATAGAGAATGTCTGTGTTGGACCTGGGCATTTTACCTGGTGTCCCAAATCCCAGGCTAGCACCCTAACCACTGGTCAGCCTTCCTCTAATTCTACTTGTTCCTCCTATGAACAAGCCACATCTAACAAGGCTCATATGCTGTCCATGCAGTGTTTTTTCTGGGAATTGAAATGGGGGGGGGGGAGGGAGGGGGGATTCGAATTTAAGGGGGAGGGGTGATGAGGGGTGAGACTGTGAGGGTGAAGGTGGGCAGTATGGCACCATAGTAAAAGCTGAAAAATGTTTCATGACTATTTTATTAGATTTAACTCCTGTTTTAAAATCATCACACAAATAAAGTTGGCTACTCAATACTTCTATGATGCACTACATCTACATCCTTCTTGGTTTCTTGTTATAATGTTGCACAACTCTGTTAATGAACTTCTTGAATTATAGCCTATAAGATTAACCTGCTTGCTTGCATATATATATCTTTTCTTATAGTTTAAGTATTTGGTTTATTGTAATAGGTTTATAGATTTATATTAAAGTAAGTTCAGCTGTAATGCAAGGGACCTACAGGCCATATCCTGTATGTTGAGCTAAGGCAAAGTTAGCATATCTATGTCTGGGACCTTTCACCCAGATAGCAAAGTCAACACACACATATGTCTGCGACCTTTGACCTAGAGAGATAGATAATGGTAGAATGGCATAGGGGGTGTCCAAGTCTGTACCCTCAAACTTAACAAGTACACCACAAGGAAAGAACCGAAATAACCGGGAGAACAAAAATAACATATGTGTGTATGATCTAATATCATTAATATGTATGTATATGTCATCAATACGTACAAACATACTAGCCTATGGAGTAAGTGTACCCTAACACTTTTGTGGGTGGGAAATGAAGTTTGGGCATAGGAGGAAGGATTTCAGACACCTGTGCCCTATAAAAGAGGTGACCCATCTTGCTAGGGACTGACTTGTTTTCTTAAACTTTCTAAGTTCCAAGGGGACTAGGCTAAGCTGGGTTTCCCTACGCTTTTGTTCTTAGTTTTGTTTATTAGGTTTTAATTTTAAGTTTATATTAGTTAAGTAAACTCTGTTAGCTTCGATAGCTCTTAGCTCTAGCTTCTTCTAAGCTCTGCACCTCTCACTCAAGAATTGAGGAACCTGAACTGCCAGAGGCGAGGCTGGTCCTGTGTCTCTCACCACCAGGTTATCAAGGAAGGGTGTGAGTATATTAACCAAAGCTTTGTCGCATATAATACCATAATACCATATGTATCTTTTGAATAGCTGTAATACAATTGTAACTTTGTAACTCTGATTATTTTACCATTTAATTACTACTTCATTTATCTTAATAAAAAGTCTTTAAGGCTATATCTGTCTCAGTGTGAGCTTCCTGTCCCGAGGGTCCTTTGTAAATTCTATGGAGTCTGATTCAGGACAAGAACCTTATTATTTTCTAATCAAACAGATTGGCGAGCCTAAAACCCATACTATCCAAATTAATATTATTAACCTTATAAATCAGGCAACAGAATGCACTACGTTCATTTTCAGTGGCTTCTCATGTGTCCAGTACTTCCATTCCCTCAATTGATATGCGCATTAGTTCATTCACATGATCAGGCAGAAGGCAACTTCTTTCAGAACACAAAATTCTATTCAATGACAAAAAAGAATGCTCAACTGTAGCTGTTGTGATTGGGAGTGGCAAGAGATGAATTTCTACTTCTTTCATCAGAGGAAACATAGCACAAAGATTGGGTTGAGCCACTAGTGATGATAAAAAAGAAGTTGAAGTCAAATATTCATTCATTCATTCATTCATTCATCTGTGTTCAAATTCTCCATTCTGTGCCGATCACATGGCAGCCCCATTGTTGGTAGTGCCTCACTCCACTTAAGTATTGGTATTCTATAGGACCGGTGTGACGGGTTAAATTACAGAACCCCCCGTTGGGAGCTGCCACCCGATGTGCCAAGACTACCTCTGCCCCTGCTTTCCCTGCCAGCTCGGGACCCCAGCACCCTGTCTTGCTGAGCCAGACACTCCTGTCTGCTCCAACAAAGACCCAGGGTCTGAATTACTTGCCCCAAAGCTGCAGGTTTACTTGAAAGCAGCTAACAGAAGTGTTCCTGTCTTTAACACTCAGATGCCAACTCCCAATGGGGTCTAAACCCAAATAAATCCGTTTTACCCTGTATAAAGCTTATACAGGGGAAACTCATAAATTGTTTGCCCTCTATAACACTGATAGAGAGATATGCACAGTTGTTTGCTCCCCCAGGTATTAATACATACTCTGAGTTAATAAGTAAAAAGTGATTTTATTAAATACAGAAAGTAGGATTTAAGTGGTTCCAAGTAGTAACAGACAGAACAGAGTAAGTCACCAAGCAAAATAAAATAAAACGCGCAAATCTATGTCTAATCAAACTGAATACACATAATCTCACCCTCAGAGATGCTTCAGTAAGTTTTTTTCCTCAGACTGGACACCTTCCAGGCCTGGGCACAATTCTTTCCCCTGATACAGCTCTTGTTCCAGCTCAGGTGGTAGCTAGGGGATTCTTCATGATAGCTTCTGTTCCACCCCTTTATATATCTTTTGCATAAGATGGGAATCCTTTGTCCCTCTCTGGGTTCCCACCCCCTCCTTCTCAATGGAAAGACACCAGGTTAAAGATGGATTCCAGTTCAGGTGACATGATCACATGTCACTGCAAGACTTCATTGCCCACTTGCTAGCACACACGTATACAGGAAGACTTACAGGTAAAACACAGCCATCTGCAGTCAATTGTCCTGGTTAATGGGAGTCATCAAGATTCCAAACCACCATTAATGGCCCACACTTTGCATAATTACAATAGGCCCTCAGAGTTATATTTCATATTTCTAGTTTCAGATACAAGAGTGGTACATTTATACAAATAGGATGATCACACTCAGTAGATTATAAGCTTTGTAATGATACCTTTCAAGAGACCTTTTGCATGAAGCATATTCCAGTTACCTTATATTTACTCATTAGCATATTTTTATAAAACCATATAGACTGCAACGTCACAACCGGGTTCTGTAAAAGCTACATAGAGGTTGAGTAGAATCCAGAAGTCGCTGTTGTAGATTTGTAAGAATCAAGTTTGTATACTTTTTCAGCTGTCTTAACAAACACTTCTTGTCCTCTTCACTTAAGGATTCAATATAAATGCCTTCATTAGTCAACTTCTGGACTGAAGTCTTTGCTTCTTTCAGTATGTTTTCAATGGATATCTCTATGGTTGATCCAAATATAGCTTCTATTGCTGGACAAAGATCTACTACTGCTGTAGCAGATGCCTAGATGGTATTGTTTAATGACCCAAGTAGTTTCAACAGTAGACTTACAAGAGAGAGAATGGTGATGGTCTTCTCTGAATGAAGTAGCAAAAGTAGTCCACCAGCCTCACTACTTAGTTTCATCCCAGCTTGGTAGATACTTTCTAAAGCCAGTAATAACGGTTGCAGTAATTTTAAGACAACAGCCAAGGATTGCTCATGAGAAAGCCAGTGGGTTTTCCCTGGTTGGACTAATTTGAACTTCAGTCCCAGTGTATCTTCTATTTTTTCCAAGATGTTAAGTCTTTTTGGACTCTTGCTGAAAAAAGAATATAATGAAGACATTACATTTATGGCTTTTTAAATGTCTTTTGAAGAGTCTGCAGCTCGTACTAGTGCTAGTTGGAGTAGATGGACTTGCAGTGTGTATAGGAGAAATTAGGGTTACACTTTTCTCTGAGCAAAGCTTGTACTCCACCATGTCTTCCAGAGAAGTTTGCAGTTCCATCAAATGCACAAGCAGCTATCTGTTTGGGGTCCAATTTACAAGCATTTAAGTCTTCTTAGATGTGGGTTCTCTAACTTGAACATTTAGAAATGCATTTATTGGCCTACCACTGACATCAAGATAACGTACGCAATGACTTAATACTTGACACCCATTTGCATCGGTGCATTCATCAGCCATATATGCAAATTTTTTGAATGTGGTAAGAGAGTTCTTCACTTTTTCAACTGCTGAGTCTTTCACTGTTGCACTGCATGCTTCTAGCCAGTCACTTGAGTTTCTTGCAGAATGATTGTGAGCATTTGCTGGTCTTGTTTGGAACTAGTGTCCAACTACAGGATGAACAAGTGACAATGCACTTAACATTGCCCTCCAGTTTGCAGTGTGTGGTATCTCTTGCTTAAATAGAAAGTATAATACCACAGCCATGTTTGTTCTTATGAACTGTGTTGTGTCTTTAGCATTCTTAATAGCCTAATTTCTACATGTTGATGCAGTCCAGAGGCTTGGTATTTTGCAGCCTTTTCACATAGTTTGTCAGCATTGGCTTTGCTGATCGGTCTGGCAAACCAAGCTCCTCCACTTTTACCAATTATAGCATTTGGAAGCTTTCTTGCAAGAGGTGTACCAGTAGTCATCTTTTATAACGTCAATAAATGGGAAAACTTCGACGGACAAACATCAGGAACTACCTTTAGGTTTTGGAGACACCATTTCTTCAGTAGGTAGATGTATTTGTGCTTCAGGCTGGTCGGATGTAGATATATCCCTTGAACGTTCAGATGACACGTTGATATGTGCTTGGTGTGTTCTTTACCTTGGATGGTTTTTGTGACATATATTAGAAAAATTGTTGCATTGTTTTTTGTCTTTTCGTTTTCACTTTGGCCTACAACATATAAAAGAGATATGAATAAATTAAATGTTTTGTTAGGATAATGCAAATTTAACATAAGGATAATACAAATTACAAATAACACATAACAGTTCTAGATTTCTAAAACAAATATAAACAAATTAAAAATGTATTTAATTTAAATTGACTTTTGAAAAGTAAGCAGTCATGAGAGGACCTTCCCTCTTATCCCATGGATCAGTAACTGGTTAAAAGATGGGAAACAAAGGGTAGCAATAAATTATCAGTTTTCAGAATGGAGAGCGATAAATAGTGGTGTCCCTCAGGGGTACGTACTAGGACCAATACTGCTCAACATATTCATAAATGATCTGGAAAAATGGATAATCAGTGAGATGGCAAAATTTGCAGATACAAAACTACTCAAGATAGTCAAGTCCAAAGCAGACTGCGAAGAGTTACAAAGGGATCTCACAAGACTGGGTGACTAGCCAACAAAATGGCAGATGAATGCAAAGTAATGCATATTGGAACACATAATCTCAACTATATATACAAAATGATGGGGTCTAAATTAGCTGTTACTACTCAAGAAAGAGATCTTGGAGTCATTGTGGATGGGTCTCTGAAAACATCCACTCAGTGTGCAGTGGCAGTCAAAAAAGCTAACGATGTTAAGAACCATTAGGAAAGGGTTAGATAACAACACAAACTATCATAAAGCCACTGTATAAATCGATGGTATGCTCACATCTTGAATGCTATGTGCACACCTGGTTATCCCATCCCCAAAAAGATATATTGGAATTGGAAAAGGTACAGAGAAGGGCAACTAAAATGATTAGGGGTATGAAACAGGAGGAGAGATTAATAAGACTGGGACTTTTCAGCTTGGAAAAAAGACAACTAACGGGGGGATATGATAGAGGTCTATAAAATCTTGACTGGTGTTAAGAAAGTGGATAAGGAAATGTTATTTAATCCTTCACATAACAGAAGAACTTGGGGTCACCAAATGAAATTAATAGGCTGCAGGTTTAAAAAAACCAAAAGGAAGTATTTCTTCACACAACACATAGTCAAACCGTGGAACACTTTGACAAGGGATGTTGTGAAGGCCAAAAATATAACAGGGTTAAAAAAAAGAACTAGATAAGTTCCAGGAGGATAGGTCCATCAATGTCTATTAGTCAGGATGGGCAGGGATGCAACACCATGCTCTGAGTGTCCCTAGTCTCTGTTCACCAGAAGCTGGGACTGGATGATGGGATGGATCACTTGATGTTTGCCTGTTCTGTTCATTCCCTCTGAAGCACCTGGCATTGGCCACTGTCAGAAGATAGGAAGAAGGATACTGGACTAGTTGGACCATTGGTCTGACCCATTATGGCCATTCTTATGTAAACATTAATTATAATAATAAAAGTGTTTAATTCAGAAACTCCCCAAGATAATGACCTCTCAAGGTAGCAACGATGTGCGATAACGACCTTGGCAAATAATGCATTTTAAAAATCTTGGCCTACTTGGAAACATATATTTATATAAGTTTCCCAGTCACAAATCTAGCATTCTGGAGCAAAGTCACTAAAATATAGTCCAATAAATAAATAAGAACAGCCATACTGGGTCAGACCAAAGGTCCATCTTGCCCAGTATCCTGTCTTCCGACATTGGCCAATGCCACAAATGTTCCTTTAATGTGCCCCTCACCTTTCCCTCCACCCCACCCCACCCAACCCAACCCAACCCAACCCCACTCATTGTTGTCCTTGGTCAGTGTAGACTCAGTGTTGGGGAAATTCCGGGGGGGGGTGGGGGGAGGAGTATAGGGAAATCTCTGTGTCCATGAGCCACAGGATGTCAGGAACCAGGTAATCAAGCAGAGGCAAGGAGCAGTCCATAGGCTCCAGATGATCTCCCAAGAGACTTGGCCTTTCCCTCTGTCACTTCTGCAATGGAGAAAAAAGCTTGCCCTTCTCCCTGCAAGAATTAGAATTCAAGGCATTTTCATTGCTATATGTGAGTTATTCCCATGTTGGGAGAAAAGGGCCCTATTTTATTAACATGAGATTATGTACTGTACAAACACCTACTATATATTGAGGATCAAATTCTCACTCAGTTGCAATACTGTGTATCCACTGAATCCACATTGATTTCAGTGAGGTTGCACTAGTGTAAATTAAAGGAGAATTTGGACCAGAGGCAGAACAACACTCTTAGCTCTATTGTGGATAAACATGTCACATCTTAAGAGGGCTTTGAAATCAGATGAGGATTTGTCAGATAAGGGGTATGATAAGGAAATACTTTTGAACAGAAATAAAATAAAACTGCCTTATAAAAGGGTAATTGGATAATAAACAGGACAATTTCTTTACAGTTTCAATTAATCTGTGGGTGTTTTTGTGAATGTGGATGAGGTCTCTGTCTACCCATCGGTTTGTGCAGTGGTGTACTGTTGTGTCACATACACACAGGGCCATTTGTGCCCACAGTTGTGGTTTTACACTGTGCTATTGGGCAGAACGAAGAAACGAACGAAGAAAATCCTAACATGTTTGCCAACAAAGGATACATCAGTTCCTGGTTGAAATATTGTCTGATGTGCAATGACAGTCACTGAATTGGATTGAACATGCCTCCCCTTGTTGTCAGTTTCTGAAAACATGGGCCTTGTGTGATATGTTTGTCCTTTGGATGGTAGTTGATAAAGGTAGCATGCAGTTTTCTCTGCAGAAGCTGTGCACACATCCTGTATTTTACAGGGCGAAGAAACAATGTTTCCCCACATCCCATATTTCAATTGCAGGCTCTCTCCCCTTACACCTTGCCCACGTGCTGAGCAGCTGTAAAAGTCATTCTTTTTCTCTCTCTTCTGATGGACGTACATTATGCACTCGGCTTATGAATAAAAGCTCTAGAGCAGAATTTTGTAATGCCTGACTATGTATATTTTAATGAATTGTACTTTATGGTATTCACGCTTTTTGGCTGGCAAGCCCTTTTCTGGGACAAGTCTGTCATTTCATGTTTCTTTATGTAGCTTCTTCAAAGTGAAAGATTTTATTAGGACTTCTCATTCACAAGAATTGCTGAGTTTCAGCAGGTGAGACTTTTACCACATGTAACTCATACTGCTGTATCAATAGGCAACTTGTTATTTCAACTGATTGCTGTACCTTTCCTTGTCATATTCAGAACTTGGAGTTCTTTGTCAGTTTCCAAACTTCCCTGAGTGATGTGAAGACTGCTGAGTGCTAGAAAGTGAGCACTGAGCACTATGCATTTTATAAACATTTCTAGAACAACTTATTTTATTTAAAGGTACATTACTTTGGAGCAGCTTGGAGCTCGCACATTCAAGTACTCTTTTGCTTCTCTGTGAAAAGAAAAGGTCACAGGTTTAGATGGAGGTTTGATTGCAATAGCCAGAGTTTATCTACTGGAGTTGGTGTCGGATTCTTATTTATTGTAAGGCTTCTTTATAGTGCTCTGGCAGTATAAAGGGGCCTTAAAGTGTACATAAGGCTTAGTGTAAATGTTCCCCAGGAATAGCACCATATGCTGTGATCTGCTCCTCTCTCATAATATAAGCAGGGTTGGGTTGGATCAGGATGTAAATATGAAACTGCCAAAGAACACCAAGTACTGCAGGATATGGCACTTTTCCCTCCCAGTCATTTCTGAATCAGATGTTAGAGAGCACTATGCTGCTGGAATGTGTTGTCTTTTGGGTATCGCATAAAAATTAGATTCTGATCACTTGTAGTCATCAAAGTTCCCCACTCAAATGTCCCAGCCAAATTCCAACTCAGACTATTATATTCTCCCTTTCAAAATTCTTAATTTTCAGCTGGGAACTATATTCTTCACTTACTATCTTAAACTATTGCGTAGTGCTGCTGTGTGCTGTTAAACAGCTTCCACATTTCACACTGTAGATACATAAACTGATTCCTGTATATAGTTTGTATATTTGTCTTTAAAGTGGTTCTGGGGGATGGAATGTGATATATTTCTATATATCTGTTATGATTGTTATAGATTTAGGCAAATATGTACTCTTTACTTTAAATAATCAGTGTTTCTTTATTAGAGATAGACGCCCACAATGTTTGTCTTACACATTAGTCCCATGAATTCTAGAAAGCCTTAATGTTATTATGCCACTTTGCAAAAACATTGCATCTAAATGGTGATGTTTCCAGGAATGATGTCACACCATTGATTTACCAGATTTGAGCATAGCTTTCCTGTCACTTTGGAAGCTACACTTTATGCCAGGACTAAATTTTCCTCCAGGAGTATTGAAGGTGGTTCTGGTATTAGTTAAAAGGAAGAACATGTTTCATCTTACTCCCTTCTGGTAGATGCTGCACTTCCGCTACATTGGATTTCAGATGAGTTGTGGTTTTACACTGGAGTAACTAAGATCATAATTTTATACCTGACCTTATATGTGTATATACCTTATATATATTTTATACCTGACCGTATGTATATCTTATGCCAATATTTGGCTCGGAGAGGTGGGAGTTTTACTCTTTTCAGGCTGCATTTAGCTGAATTTGGCTGATGGCTTGTGCTTGACTTTGAAGCTTTATGTAATGCTTTACTAAGGAAGCAATTGTACCAAAAGAAATTGCATTATATTTCAGCATTGAAAAATCCTCTGTAAAGAAACAAGATCTTGGACTGAATTTATTTCATTTGTTATTTGAAAAGTGCAAATGCATTTCTAAAGCTGTTATGACTAAGATTCTAAAGTAATTGTTCTTTTCAAAGGGCAATTCTGATTATAATGTTTCAAAAGGACTTAGCGCTTAAACACATCAGTGTTACTAATCACACAGTATCATTGCCAGAGTACTTTGTGGGAATGTTTACAGGCACCACCATGCTTTTTATTGGAATCTGTCTATCATTGAAACACTCAGTATAAAGTGAAGTGACGCAGAGTGAACCTGATGCCTCTGCAGTACTTCCAAGACATGCTCTCCCAAAAGCTTGGAATTGGAATTCAGATCTTACTCATGGTAGCATGTTGTGTAGTCGCTAGGGGCAAATAGCTCTGGTATGAGCAGGCTCAGCTTTTACTGACCAGTGGTGAATTAATCCTAAAATTCCCACCCAGTCTGTAGGCCACGATTGGCCTCGTCTAGATTAGGATAAAAGATGTGTTGTTAGAACATATAAATTAGCAGGTTCCACCTAACATATTTGAGAACTCTAGAGTGTGTAGACAAGGCACACTACTTTTAACAGGTGCTAAACTGAGTTAAATCTTAGTGGAAGCCTACGCATCAACCCAGCCTAAACTCTACACTACCTTGTTTGTACTAGGCTTTTCCAATGTGTTAATTCAGACATGTTAACTAACATGTTCTAACATCGCATCTTTAAATCGTAGTCTAGACAAGGCCTTTGTGATCTTGACATGGCAACTATTAAATTGGGCTAAAAGGATTGCAACCAAGTTATGCAAGATTCCCTATCCTCCTCCTTCTGGCGCTCAATTGCACAACGTCCACAGTGTCCCCAGGCCCTGCTGAATTGGAATTAGAAGTCAAATCCAGAAATCTAATTGAGATACTTAACCTGGGAGCCCAACCATTGCCTCCAATTGAAACCATTTTAAGAAAAAATACAGATTTTGAATAAATGTTTAGCTCTCCTTTTGAACATCAGCTTTAGATTTCATCATTCACTTTTTAAATCAGAAGGTATTCAAATAAATAATTTCCCCCTTTTAATTTTGATACATTACAGTAAAGTACATCTTTCAAATCATTGTGTTGGTATTTTATGTACATAAAATTAAGGATACATTTTCAAAATCTCAGTCTGGCCTCTGAAATTGCAGGCACAACTTTGAATGAACAATTTTTGATTACCCCATTTTTGCAAGCACAAAACCTCAGATTGAGTACACACATTAGTTTTGAATGCCCAAGACAGGTATAGACAATTAAACCATGCAAAAACACGGTGATGAAAATGGAGTTGTGCTTAAAACTGTGCCTTTGGGTCTTGGAACTAAGACTCTTATTTGATTATCATACTCTCAGAGAATTTTGAATAGCATTTGTTTTTGGGTAAAGATGATGTGAAAGGCATAGGATCCGCCTTTTAATGCATATGTAATTTCAGGGTGATGTTTGTTGTAAACAGTTACAACATGTGCTATTATGAATTTGATTTAACATGTGCTTAAGTCCTATTGACTTAACTTTAAGCATGTGTTTAATTCTTTGCTGAAGAAGAATGGATTTTAATATATGTTTTCTGATTGGGGATCTTTATAATTAGAAGTACAGCATTCCATAAAAAAGTTGTTTCCCCAATGTATAATTGGTATTTTCTTTGAATTTCTGACTTAATTTGAATAGCTAAAAACAAAAAGCAAAAATTAGTTCACACAACAATGGTTCCTGGATAAAAGTTGAAAGCTAGCTAAAGATGTAAAAGTACAGCCATCATGTTCTTAAATAATGTAACTGTAATTATATCTATGAACCATAAGGTGGCGCTGTAAGCATGCTAAATATACTGTAGGTTAGTCTTGCACTATGAAAAAAGTTATTGAAGCTACAACAAGTTAATGCGTTGGTTGAAGAGGCTGAATTAAATATAAATAAGCAATGAGAAGTTTATTAGTGTGCTGACTGTGTAAAGTGTCCTGGACTTTATTAGCAGGGTGGTGATGAAGGGAGGCATTACACATGGAGATACTTGTATTTTACAACAAATTAAAGATTAAAAAGGTTTAAAATGTTAATTAAAAGTTATGCATGCCTGGCTGAAATCAGTGTTTAAGTACTGCAGAATGCCTGATTGATATGAATTTGATATATTAGTTGGCACACAATTTTGACCATGTTTAAATATACTGAGGCCGATGCTGATGTCACTTATCCTGTTGTAAATCATAACTTCAGTGGAAGCCAATGGAGTTACACTGGCATGAGATCAGAATCTGTCTCATAATAAAGGAAGTAAAATATTTCTTAAGTATAGGTTCACTTGTCATTCAGCAAGGTGATTGTTTCAGGTATATTTATGAGTCAAGACATTTATTAATTTTGTCAAAGGGCTTGTCTAGATTGGGAAAGTGAGCAATGTTTGAAAATGTTTCAGCTAATATGTGCTAATTAACATATTGTATACCATTTAACACATACAGACGCCCCCCCAGGTTACGCAAATCTGCACTTACGGAAAAAGTTCCGTAAGCTAGAAATAGGAGGTGGCTTGGTTTTTTTGTTTGTTTTGTTTTGTTTTTGGTGTAATGGTTGGGTATACGTTTCCGAATTACGCAAAACTCGAGTGACGCAAGGCGTTCCGGAACGGAACGCTGGCGTAAGTCGGGGAACGTCTGTATAGTAGACAAAGACAGCGGTGTTTAAAAATGTGTTAGGTGGTCACGGTCAATTCTAGGATCTAGACAGGGCCAAATAGAAACTGTCATGGTTGAACTATTGGAAAACCATGTCCGTGATTCTCCCCTGCCTTGTATCAAAGGGGTAGCCGTGTTAGTCTGGATCTGTAAAAGCAGCAAAGAGTCCTGTGGCACCTTATAGACTAACAGACGTATAGGAGCATGAGCTTTCGTGGGTGAACACATGCATCCGAAGAAGTGGGTATTCACCCACGAAAGCTCATGCTCCTATACGTCTGTTAGTCTATAAGGTGCCACAGGACTCTTTGCTGCTTTCCCCTGCCTTGCTGATGACAATCCCACAATGGTGTGACTCCACTGACTTCAGTGGAGCTAATGCCTATTTACACCATCACAGGTGAGAGCAGAATAAGGCCATCAGCTGAATGGCACATGTTATATTTATCTCATTGCCTGAAGGTTTGCTCAAAACTATAATGGCCCAATAAAGCTGATGTACCAGTAAAATACAGCTTAATTAACACATATTAGCTAAAATGTTTTCAAACATTGCTCATTTTTACAACCTCACAAGCCCGTTAACAAAGTCCCCATGGTTATTTTAAACTCCTGTGTTAGAAATCCCCTACAAATTAGTTTAACTATGAAATTACAGTTCAATGGGAAAATTGTGCTTCTGTTCTGATTATTTTTTTAAAAACTTGCTTTTCTCTTGCCTATTCCACATTATTTTCATAATTGGTTCCAGTAAGTTCTGTGTCAGGGAATTGAAAGATGAATCAACCGACTGTGATAAAATATAGAAAAGTTCATTTTGAGTCTTTACACGTTCAATCATTTTGCTCTATGTATCTGTGTGTCCCTGAGTAAAATCACATTTGGTTCTGTGCTGTATAGGTGGATGAATTTTTGTGTTGTAGGAGAAATGTATGTAATGCTAAAAGATGAATGGAAAAAAAACCCTGTGCTTAGAACAGGAAAGAACTTTATTTGAACTTAAAAAACAGAAATCTGCAAAAGAAGCAGCAATTGGAATCTCTCTGTCCACCCAGAGGTCAACCTTCCCTGGAGGAGCCTCTAGCTGCTTTGGGAATAGCTGTCTGTGGCAGCACTGGGCAGTGCTGCTGCTTCTGTAACTTGTTAAAAAATAAAAAAGGGAAAATGAACCAGAAAGTCCCCCTCTAGGTTTTTCTGTTTTCTCAAAGCCATATTCCTTTAAGATGATGTAATAGTCATTTCCCTGGATGGTTTCTTCCCTGCACTGCTGAAACAACAGCATCTGAACTGCACTGGGAACTGTGGAACCACCCAGCTCAGCAGCCAGAGCAGACCAAGCAGCTACCCTGGGCATCCTTTCAGACGGCTGCAGGCTTGTCTTCTCTTACCCTTGCTGGCAACATGGGAGCTTCTTTGCCCTTCCTGCCAGGCAGGATACCACTTTGGGAACCCACTGAAATATGCCAGTTCTTTTCTCAGATTCTGGGGTTTCTGCAAGTCATCTAAACCAAGGTCCTTTCTGAAACTCTCTTTCTTTTAAGGATCCTGATTGGGATTTGTTTTGTTTTTTTCCATCTCAGATATTGCTATATAGATTGGCTTTTCATCGTTACCCATCCCGGTTAACTTTCCTGTGACTCAGTTTAACTCTTGAGATCTACATGGATGGCTATTCTTAAGAGCACTTTTCTTACCTTTTCTGTCCCTTCCTGGGGTTGGATTTGATATTAACTGGACTCTGTGTAAGCCTGTGTGTGTTCTGATTGCTCTGAAAATTTTCTTTCCTTCACAAGAACTATACATTAACTGTAACCAAGGTAAGACTTGATGCTCTCTCATTCTCTCATCTGTAAAGGCTCTAAATTAGACACTTGTTTAAAGTTGAGGTATGTATTTTCTTGTTAACAAAATGTTGCCATATGTATCCCCTCCCCCAAACATGTTAATTATTGCTTGGGGAGGAAAAAAAAACTTGCCAAAAATTTTATTTAGCAAAAGATCTTGATTTTCTCTCCTGCAATCAGTACTAGAGGGGGCTTTGTGAACTGACCTATTTCCCTCTATTTTAACTTTTATGATGCTTAGGGAAATAATTGTCTTATTTTGTTTCCCCCCTTTAACAGACCTGTGAATAATCGTAGGCTTGGCTTGATCTTGATTTTTGGGACTTTGTTGGAAGATCCGATTGCATTTCATGAAGTTATTGCTCTCCATCCATTGTTTAGGTTTTAAGCTGCTTTGCCAGCTTCCGTGACATAGTCACTTCTGGACAATTCTGATTTTTTTAACAAACTAACTTTTTGTCCCCCACTCATTTCTTAAATATTATGAGTCCTTTTGGGGGTCTGGTGGAGGAGCCTCATTCTACTCTTTGATGTGATTGATAGTCCTGCCATTCCGTGTGGCTGATTTTTGTTTTAAAATACAATGGCTTTGAGTGGAAACTGCAGGACTTACCTCCCTCCTAGAGAACAAGGGGCTGGTCTACATGCCTTCCCAGAGGTGGTGGAGCTAAACGTAGGTGGTCAAGTATACTTCACTCGCCATTCCACCTTGGTGGGCATCCCCCACTCCTTGCTGTGGAAAATGTTCACCCCCAAGAGAGACACAGCCAGTGATCTAGCTAAGGACTCCAAGGGAAGGTTCTTCATTGATAGAGATGGTTTCCTCTTCCGCTACATTCTGGACTATCTCAGGGACAAGCAAGTGGTCCTGCCTGATCACTTCCCAGAAAAGGGAAGGCTCAAAAGGGAAGCTGAATATTTTCAGCTCCCAGACTTGGTCAAACTCCTAACTCCTGATGATGTCAAGCAAAGCCCCGATGACTATTGCCACAGCGACTACGAGGAGGTCTCCCAAGGCAGTGACACAAGAATATGCCCCCCATCATCACTCTTACCTTCAGATCGAAAATGGGGTTTCATTACTATTGGGTACAGGGGGTCGTGCACCATGGGCAGAGAGAGCCAAGCTGATGCCAAGTTCAGGAGAGTCCCGAGGATTTTGGTTTGTGGAAGGATTGCTCTAGTCAAAGAGGTCTTTGGAGAAAGTTTGAATGAGAGTAGAGACCCAGATAGGGCACCGGAAAGATACACCTCCAGGTTCTATCTCAAGTTCAAGCACCTGGAGAGGGCTTTTGACATGTTGTCAGAATGTGGATTCCACATGGTGGCCTGCAATTCCTCAGTGACGGCTTCTTTTGTCAATCAGTACACAGATGATAAAGTCTGGTCCAGCTACACTGAATATGTCTTCTACCGTAAGTACAAGAGATTTGTAGGGAAAAATAATTATCTGGTTAAAGCCTGTCTCATTTGGTGTGTATTTCATTTTCAGAGCACTAGCAGGTTTGATTTCATTGTCTCTGCAGCTGATGGAAGTTCTCTTCTGATAAAACAGAATCCAAGGGGATATGCTTTAGTATAAGCTTTTAAAATGTAAATTAACACTGAACTCAGTGGTGTGGTCTTGGCTAGGTGGCAGCACAGACTGCCAAAAGCACCTTTTCTTCCCCACAACTGAAAGGTGTTGCTATCCGAGGCTTTGTGAATCAGCCATTTGACTGCCTTACACATTTCGTGAGTACTCCCTGGATATAATGTAAGCCTTGCAAACACACTGTAGATTTAATTACAGAAAATCTTCAAATGAGATTCAATATACAAAGGTAATAGATGTTTGATAATAGGCACAGTCAGCCAAGCCATCTGTCAACAAGGCTGACACGCACACATGTAGGGAAGTGGAAAAAATGCAGTCGTGCTGGCTCCTTTTCAACAGGGATCTTTTTCAGAACCAACTTATGTTCTTTAAAATGAGGATTCAGTGGATAGATAGGCAGGTGGCTACATGCTGTTATGAAACACGTTATGAAAAGCAGATCCTTCCTAACTAGATGGATATGTCCTGCTAACGGGAATCACATCAGATCACATACTGTTGTACTAATTTTGATCTGATAGCTCTAGCAGGCTCATTAACTTCCTAAATTGATATTCAGCCAGGGACACTGTTACCAATGGTAACATTAGGGTAATTTTGATTCCATAATCCTGTATCAGAAAATCATTCCACAACTCTGGGACTTAAATATTCTAGGAGTGGGCTAGGCTATTTTACTTTTACTTCAATAAGGTAAAGGAGAGAATGTTTCCCTAGTCCCTTTGCACAAGTGGAGTTTATCATCTCTCAAAGATCATGTGTTGGGCAGAGGGATAGAAAGGTGAATAACAGCTACTTGTCTCACCTGCTACGTTGTATAACTATTGTAGTCAATATATCCCCAGTAACATGAAGAGTTGACTGTTTGTGTTGAAAGATGCCCAGAACTTGAGTAGTTTATTGACATGTAATAAACTACAGTGCAACACTAGGCTGAGTACCACCTACTCCTGTTACTGAACTCAACAGGCAGCCCAAATCTGCTTATGTAATAGTGCTTAAGTTAGCTTTCCAAAAAAGCCTTCTGTATTTTTGATATGCATAGATTTATTGAAAATTAGTTTTCTATCAGGACTTCTTGGTAAAATACTTCAGAGGTCTTGGATCAGCTCAAACTCAGGCTGAGCTGGAGGATTTATATTACTAGGTTTCTAATATTTGAAATCAATACCTGACATGAAGTTACAGTAGAATTAGTGTAGTTCCAGAAATGTCTGGTAGTAAATCATATTTAAATTTAAAAAAAAAATCAGAAAAAGCTATACGCTTGCTGGAATTTTACCAACTATTTTAAAAACTGAAGCAGGACCCAAATAATGTTATGTTAATTAGCAAATAAAGATCACTGATATCTTATATTCATATTCTTCAGAACTTTATCCTTCATAGACTGTTCTAGGTATTGGCTTTCTTTTTGTTATTATTAGTGATGATGCTTAGATATCAAGGTGATAAGAGCTTTAGAAATATCTGAGAGCAAAAAGAGAGTGTGAGTGTGTGTAATGAGCTTGATCTAACTTTGCTTCCCTAGTCCATCAATGCAGGCCTGATCCAAACCTACTGAAATCCCTGGAAAAACTCTCATTGAATTCAACAGGATTTGTGTCTGACCCTATCTGAACACACTTCAATTTTGTGGATGTTTGAAATTCTAACCTCGATCCAGACCTAAATTTTTTAAATGGTCCCTATCTGTATAATGGGCCAAACCAATGACCACGATGCAAACTCATCCTGCTCAATCTAGATCCAGTTCAGACTGTTTTGACTAGTTTGTCTCCAGTTACTGTACCAATTACCATTGTTGAATTGCAGGGATTTTACAGCTGCATGTTCATGGGCAGAGCTAATGTAAGAACAGAGGCAATACATATAGATAATGTGTAGAGTGGAAAAAGCCCTTTTACATCTAATCTCCAAAAGTCATTTTTTGAATTTTACTGAGGACCAGTAAAATTGACAGCTGGCTTTCTAGTGGGACATTACAACTTCTGTGCAGCTGCTTAGCCATAATTATTTAATTAGAAGCTGCCAACTGTGCCTATATAAGCATTAATTAATCAAGCAGTTGTACTCAGGTTAATGGGCCGAAACCATGGGAGGTGCTCTAAAGCAACTAGTTACTGTAGTTATGTGCTAAGATGTTCTTAGCAGAGCAGCTTAACTACCTCCTGTGAAAATGTAAAGCTGAGATACTCCTCGGAGGTGGGGAATGGACGTGAAAGATGTTCATTTTTAAAAGAAAGAAGAATGGGGGGAAAAACCATGTTGGTCTATGATAATGTATGTTCCATAGTTGGCATGCAGATAAAGAATATCCGGCATGTGGAAATTAATCCATTTGAAAGTAATGAGATGGACCAAAGACAAATATGCAAAGTGGAAGTTTTCCAGATAAGCTAATAGCTACAGATTGTGCAGTCAACAAAATGTAATGTTAATACTAAGGGACACGTATCCATATGTAGGTGCCATTGAGGATAATGGGAGATTCATGTTCACTATGGGTGAAATTTAACCAGAATTTCAGGGGCCACAGAAAGTATCCAACATGCAAACCTGCAGCTGTGTTGCTGAGAAGGGCTGCAGAGCAAGCACACAGAATGACTGTGCAACCTCCCTCCCCCTTGTGTGCAGTGCAGCTGGGCTCCACTCCAGTTTCAAATAGGCCAGTGCAAAGGGGAATTTGGAGACAGGCTATGTTTGTACAGTGGGTCCACAATTAACCAGATCCAGGAACTGCAGTATCTGTGTAGGGAGTCTGCAATTCCTTCTCCAAGGTGGGACAGTAGTTGAGGATGAAGGATAGATTTCTTTTCTCCTACTCCACCCCCTAGTTTTCCTGTGCTAAGGCTGTTTAAGCAGAGTTTATATTGGCAAAGGGTGAATTTGATCCAGTGAGAAGAGTGTCAACCTTTGATGTGCTTTCTCTACTACTACTTTAAGTACAGATAGTCCTGAATTAACACCTTCATCCAAACACCCTGATCTTTTAGTGTTCACCCTCTGCACTTGGATATTCCTTTTTGAAATGTTTTCAATCTTTACCATAGACTGAACCAAAAGCTTGGGTTTGGATACCTCTTAAACTTTGGTGTGTTGTGTTTTGACATCTGGAGCTGGGTCAAAATTTTGAGGCTTGAGTCCCTCTAATTTTAAGGCAATGTCTACATACAGACATCTCCCCTCTTATTTTAGGAGCAGATTACAAACTAAACCTTTCCACTTGATTCCAAAATTACACCCTTGCCAGAGCAGTTGGCTTGGGTCTCATACAAAGATATCTATGAGTTCTTAAACCTGAAGTAGGAGAGAAAAGGTTGGAAAACTGAAAAGCCCCAGTTTTAAACATTAGCTCAGTGGCTCCCAATTTGTGTGGGTGCGTTTGTATACCAGAGTGGTTCGGGGGTACAGGGCAGAGGACAATAGCAATGTGAAGTGGGTTGGGGTAAGCTACATGACCCATACCCATTCTGCTCCCACTGCAAACAAGTCTGCTGCTGTAAGTAAAGTAGCAGGTGGTTTCTTTAAAGCCACTGGCACTCACCTTCTCTCTCGGCTTCTCAGTGGCCTCTCATGTAGCTGGCTTTGGGAGCAGCTCACATGCATATGGCTGCAAGTCTAGACTGTAGCCTGCCATTCTAAGCTCCTGTTCTCTCTTCTTCCAGCTCTCATTATAGTTGTGGGTAGCACCAAGTAATAACACGATACATACCCCACACAACAGGTAGCTTTCTGTTGAGTTGGGGGAGAAGTGGAGAGTCACTAATGAAAAAAAAAACACAAAAAACTGATAGGGAAAAGAAGAGAAAATACAGAAAAGAATTGGAGAGAGGGAGCAAACCAACAGCCTGAAGGAGAGACAGTAACAACTATGCCAAAACGTGGTGGAAGGGGACTTGGTGGGGGTGCCCATCCTCCAATGTATTCTAATGATTTTCCAACAAGAAAAGGTTGGGGGAGCCACTGAACTAGATTAGATTATTGTCCACATAATGAGTGCAGAGATACATGCAAATAAATTATTCTTCAAGCCATTTTCCAAAATCTAAGCAAGCATGAAAGTTACTTTTAAATTTGAGGAAATTATGCACATTTCCTTAAGCCTGGCCTTGAGTAGGCCACTTCATAGCCATGCACGCAGAGCATCTCAAGTAGCTGTAATGTTCAAAGGAAACTTTGAAACATCCATGGCAATATGACTGTAGGCAGAAAATTAATTGACAGGATTCTTGTTCCTTAAAGACATGCTCTGCTGCCACTCATTATGGCAAGAGTTGTAGACTTTGGCTAGGGTGACCAGACAGCAAATGTGAAAAATTGGGACGGGGTGGGGGGTAATAGGAGCCTATATAAGAAAAAGACCCCAAAATCGGGACTGTCCCTATAAAATCGGGACATCTGGTCACCCTAACTTTGGCCCCATTCTCACCTTATCCTTTTAACAAAATGATGTTTGTTGGGGTATTTTTCTACTTTGATGGTAGCCGTTTGGTATAAAGAGATGGTTGTGGAGTATTCTCAAATTATCTTCAGTTTAATGATCATATCCTATTAAGTGAAGTTGGATGGGGGAAGAAGTAAAGTAATTGGTATCCACTTAGAATTTAGCTTGACGGCCTTTAACTGAAAGTGCAAATCTCACATATATAATCTGTATGGCATTCATATGGCATATTTTACCCGAGATTCATGTAACCAGCTGCAGCAGCAGGTCAGTATTTTCATGTGAATACAGCTGAAAGAACATTTAATTAGTGTGTGTGTACATACTATAAATAACTTGAGCCTCAAGGTAAAAGTTTGACAAACAAAATTCAATGCAAATGTGTTTTGAAATCCACAAGATATAAAACCACATGGATTAGGCATAGAAGAAAAGGCTATTACATTATCTTATCTGTCTGCCTCTTCAAATGGTTCTCTTTAGTATATTTTCTAGTATTTTCTTCAGTCTAATTTTAAATGTCTTGAGTGAAGAGGATCAAAATGACCAGAAAAATAACAAAATGAAACCAGGCCCTGAGAATGTTCATCTTCAGTTCCTGCTGATGTGAGATGTTCAACGCCCCCATCCCCCGACTGTTGCCTTCAGTTCATCATCATCATTATCCGTGTTTCTTATTCTACTGCTGGGTGAAAAGCTTATTCTGCAGTGCTCCTTGTCCATCATGCTGAATAAGAGGCTTGTCTGAAATCTCAGTAGGCTTCATTTCCGCACCTTGATGAGGGTGTGATTCTGTTATCCAGGTCTGTTTTCCTGCTTATGTTACCACCAAATCAGGAGGTTTCAAGGGCCTTGCTCAGAGGCACTGTGTCAAATTTGGGTGAAGGTCAAGTTGTGTCCAACTAGTTATCTAGACTGACTAGTGTGCTCTTCAGAATTTTACCATAGTACAACAGTTTGGTTAGAGTCACCCCACTGATCAGAAGTTTGATTATTTAGATGTCGATACGTAACCTGAATAATCTCATTATTCTAATCTGATTATAAACAAATTGACCTAAAGATTTAGGTTAAGGTCTCATGTCAGCAATTACATGAAACAAACCCTTAAAAAGTGGTTTTGCTGGTTTTAAGGAGTCTAACTTCATTGTTTTGTCTTCATTCTACTCCAGTCTTATTGAACTATATATAACTATTGTTGTTCAGGAGATTTAAAGCAGGAGATGGCACTATTGGTGTAGCGGTGGGTGAAAGTAACATAAACGACTTACCGGTATGGGGGCCCAGCTCCGGGCCCCTAGAAGGGGCGGGGCTGGGGTCAGCCTGCCCCAGCCAGCCCATCCGCGCTGCCTGTCCCGTGCTGCCCGGGGCTCCTGTGGCCATTTAAAGGATCCGGGGCTCCAGCTGCTGCTGCAGTAGTGGCATCTGGGAGCCCCAGGCCCTTTTAAATCACTGGGCCCTGGGGCAGCTGCCTCTTTTGCCCCCCGTCAGCGGCCCTGCAAAGCAGCAGCGCTTTAACATTGGCTGCGTACGGGCCGGTACCGGCAGCCAGTTCTTACCGGTTTGCTGTAGTGGCCCATACCGGCCTACTTTCACCCCTCTATTGGTGCCTTTCTAGATACACAGTACTCACTGTGAGGAGTAGTTATCTTAAATCTCACCTTGGATATTGCCCTATGTGGAGTTGCATGTTTAGTATAAATAAGTAGACCTATCATGTTGCTGTAATTAAAAATACCATTTAATTCCTGGTCCAAAATTATTCCACATTGGGGAGTGTAATTTTTACTGACCTGCTTCAGTGTCAGGCTGATTTCTGGGTGGATTCACCACAAGCAAAGGCACTCAATATTGTTACCTAGCTCTCCATTGGGGAAGAAGAGCTCTGAGTTATAGTTAGGGCTCTACCAAATTCATGGCTGTGAAAAACTCATCACGGACAGTGAAGTCTGGTCTCCCCTGGTCTTTTGTGTGCTTTTACCCTATACTATACAGATTTCATGGGGGAGACCGGTGTTTCTCAAACTGGGGGTCCCGACCTAAAAGGGGGTTGCAATGTTATTGCAGGGGGTCACAGTATTACTACCCTTACTTCTGCGCTGCTGCCTTCAGATCTGGGTGGCGGGAGAGTGGTGGCTGCTGGCTGAGGGCCCAGCTCTGAAGGCAGAAGCACAGAAGTAAGGGCATACCATTGCTATCCTTACTTCTGCACTGCTGCTGGTGGTGCTGCCTTCAGAGCTGGGTTCCTGGCTAGCAGCCGCCGCTCTCTGGCCGCCCAGTTCTGAAGGCAGCGCCAGCAGCAGTACAGAAGTAAGGGTGACAGTACCTCAACCCCACCCCACAATAACCTTGCGACCTCCCCTCCCCCCACACCCATCTTTGGTTCGGAACCCCTACAGTCACAACACTGAAATTTCAGATTTAAATAGCTGAGATCAGGAAATTTACAATTTTTAAAATCCTATGACTGTGAAATTGACCAAAATGGACTGTGAATTTGGTAGGGCCCTAGTTGTAGTTAGTACTCTTGTGGAGTCCCACTGGCGGAGGCTGCATCCTTTTGCTGACTTTCTGCTGGTCACTCAAACCTTCTGTCACTTGGGCTCTCTAACTTTGAGTGGTAATTTGCCTGAATGTGTTGGGTCATATTGTGCCATCAGCTTTTAATTAGAATAGGCCAATGATGAAATCTTAAAAGTAGGTGTCATGATCTCTATGGAAAAATCCCATAGAATTTAACAAAGGTAAACACAATAGGGTTGTATGGTAATGTAATTTTTCTAGAGACCTATAGAATTCAATAAAGGGTGATCACCTCTCTATAGGTATTTTATCCATCCTATAAAATGGGTATAGTTCTTTATGAATTCCTATAGGATGGTTTAAAGAACCTTTAAAAAGGTTATAATTCTCTAATAAATCCCTTAGGGGCTTTTCCATGAAATGATGTGGTCCTTTCTAATCTGAAAAGGGACTATGTAAAAATGGCACCTTATGTAGTGCGACAGATCTGCTGTGTATCCCAGCTCACATTGGCTTACTTTCGTGACAAAACATTTTTACTACTCTTCCCTGTTTGTTAGCACTGCAGATCCACAACAACTTGAGGAATGTGAGCTGAATTCTCTTCTGGCTTGGGTATCATCAACAGAAATGTTAACTAAACTTTAAGGACCTAATCCAAATACCAGTGAAGTTATTGGAAAGTCCCCTATTGAATTCAGTGGACTGTGGATCAAGCCCTACATGCAAAGCAAAATTTTGCCTTCAGTTATGCCTGCGAAGCCTATTTTCTGCAGTGGGGTTAACAGGTATAATTGAGGACAGAATCTGATTTGCAGAATCTTTATTGCTGCTGCTCATGTTCAAGCCATAAATAATCTGGTTTGACTTCCAGTGCCCAGATTGGGTTTACAGGGCTGGCAGTTAGAAAAACCCATCATTTTAACAGTAAACTAATCACATTTGATCTGGATGTCATTGAGAGGCACTAACCATGGGACCTCAGCAATGCCAGTTTCACAGATTCACTTTTGAGATTAGAATTGCATTTTTGTAATTTATATAATATATATAATAGTTCTCTGGGGAGTTTTAGCACCAATCACCCTGGAAAAGACATGGAAAAAAGGAACCCTAACACTGAACTCTCTGAAGATACTGTGGGAGGAAAAATTCCAGTTGCTAGGATCCCTGAAGAGAAGAGAATTATAGAAATTAGAAATGGAAATGTTTGACTGTCATTTTATATGTTCCCTGAGGACCAGTTCAAAATTGTTCTCAACAGTCTGTTCTCTGGTGCTTTTTCCAGTCTGATGACTTCAGATTTTTTTTTAAAAGTTGGCTGGAGTGTAGCTGTGGTTCTTTAAGAGAGACTAACTAGGAAAGAATAAAAGAGCAAGAATGAGAGAGCACAGTGAAGCTACTTATTTTAATTAGATTTTAACAAACGTACGAAAATATCCAGACAAATGTTTCACTGTGGCAATTGTTTTTCAGTTATTCTGGAATGGTTGGCATTTTTAGCAGCAGCATTTTCCTCGGCTTCTCATTTTTGCAGCTTTTCAAAGGCTAGGGGAATGTATGGCACACTTGGAACTAGAAGCACAATTTAAATTACATGTTCAGAATGAATTAGAGTAACCTTTTATGAATCTTACTGTAAAACGTATCCTTCTTGGTAAAGAAGGAAAATAGTTATTGAGTGGGTTAGAGTTGGTGGAATGATTTAAATTGTCTCTAAAATGAAGTGGGGAGTGAGTATGCCATGCTGAAGAACATTACATGAGTGATTTTTGCCTTATCGCTTTCAGAGGATGTGAACAAGTTAATATAGGGATAAAAATAAACAAAATTGAAGACAAATACTAAGCCATATCACGCTATCTATTTTAAGCAAATTTTCCTGTTAAAATCATATGCATTAAGTCAGTGTATTACACATGTAGTGAGCCATATTGTGCTATTATGACTCATTAAAAATAGTCCTACTTAAAAATTGATGTCTCAATATGGCCCACTGTTTGCCTGATTTTTAGAGTTGCCGAGGCCCTTCTAGTTCCCAATGAAATCAGAACACAGATTCTGTCAAGTAAAATGTAAAAGTATAATAAGGAAGGCCAAGAAAGAATTTGAGGTGCCGCTTGCTAAAGATGCAAAAAACTAATAATAAACAGTTTTTTAAGTACATCAGAAGCAGGAAGTCTGCCAAAGAGGCAGTGGGGCCACTAGATGACAAAGGTGTTAAAGGAGCACTCAAGGAAGACAAGGCTATTACAGAGATGCTAAATGAATTCTTTTCATCGGTCGTCACTGCAGAGGATGTGGGGGAAATACTCACATCAGAGCTATTCTTTTTGGGTGACAGATCTGAAGTACTGTCCCAGATTGATGTATTAGTAGAGGAGGTTTTGAACAAATGGACAAACTAAATAGCAATAAGTGACCAGGACCAGATGGTATTCAACTAAGGGCTCTGAAGGAACTCAGATATGAAATTGCAGAATTACTAACTGTAGTATGTAACCTGTCACTGAAATTAGCCTCAGGACTAGATGACTGGAAGAGGTGATCCTGGCAATTGCAGGTTAGTCTAACTTCAGTACCTGACAAATTGGTAGAAACTGTAGTAAAGAACAGAATTATAAGACACATAGATAAACACAATTTGTTGGGAAAGTGTCAGCATGGATTTTGTAAAAGGAAGTTATGCCTCAGAATTTATTAGAATTCTTTGAGGGAGTCAATAGGATTGTGGACAAGGGTGATCCAGTCCATATAGTGTACTTGGATTATCAGAGAGCTTTTGACAAGGTCCCTCACCAAAGGCTCTTAAGGAAACTAAATAGCCATGGGATAAGAGGGAAGGTCCTCTCATGAATCATCATTGGTTGAAATATAGGGGGGAAAAGTTTCGGAATAAATAGTCAGTTTTCACAATGGAGAGAGATGAACAGCGGGGTGCCCTCTGGATCCGTAGTGGGACTGTGCAGTTCAACGTATTCATTATGATTTGGAAAATGGGGTGAACAGTGAAGTGACAATGTTTGCAGATGATACAAAATGATTCAAGATAGATAAATCCAAACCAGATTGTAAGGAGTTATAGAGAGGGAGCCCACAAAACTGTGTGATTGGGCAACAAAATAACATATGAAATTCAGTGTTGGTAAGGCATATTGGGAAAATAATCCTGACTATATGTAACCCTTCTGCCATGTGGAGCCGGCAGCAACGAGGGCCAGGTTTAATATCTAGGGGCTCCTTTTCAACAATACAACACAGAACCAGCTCGAGCCCCTACCCATTAACCTGGGAAAATTACATACCACCCCAGGCGCCTCTGAGAGGCAATACTTCCCCATTCACAAGCACAGAGTCTGAGTGTGGAAAATAAACTTTTCATGAAAGGAGGGAAGTCACCTGACATTAATTAGGGAAAATGCCACAAGCAGGATTCATAATCATAAAACTGTGAGCAGGACACCCACCCCAGAGTATGTGGGACAGTGTCTTCTGCCTCATGTTCTTGAGTTCTACAACCAAAAGTTCCTTTTCTGTGCCCCTCTGCTCCCTCACCATACCCCACTCACAGTGATTGTCTTTGGTCAGTGAGGACCCAGGGTAGGAGGTGCATCTGTGTGAGTTCATCTCCCACCAGGGAAGAAGGCACCTTGTTTGCTCTGCCGTCTGAGCACTTGCTCTGGCTGGCCGCCTGCGAGCCATGGTTCGTCTCTGCTGGTCGCCCTGTGAGCCGTGGTTCCACTCACTGGTCACCTTATGCCACGTGCCTCTCTGCTGTGACCTCTGCAGGTCAGTCTCTTGAGGTTCCACCCAGCTATTAGTGATTTTCAGCTCTTAGGCTGGGCAGAAATGCTGTCCCACCACAAGTGACAGAAAATATCATCATGCCAATATATAAATCCATGGTGTGCCCACAACTTGAATATGTGTCCAGTTCAGATCACCCCATCTGAAAAAAGGTATAGTGGAACTGGAAAATGTTCAGAGAAGGGCAACAAAGATGATCAAGGGTAATGGAACAGCTTCTATACAAGGAAAGGCTAAAACGATTATGGTTGTTCAGCTTAGAAAGGAGACAGGTAAGGGGTGATACGATAGAGGTCTATAAAATCATGAATGGTGTGGAAAAAGAGAATAGAGTAGTGTTATTTACCCTTTCACACAATACAAAAAGATGGGATCACCCAATGAAATTAAAAGGCAGCAGGTTTAATACAAACAAGAGGAAGTACTTTTTCACACAGTGCACAACTAATTTGTGAAACTCATTGCCTTGGGATGTTGTGATGCCCAAAAGTGTAACTCAAAAAGAACTGAATAAGTTCATGGCAGATAAGTCCATCAATAGCTATTAGCCCAGAGGGCCAGGGACCCAACCGTCTGCTCAGGGTGACCCTAAACCTCTGACTGCCAAAAGCTAGAAGTGGAAGACAGAGTTGGATCACTCCATAATTGCCCTGTTCTGTACATTCCCCCTGAAGCTCTGGGATGGACCACTGTAGGAGACAGGATACTAGGCATGATGGACCATGCTCTGACCCAATATGGCAGCTCTTATGTTCTTATGTCCTTGGCATTAGCACAATGCATGCTATTATTCTTGGTTTCCACAGGTAAGCTTGTTGTATTAGCCTTCTAATAATATTTTAAAAGGTAACTAATAATCTGATGATGTGATAAACTTTTACATTTTAATACCTAGTTATTGGCATTGTTGAGATGCCCGTATAAACTGTTCAGTTAGACAGAATGTAACCTCACTGACCACTTTTTATTGAATATCAGTCACGTACGTGCCTTTTCATGTGTAAGCCGAATGTTGATGTTGAACACGCTACAGCTGTAATAGACAAACAGGCTTAGGAAGCTGGTTCTTAAATTGGTAATATTAATAATTTTCTAGTGCTTTTTCAGAATCTTCTGGCAAAGTGATTAGCAATTTGTAGTGGCTCATTGATTAGCTGCTGCAGGCAGTCAAAAAAACTCTATAAACTAATGATAATAAAGAAAACCCTGGCCATCTTAGTTTCTAATCCATCCTAAAACCCCCTTATAAAAATGAGCTTATTTAATGAACAGCTGAACACTGTGCTTCAGCTGATTACTGGAGTGTTCTGTTTGCTTCCTTTGGGCTCCTGAGACTACTGAAATACTGGTGCTGTGAGCATGGTCAGCACTTTGCTCTAGGTGTTGAGTGCCTAGATGATTTTTACATTGCTTGGTAGTGTCTCCTGGGAAGAAAATACTGTAATGTACCTGTTAGTTTTAAAAGCAAGAGGCTCTGCTGAAGTAATACCAAATGGCATCTTAGTGGTGTTCAGCAGAAAGGCAGGGGAGAGCCTTAGAAGGGACCTCAGGAGGTCATTTAGTCCAACCAGCTGCTCAAAGTAGGACCAATCCCCAACTATTTTTTTGCCCCCGATCTCTAAATGGCCTCTTCAAGGATTGAGCTCACAAACCTGGGTTTAGCAGGCCAATGCTCAAGCCACTGAACTACCCCTCCCCCTGAATTCATCATACTATTTCTGTCCCGATTAAATGAAGTTTTCCCTAGAGTCAATATGTGAATTACTTCAGTATACTAAGAGGCTTAAGAAACAATTGCTGTTTTTCATTTCCTCACCATTCCTATAACATCCTAAACTTTTGTTTTATTTATAAGTTGCAAACATTCTTGGAAATATCGTTGGTGCTCTCTGTTTATTATAGAGGTTTAAAATGCCCCCAGGGCCAGCGCAACCCATTAGGCGACCTAGGCGGTCGCCTAGGGCACTACGATTTGGGGGGCGGCGACCGCGGCGGTATTTCCGTAGCGGGACCTTCTGCCGCCTCTGTGGGGGGGCGGCATTTCGGGGCGGGACCTTCCACCGCCTAGGGCGGCGGAAAAGCTGGCGGCGCTCCTGAATGCCCCTTTGAACTGGAGGCAAAATTACTGAATAGGGTTTTGTTTTGTTTTTGTAAATTTGGCAGCTCAGTGACTAGACAGTGGTTGTTGTTAATTTCCTTTACTGTGCTTTCCAAACACTGCAACCAATTCACTTTACCAGCTCTCTTTTTATTATAAGTTCCCTTAACATATTGCTCCTCCCATTGAAACTACTTTTTGTAACCTCAAGAATAGTTTGAAGCCTGCTTTCCACATTCCAAATCCTCCCCACTCAAAAATCTAGCCCTTGTTTCCTCACCCATGTTGTAATCTGTAAGCCTGCTCAGCCATGGTTCTGACATGAAAGCTCTGGGCTTGATATGGAGGTTACATGCTTGACATGAAGATTTTGGTATGTAATTGTTATAGAGATCACATGCTGCATTTCAGGGATAATGTAATCTTGCAGTATGAGGGTGATCTAAATCTAAACACAGTTAGTTTGGGAATGGAGTTCCAAACTCTCTGGGCTTCTAAGCCTCTATCCAGATCCCGTAAACCTTATTCAGAGGAGCATTCCCAGTCTCTGCAAACCTTTGGGGGGAACCTTAGCCCCATTTCAAGTGAACATGGATTAAGTTTCCAGCACATTTCAGTTTATATTTTTATATCAAAGCCAAACCAAGTTGAAATAGAATAAATGAAGCAGTGGTTTGACCGAGTTTTGCACTGAGTATTAAGTTTGTTCAAAGCCAAAATCTCAGAGCAAAATTTGATGAGTGAGGTATTTGCTGGGATAGAACCTGAAGAAGTTTTTGCATGTGCCCCTTTTAAGGGAACCTATTGAGTTCCTTTTAGCTCAGAGTTTAACTGATAATATAGGAAGGTTCAGATATTTACTGACAGATTTCCAAAGGTTGTCATGAGAGCTGCATTTGAAAGCATAGTTGGCTTTCTGCAGATGTATACTTTGTATACTCCTTTCAAAATATGATTAGTTATAATCAACCGAACTATGTGTAAAAATGCCCACATCTAACATGCATGCAAATTATTTTCCTTAGACAGATGTTTTTGTTTTAGGAACTGCATTAAAAAGGAGGCTTGGACTGTGAATAAAAGGATAAGATTGTAATTCTTGAAAAAGTTTAAAAACATGCTGAAAAATAGTTGCAAAAAATGCAAAAAATGTTAATTGTGACATGCACAATTACTACATTTGTACTGAGCCCATAAGGAAGAATTTGACAGGTTTGTGCTAATTCACAAGTACTTTGGCTTTATTTAGTTTACTTTCTAGTTTTTGAGGCAGTCTTCAGTTCAAGTTGGGGAGCAACTGTCCAAATGAATCAAACAAACTTTAAAAAAACAAGTACTTTTGGAAACATGTGGGATGGGTGGCTAGTGCTGAATTATTATATCTCCTTCAATTTCATATGTTGCACCATAGCACTGGGGCATAGTGTGCCACTGATTTTTCAGCAGAACTCCCTTTGAAATTTGTAATTTCCCAGGAAGTCAAAGGGGAATTCTGTTCACAGAAACAATGGCACAATAATAATACTTTGCATTTATATAGCGTTGTTCATCAAATGGTGTCGTAGGTATGATTTTCTGGGCTTCATAGGTATCATTCATATTTTATGTAAAAACCCTTGGTACTCAGTAAATCAAATAATTACAGTAAGACAGAAATAAATTATATTTATAGCAACAATAAAAATATTTTCCCCCTCAATACAGTATACTTGCCCAAATCTCACTGTAATAGATACCATACATGTAGTACACCTCTACCTCATTATAACGCTGTCCTCAGGAGCCAAAAAATCTTACCACGTTATAGGTGAAACCGCGTTATATCGAACTTGCTTTGATCCACTGGAGTGCGCAGCCCCTCCCCTCCGGAGCACTGCTTTACCGCGTTATATCCGAATTTGTGTTATATCGGGTCGTGTTATATCGGGGTAGAGGTGTATTTTTATTTAACATCTCTTCTTGCCCTTTCCCATCCAACTCTGTTCTTCAGCTTTCCACCAAATGGCTCACTGTCCCAGTAGTATACCTCTGGTGGTAGAGAGCTAATCTCCAACTAGTCTTAATTGGCATTGCTCCATTGACTTCAGTGGAGCTGCACCAATATATAGCAGCTGAGGATCTGGCCAAGAGAATTTCTAAAGTATTTTATTACTGTACGTATTTATTGCTCTTATTGTCCTGTGGCAACAGCAGCTGGCTTCTCAGCAAGCTCCTGGAACACTTGGCCTTTAGGTTTGTCAGAGCGTTATTGTGCCCATTGCTTGACTAGACTCTTTCATTCTCTTGGACATTATTTGTCTTTAACCCGTTGAATATTCCATATATTTTTCAAGACTGTCCTGTACTTCCTCTGGAGCAGCAATGGTGCATCAAGACCATGTCTTCTAACCATAGGGCTATGCAATATCTCTTAGCAAATTACATTATGTTCATGCTACTGCAGCCATTAGACTAGATCTTCATTTATGTATTGAATTGGTGCATTGTAATGGTATATAGGGATTTATTGTTATCATAATATTAATTTTATAATACCCATAGGGTGCTAGACACTTTAGACAGATGTGAAGACAAGGTCCTTGCTCCAAAGATCCTATGATCTAAACAATGTTTGCTTATGTCCAGTACATTGATAATTTTCTAAGTAGTTCTGTACACTAGTCCAGGAATGCCCACAAATGTGAAGTACATATTTTGGACCTATGCTTAAGCATGTGTGCCTGTTTATTTCCCTGTCTGTGACTCAGATGTGAAAAACCCTTGATGCATGCAATCTGAATATGTATAACCCCAATGTGTGTGCATGCTCTGGGAGTTTTGCATGCCCATAGGTGTTTTAAAATGTGCACTATAGGCATGCAACTCTTCAAAAATATGGACTTAAGTTTCCACCGTGTATTAGGAATGAATAAGCAGGTTGTCTGCTCTGTATCGACAATATGCACATTCTGCCCAGTAACCTGCATCTGAGCCATTTCTTTGTGAACTCATGCCTTAGGGCTGGTCCACACTGGGGCGGGGGATCGATATAGGAAACGCAACTTCAGCTACGAGAATAGCGTAGCTGAAGTCGACGTTTCCTATATCGAACTAAAAGTACTTACTTCGGGTCCACGCGGCGCAGGCAGGCTCCCCCGTCGACAGCGCTTCCTCCTCTCGGCGAGCAGGAGTTCCGCAGTCGACGGGGGAGCGCTTCTGGGATCGATCTATCGCGTCCAGATGAGACGCGATAAATCGATCCCAGAAGATCGATCTCTACCCGCCGAATTAGGCGGGTAGTGTGGACCAGCCCTTAGTGTTGCTTGATGAAATGCAGTTCAATCAAAACAACAGAAAAGGCCCAGTAGATGCTGAAGTATCTTGGCCCAGGCCAGGCTCATCATCTTTTCCTTGTCACACACACATCATGTTCTGATCATTCAGCATAGGTTGGTAAAACTAATGGGCAGTGGAGTTATAATAGTGATAAACTTCACCTGTTTGAAAAAAGTTAATTAGCTTGATGTTCCATAAAAATGATAATTTATAGAATAACCCTGAATTCTCACACAAGGAGCCATTCATGATCTGACTCACCACTGCAATTAAACAGCCAACGTACAGGTGGTGGATGCAGGGCCGGCTCTAGGCACCAGCAAAACAAGCTGGTGCTTGGGGCGGCACATTTTTAGTGGCGGCATGGCTGGCGCCAGAATGCCGCCCCTAAAAATGTGCCGCGGCCGCCATAGCTCACCGCCACAGCGTGTGAAACAGCGGATTCGCACGCCGCTAATCGCGGAGTTGAGGCGGGGCCCGGGGGGGTAATTAAAAAACGGGGGGGGGGCGGCCAAAATTGTTTTTGCCTTGGGCGGCAAAAATCCTAGAGCCGGCCCTGGGTGGATGAGGTTCTCCAACATTTCTAGAACCTCAAGGAGCAACACTGATTGAAACTCAAGCAGAGAAATGTCCATGTTTGTCCTCTGAGGAGGTTGCTTAAACATGCAAATGCAGTAAGCCACATCTGAATCTAAACAAATGTATATACAAAGCAACCAGAAAATTCTTCAGAGCAAGAAAAACCAAGCTACCAAATAGATGGAACAGTTCTATTATGTATGACTTTGCAGACACTATGCAGATGCAAAGAAACCTTTCTTTGTCTCTCTGGCATCCATGGCATAAATCTTTAAAAATTCTTTGTGTTGCAATCAGCAGGACCCTTGACTGGGACTTTCACCACCAGCTGTCTAACTGTGTTCCCTTTCAAGTAAACTGTCATGTATCCTCTATAAACCGTGGTGACATGGGAAAGTAAATCCAAGGGAAAGGGTGTTTAGGAAGCACTGTATCAATAGTCATATAAAAAAGTTCTAATATTTGAATGGTCATTTGATCACTTCCAGCCCTCTTCTGAACACTGGATCCCGAGTGTGACCAACTACGTATGAGGAGCAAGAAGTCACCTGGAACAACCTCATGGGTGCTACGAAAGCCTTGAACTTTTGAGTCAAATCAGAAAAATCATTACCTGCATAGACAGACAGTGAAGTCAGCTAGAATCCCCAGTGCCACAAGTAGGGTTGTCCACTTTCCAATTGCTGAAAACTGGACCCCCCCATTGCCCCGCCTCTTCCCCTCTTGCTCCACCACCTGCCCTGCCCCTTCCCCCCTGAAGCCCTTTTCCGCCTCTTCCCTCCCTCTGTCGCTCACTGATGTCCCCCTTCCTCTTCCTCCTTGCTGAATCCTCTCCACCTCCCTCCCTGCCCCCAGCTGGGCTCCCTCTGCTCTGGGGCTAGGATGGGAGCTGCAGCCTGACAAGGAGCCTGCTACCTGCCCATGAGATGCAGGTAGGAAGCAGCCCCAACTGAGCAGGGGCTGGCGCAGGTTGATGCCCCACTCATCCCCCTGGCCTGGTGTCCGACACATCGGACCGGACACTGCCAGGTCCCCTTTTCGACCAGATTTGGTTAAAATGCAATTTTGTTGTAGATAACCTCCTACATTTGAGACTGTGTGCAAAAAGCATAGCCATTGCTTCTCCCTGATTCACTCTTGATTTGTGCTGAACTGAGGCCCAATTTTGGTCTTGCAATTTTGCTCATCCAGGTGTTATAAACCTGCCATTTCTTTCCCCTACTACCAGCACAGGGACCATGGAAACTTCCATCCAGAAATATTAAAGTGCTTTAGAAATATTTATGAGTAAAGACTCATGCTCCCTCACTTCTTCCACCCACTGTAAGATAAGCAAGTTTTATCATCAGGTGATGGAACTGAAATATTGAGCTGTTAAGTGGCTTGCACAAGGTCACACAAGAAGTCCATGACAGTCTGATGGAATGAATATCTGTAACAGAATGGCTTGCCGTTGGGCTGGGGAGCCTGAGGCCAAGCCAACCCTGATTACAGAATGAGCTCCATCTGAGGGGAATCAGGCAATTTCCCATAAAGAGCAGGAGGTGGCTGCAATAAAGAGGAAGCTCAGGAGTTTTAGTGAGACTGTAGAGAGTGAGAGATGCTTCTGCAGGGAAGACCCTGAGACCAAGGGAATTGCTCCAGTTGCGAAGGACTGGGAGTAGCCTGCTATGGTAGAAAGGACTCTGACCTGAGCAGGGGAGTTTGGGCTGTTCTCAGTTGGAGGGAAAACTTTTGTGTTTAGTTTTGAACTTTGTTAATATATCCAACCCTAAGGAGGTGACTGATAGTGGAAAAACCCTGGGTGGAGTTTATTTGGGGATCCAGGAAGGGAAACTGAGGTGAGGAGCTGTGTGCAGGGCTGCCCTGTGGCCACCAGGGGGCACTGCTGGCATCCACTTGTCTACAATATCTAGTGCCCTACTAAATTCTGGGTCCATTCTGGTCAATTTCATGGTCATAGGATTTTAAAAATAATAAATTTCATGATTTCAGCTATTTAAATCTGAAATTTCACAGTGTTGTAATTGTAGGGGTCCTGACCCAAAAAGGAGTTGTGGGGGCATCGCAAGGTTATTCTTTCTTCCCTCAAACTCAGGTCTTGGTCAGTAGAAACCTATTCTGCTTACTTTAAATAGTCAGATAATGTTTAAATACGAGTTCTGATAAAAGATTTCTTTCAGTAATGATTTTATGAGAGAAAATCATTTGCCAGGAAGGATCCTGTAGGTCAAGGCAAAAATCTAGGGATATTATTTACTGCAAAAAGGACTGAGAAGCTAACTTTTGGTCTAGCTGTGGAAAAACATACTGTAGGTCAATGGTTATCATCATTTCAATGGAATCTTGTGGGAGGAGCCAGACCCGTCATCAATACTTCATTAGGTTCCCCCAGTGAAATCTGCAATGTATGGGTTTTTGCTAGGATCAATGCACCTGCTTCTCTGTTTGAGTGATCTTAACAATCAGGGAGCCTTACTCTGCTTACCACAGGCCTGAAAAAGGTGCTTCTGCTTTTAGAAATCAAACCTCTAAACATGCTTACATTTTCTCATGTTATCATAAAGACGGAGCGTTTTGTGGCAAGGGTATTATTCTCTGTTAGGCACACTAGGACTTCCCTTTATGATAAAAAAAATAAAAATAAATAAATTCCATCCCAGAAAGGCTGAATTTGAATAATTTGAATGTAAAATGGAAACGGATATTAGTCTGTTCTCTTGTTTTACATGTGTTTAGATCTTTTGTTTGTGGGATGGATAATTAGTATAAGAACCCATTTTACTGTTCTAAGGTAAAGCAGAATTGCCCAGGTATGGAATTTTGCAGACCACTTTTATCAACTCATGATCAATCTGTGTGCATTGTATACTGGCAGACCCAGTGGAGATGGTTGCTGATCATGAAGGAAGGAAAATCAATCTCTAATTTTCATTCTCTTTTTTAATCTCTGTAATTCTTGATTTGTACCTAGGAAACGGCAGTATTTACTGAATAAAAGTCTGAGATTAAAAAAACAGACTAAACTTACACAGACTAACCCAGTGTAGAAAATAAACTTTAAAGTCTATAGAAGATGATCCATTTTAAGCTCCAATAATTGTATTTTTTCCTCAACAGCAGCTCTCACATTCTCAGTTATACTAATACTTAACAGGTGGTGCATTAGCAGCCAAGTCATGTTAATGCTTGGAAAATTATGGATCCTCCCCCACCCCCCAGGCATGTCTTTAATCTCTCATTTCTAAAGACAAGATAAACAGTTCAGACCTCTCATTTGGAAAAGCACCAGTCCATACATCTGAGAAGGGTTTCTTCTCTTTTGCCCAGGTGTTGCAACAATTGCACAGCTTGCCATTCTAAAATTAACTCCGCTGCAGCAGCAGAGAGCTTTAAGACTGTTTATTTGTATAAAAGATTTTAGTGTGCAACAATAACAGAGTGAGGGCTAAATTCAGGCTCCATGTAAGCAGTCAAATCTCTGATTGACACCAGTAGGAGTTGCATCTGCTTATGCCAGAGCGGAATTTGGTCCATAATCTGCATTTTTTTCCCCAAAGAACATTCCGTCCCATTCAATACTGCATGTATCTGCTATTTAGTCTCACAGGAAACTAACAGCGCCAATGCAATAGTACAGCCTGGTATCCCAACATCATACGAGTCTATGGGTTTATGCAGAATCATAAACGGAGCCAATACCTCCTATATGAATTCCCTACTTTCAAAATGGGCTTTGGGGAATTACAGATTTAGAGACATGCTTTGCAGCTGGCCCATACATCTATAGTGGGCCAAAGCAAAATCCTGGATCTAAACACCTTTAAGAAAATTTGGTGCTGGATCAGAGTTTGCAGATCAGGCCCATCTCTATTTCAATATGCAGGAAATATATATGTGATTCCAATGCTGCCTTGAGGATATGGGCTTCCAAATCTTTTATTCAGCTTTTAAAATCTCAGCCTTAAAGTATAAATAATGAAAATCCCACAAAATGTTGTTTATAGAAGAAGAAGAATAGGGTTGAAACGAACCTCCTGGGTTATCTAATCAACACCTCCAACACTAATGACGGGTTGTCCTCTTCTCTGATAGCCAAAGTGTTTATCTAGGCAAAAAATATTGTGCAAGGCCCATCTGTAACTCTGTTAGTGGTCTATTACATTTTCCTAATGGATTTATTGTCTGGTAGGTCATGCGACAGCTTGGAAGATACCTTCTTTTACTCTGTGTACACACACGTTTCTCTTCCTTCACTTTGTCTTGTTTGTTTAGATTGTAGCCTCTTTAGGGTAGGAACTGTCTTGTACTCTGTTTATACAGTGCCTAGCATAATGGGGCCTCAATTTCTGTTAGGTCCTGCAGGCACCACTAGGATAATAATTAGGTTAATATTCTCCATGAATTTTGTTTGTTTAAACATCTTTTAAAAAATAAATATAATTCTGATATAAAATTTTGTTTGGTATCAACAATAACTAACATATCTGAGAGGGGAAGGGAAGCCCAGTTTTTAGGTGGGAAGGAACTTATTCTCTCACAGGTATGTAGGGAGAATTTTCAAAAGAGCCTAAGTGATTTAGGATCACAAGTCAATGGGAATTGTGTTCCTAAACTACCCAGGCATTTTTGAAAATTGCATCTGTAGAGTACAAACTGGTGAGAAAAATTCTCCGAGAAATACTTTGGTATTAAGCAGAACAAAGGGGCTGAAAAACAGCCTGGTTCTCAGTTTATTTGGTTGCACAGAGCTTCATCCAAACTAGCATCAAGTGCAGCAGTAACTGAATGGGGCTTTGACTTTAAAATGAGGTGCAAATATTCCACAGCTGAATACACCCAGTGCTAATGCGGAAGCTCTTAAATGCTATTTATTCCCTTGAGTGTCTCAGTGAATCTTAGCAGCAGCCTAACATGTTTGCACTGACGATGAAGATACAATAGAATCTCAGAGTTACGAACACCAGCCAACCACACACCTCATTTGGAACCGGAAGTACGCAATCAGGCAGCAGCAGAGATCACCAAAAAAAAAAAAA
>NW_020664980.1:3236919-3473989 GCF_002925995.2 Terrapene triunguis | reverse complement strand
AATGACACATGAAGAGAAGGGAGTTACCTCACAAGTGGAGAACCAGGGTTGACAGGGCCAATTCGATCAGGGTGGATGTAGTCCACTCCCAATAATAGATGAGGAGGTGTCAATTCCAGGAGAGGCAAAGCTGCTTTTGTAATAAGCCAGCCACTCCCAGTCCCTATTCAAGCCCAAATTAATGGTGTTACATTTGCAAATGAATTTTAGTTCTGCTGTTTCTCTTTGAAGTCTGTTTCTGAAGTTTTTTTGTTCAAGTATAGCTAGTTTTAAATCTGTTATAGAATGTCCAGGAAGATTGAAGTGTTCTCCTACTGGCTTTTGTATGTTACCATTCCTGATGTCGGATTTGTATCTATTTACTCTTTTACGTAGGGACTGTCCGGTTTGGCCAATGTACATGGCAGAGGGGCATTGCTGGCACGTGATGGCATATATAATATTAGTAGACTTGCAGGTGAATGAGCCTCTGATTGTGTGGGCTGATGTGGTTGGGTCCTCTGATGGTGTCGCTAGAGTAGATTGGGGACAGAGTAGGCAACGAGGTTTGCTACAGGGATTGGTTCCTGGGTTAGTGTTTCTGTGGTGTGGTGTGTAGTTACTGGTATTTGCTTCAGGTTGGCGGGCTGTCTGTAAGCGAGGACTGGCCTGCCTCCCAAGGTCTGTGAGAGTGAGGGATCGTTTTCCAGGATAGGTTGATAATGTGCTGGAGAGGTTTTAGCTGGGGGCTCATGCAGTCTCAGCTCCTATTGAAGTCAATGGGAGCCATGAGTGTTCATCAGAAGTTAGAAAATACTGAAGCAGGGTGAAAGAAAGATTTTGAAGGCTTTCAGATGGATTGAGCACTTGTATAAATACAGTCTAAGGATCATGAACCTGCATAAATCCAGAACTTAGGAGAGTTTTGCTAGTGGCATCAATGCAATTGGGGTTAGACCTGAAATCTGTATAAATAAATCTATGGATTTTCTTTTATTAAGGCTATCAGTATATAGGTTGAAAAACAAGATATGGCACCAAGCCTTGAGGCAAACCCCTTCTGAAAGGTCTTTCTTACCTTGTCTCTGCTAATGAACATTGAAATGCAGCAATAACTGATCTTTCTTTGGATGAAAGCTAAAAGCTACGTGACTGGCAGTAAATAAATAATTGCAGGAAAATATATCCATCAGCTTCTTTGAGGGAGAGAATCTAAATTATATTTCATGAACATGCCTATCCACTCCCATTGTTCTGAAAAATATACTTGTGTTATGTGTTTAAGGATGTACTCGTCTAACTCTCCTCTCTCTCTCTTGCTCTCTCATTCCCTTATATGATCCCCATCACTGTAGTATCCTTGGGAAGAGAACAAAGTCCTATGGATGTTTTTTAGTAACTGATTCTGTTTTAAAATACGTATATGATTTTGCATACACAATAAAGACAGCCCAAAAGTTATTCTGCAGTGATGGTTAGCAGATTCTGCAGAATTTTATGTTAATTTCCGTTTTTCAGTGAACTTCTCCCACTAGAACCAGTTGAAATTGTTTGCAGGCTTTCAGCTGTCTCACTAGCATTATGTAATTATAAATATAACTTAGTCGTCTGTTTCATGCTACCCTCTATATTTTTTAAACATGAATAGCTGCCGTATTTTATTATATTAATGATGATGGTTTGTACGGTGGTAACTCCTGAATGTGATAATCAGGACTGGGGCCCATGGTGATAGGTGCCATAAAATTCCTGCTCACCAGAATTTACAATTTATTTTAATATGTAAATTAAAATTACTGACACATATCCACTAGTTGTATATATTAGAGCCCAGCAACATGTTTGACTCAAACCTTATGAGCACTTAAAATCTGCTTTGCTTTGAGTTTGATCTTCATAATATAATTTTTTTATGCCCATTGAGACATTTTGCATTTTTTTTCCTGGCTAGCTGGATAGCAATAAACTTTTGATATCTGTTGTTTGCTGGTGAATTTTGTATTCAAATTTGAGGACCCATATTCAGCTGAGAGTCAGGAATGAGTTCACAGGGAACAAGTCGCCTGATGCAGGTCCCATGATACGTCACTCTCTTCTTGCTTCAGAGGCCAGCAAACCCTGCGTGAATCCTTGCAGATTTATGTGAACGTGCATGACCCTGTTGGCCCTGAGCTTTGCTTGTGGGTTTTGCAGAGCCATATGCAGAGGTGTTCACAAAACACTAAATTAAACAGACAGATTAATGATGGGCCTAAATCAGAACTTCAAACACAGTTCCCCTTGAACTTCAGGGGGTTTAGTTTGGAATCCCCAAGCCCAATTCGCACTGTAGTTTTGGTTCCGGGTCAGCTCCAAAACCAGTAAGAACCAATTTTTCAGATCTGGTTTGGATGTAGCCCAAGATGATAGAAATCTTATGAGACCATTATCTTATAAGATTCTGACCATATCTCACTGCAACAGCTTGCAAGATTTTGGTGCCATCTCAAGTTCTGGGTCACCCATGAAGTTGTACTCCAAACCCTAATCTAAATCTAATTGGGATCTGGATGCAGATACAGATTTGAACACCAGCTCTTTGGACCATCTCTGAAAGAGATGTAGAAGATGAAGGTGTATTGATACTAAATTGACTTCATTTAGAAGTGGACAGGAGCAATTGGACTATGCTATCTATCACCTTGATAATGCAATAAGTGGGTGATTTTAGTCATTGCATAAAGTGACTTCACACGCTATCTCAACAATGAAGGAAAGATTCTTTGGGCAGCCAAAGAATGACAAAGAGGCTGTTGGTGTTGGGAATAAATGTACTGTGCCACAATCTGCAGAATTATTTGTTTTCCTGCTGGTCGTCTTGTATATTGTACAAATTGACTTTTTCATATCTTACTGTGAGAGGGCGGTTACCTGAGTTCCACTGACAGCATGTGTCTGTTTATTCCACATCAGGGCTAACAGCAAGCAACCCAATTCATTTTGCTCCAAGCTGGCTGCCTCTAGCTCCCCATCTCATTAAAGCACGGTAGCAAGTTATTTTGTAAATGAGGAGACTGCTGTCCTTGCTAACATAATTGTGATTTGGCATATTGGTACAGTATTAAAATTCCAATTGAACAGATGGTGTCAGGATTTAAACTTATGCTTATGAGATGCAGATGGCCCAAGTTGTGAACTTGTGTGCTAGTTATTTTTATATTGAGCAGGTTAAGCACAAATTACTTTATGATTATTATTATCACCGTACTTGTCATTTTAGGGTTTTTTTTGCAAATGCTCTAATAACTTGTCTCTTCCTTATAACTCTGTGATTAAAACATCCCCATCCTATGCCTAAATTTCATTCCCCCCCCCTCTTTATTCCCTCTCTCCTTCCCCAAGGCCCTTTTGATTTCACCTCAATCCTGTTGCTGGTGTCCTTGAAACCCTTGCAGGGATAACTCCAAGAGAAGACCTGACTGGAACAATTACAGTTGCGTAGCTCTCAGGAGGTGTCAGTGCTGTGTGTTCAGCTTATTCCCCTCCTGGGGAAAATTGCCCTCTTTGTCGCCAAGGAGAATAAATCCCATGCCAGGCTCACTGAAAACCAGACACGCTGAAATCTCTCCATGGGGCTGATTCCCAGGAGGGGGCTCGGGCAACCAGATTTTGGTAAATGGACTGTTGTAACCAAGGAGTCTTGGGCAAGATTCTGAGTCCAATTAAATTGTGATAAATCCAAAGTTACTGCAGATTTACATTGGAGCAGAATCTGGGCCCTGGTGTCTAATATTGTTTTGAAACGGTTACAAGAGAAATAGGTTAAGAGGAGACCTTTAAAAAGAACTGTCCTTCATTCTTTTTATTTTGTTTCACAGTTTGTAAGACTATGCATTCATTTATAGAGAAGAATAAAATAACGGGCCAAGTTCTCTGCTGGTGTACATTGGTCCAGCCCAATTGGAGCCAATTTCTGAATGTACTGTGTATTACAATCTTTTATGTAGAGATATCCAGGTGCTTTAAAAACCTTAATCATTTCTCTGCCAAACTCATTCAGTAAGCATAGAGTAGAACCCAGAACACTTGATTTTCAGTCCCCTGCCAGATCACCACACAGCATTTAGCCACCGCATCTGATTCACACAAGCAACATTTTTATAGTAAGAAAAAATACAGTATCTGCATCTTCAGGGTTTATGATAGCAGTTGGTTGTGTCCATAATTCTACTGCAAAAGCATAGGCCAGTTTCTCATTAAGGGTCCAGTCCGGCAAGATACTGAGCACCCTCTGCTTCTACTGATTTTAAAGTGAGTTGAGGGTGCTCGGCACTGTTCTGGATTGAGCCTCGAAGAACCGATAATTTCCAGCGGTTAATTAATTTTGGAAAATTTCTGTGCCCTGAGATGAAGCATAAAAAGTCACAGTCCAGGAAAAAAAATTAAAATCCAGTTTGAAGGAAATATATTTTTAAAATCCCCGTCAGTTTTTAAGATCAAGGAAGCACCAGGAGGAAAAGTTGCCATTTGCAGGCACTTTATGCCACTCCTATAATGAGGAAAAAAAATCCATAAATTTTCTTACATTAAAAATTGTGCATTTTGACCCCGTAGAACAGTAACCTTTGGAGCCAGTGGATATTGACCCTTGTCATTTGACAAGAGAATTAACCTCTGAAACTCTGACTTAGGACAGATGACTGGGACCAGCAAAAAATAAAGTTAAGTCTCTTACCAGCCTTCCTGTATGTCACACATTTATTACATCCTGGCATTAAAGGCCATGGAAAACATTTCCTTGAAAGAAAATGCAAATATAAGGCACAAGGACAGGTGATACTCTTGCAGGGACATTGGCAATATGGGCTCATTTATACTTTCCCTATGCTTGTTGCCATTACCCATGTCTCTCACTTTAAATGTAAAAGTCTCCCTACCCAATATCACTGTCTACAATGTTTTAAAACAGAGACGTTGTGGTAGCCCTCATGATTCTTATGCATATTAGGAAGGGCTCTGTTTACCAGTTCAGAAAAGGGGCTATATCCTGTTCTCCCAATTTTCCATTGAGGGGGGATAGAGAACCAAAGGAGTCTTGAAGGAGTCCTATGTCCTGATGTCCTAATTCAGAATCCCATTCCCTCCGAGAGTTGCATTGGGACCGTATTTTGCTTTTCTGTAAGTTGGATCAGAGAATCCAAAGGAATTTGGCTCCCCCCTGCCCCCATGCTTCTCCTGTTGTCAGCTCACCAGCTCTCCACTCCTAATAAATCCGCAGCACTAGAGCCACCACAGCTAGCTTACCAAGGGTTGGGTAATGGGGCAGCATGCTTTGAGAATGGGTGACACTTATCCCCTGCCGTGTCCTCCCAGCTGGCATTATCCATGGGTGCAGGCTCCACTCCTCCAGGGGAAGCAGATGGAATCACAGGATCTTAGGTTTTACTCAGGAAACCCAATTTTCCAGGAGCATATTATGTTGGATTTTTAGCCAATCCCATGTGATCTTCCCAGTGCCTAATTTACAAGTTCCTAAATTCTGAATGATGGGATAAGACCATGTGAGCTTGTTTGGTGTCATTAGTGTCTGTCAGGTTAAAGATCAGCCTTTTTACAGAGTCCCAAGATTGGAATTTACACTCCTAATGAGCCATTAAGATTTATTGAGTAAATAAACAGCATTTTTACAAAGCCCTTAAGTATCTATTTAAATGCTAATCTTAGTGTTATATTTTCATTATCTTTTTTATGAAAAGACCCCAAGTTTATATTCGTATGATAGTCAATTAGGTAAATAATGCATATTTTAAATACTTCAGGGCAGCTCCTGAGTTCACTTAAATCAGCGGAGCAGTTATGCAGAGTGTGGAACTGAGTTCAGAGTCAGGCCAGTACAAGAACATACATACTTAAAAAAAAAAAAAAAAGACCTATTTGTTTGGCCCTGATTTTAATTGATTCGGTAATAAATCAGGGTTATTATTAGGGCAGGATTGGGGTTAGCTTGTATTTTGAAGGGGCCACTCTTGGAAATCAATGACAAAACTCTCATTGACTTAATTGTTATGATTATGATTTGTTTCTGATAAAGCCCATGATGTGTTAAATGCTTTCCTGAAATGAGGGCAGGCGCAGTCTCTACCACCAAAATAAAAGAGAGACCAGAAAAACAAACATGGCGTGGGACCAGGATGAAGCAGACTGTTTTGACTGATGTATTTGTTGGGGGTAGTCTGAATACACATTTCTAAAAAAATAAGGGCCTTGCTTCATCTTCTTCTCACTCAAGTCTGTGGTTGGATGTTCTCCTCCTTTGGGCTTCCAGGAGAGAGACCATCTGTGCTGAAAGCATCACAGTCCAAGCTGATTCCTTGGAAGAAAACATGCTACTCCTGTATTTGCTGCAGGGAGAGATCCAGGACTAGCTGCGGATAAAGAGGTGTTCTTGGCCGGTAGCCCTTGTTACGATGACAGCTAACTGAGCAGGAGGTCACAACCTGGTGACCAGTGAGATGGGCTGGGAAGTCACAAAGCCTAAAGGAAAGAGCAGTTCCAAATAGCAGTGGAGGGGAGTTCTCTGTATTTTGGACAGTTTCTTCTTGCTGTAGCCAATGACTGTGAATGATGCACCCTGGGAACCTAAGAAGAGATGTCCTTGGTGTCTCTTATGCTGTTTCCCCCTCTCTCCTGATGGTCTAAATAAAGACAGCGTCTTGGGCTATGTCTTCACTGAAATGTTGCTGTAGGGCTTCAGTGTAGCCACTCACCACAGCGATGGGAGGGTTCTCCCGTTGCTGTCGTTAATCCACCTCCCCGAGAGGTGGTAGCTAGGTTGATGGAAGAATTTTTCAATTGACCTGTCACTGTCTACCCTGCGGCTTAGGTCGGCTTAACCATGTTGTTCAGAGCATAGATTTTTTCACACTCTGTGTGACGTAGCTGGGTCAACCTAATTTTTTTAGTGTAGACCTGGCCTTAGGAAGGGGAGAGACTCTGGCCCCAGTTCCCTGCCTTTAAGAAGGCATAGCCCAAGAAGCAACGGGAGCTTTTGTGCCTCCAGTTTATGAGTTTGTCCCCCCAGTGCAATGGGTCTCTTTTAAGTGCTACTGAGGAGGCAGTGTTGCTCAGTGGATAAAGCATGTACTGTGTGTAGAAGACCTGTGATCTACACCGAGCTGTGCCACTGGTTTGGTGCATGATCTTACACAAGTGAGTTCACCTCTTTGTGGCTGAGTTTCCTGGTTGGTGTAAGTGCTTAGAGCTAGGGATAAGAGCTGGGTATTATTATTATTAGAGCAGCCAACTTTGGACACTGCCGGGCCAGACAAGTCAGAGTGCAATGCTCTGGCCATGCCTGTTCCTACCCCCAACATGCTTCCTCTTGCTGCAGTACCACATCCTGTGCCAAGTGTGTAAGAGGGTGGCCTAGGGCTGCTCTGCCAGCCCTTCATCGTAAGGGAAGCTCCTTTATGCAGGGGCTATGATGTCACCAGAGCAGGGTACAGCAGCCACAGCAGGGGGGAAAAAAAGAATTGACACCTTTGCCATTAACCAGATTGTCTGATATCCCTTTTGGGGGAGAAGGCTGGGAGTCTTACAAAGTCATTGGGTGTTGTGCCATCCAATGGAACTGGAATGAGGCCTTTTATGAGATCATTGTTACAAGTAAAAGGAGATTAAATAAAAAGAACATGTAAAATAAAGCCAAGAACTCAGTCTCCAAAATCCCAATGCATGCAAATTATTTTACAGTAATTAGTAGCTGTCATATTGCCACCACAGGGGATGGTTAGTGGTTTACACTGCAGGTTTGAAACGCTTGGTTTACTTGGAACTGCAGGTTCAAATGGCTGCATGGCTGATTCAGCTAATTATTTTTCCAAGTCAGATAAGCAGAATTCCATGTAATGTATGGTTAGGGTCTCTCTAATAAAAACGTAATAAAATCAGAGCTCATCTGCGGGACATGGGCATTAAGGATCCCAGGGTACTTTTCGTAAGAGGAAGGTTTTGCTAAAGTTATTCCTTGCCACCACGCTGGTTGTGTCCCGTTGCACTCTATTCAAGAGGTGACTGCATGTCGGTGGCAGGTCGAGTGATTCCTACAGAATTTGAGGTGCTATAGGACATCAGATATCATTTATTATCTATAATTATTATTATGCCACAGATTTGTCCTGGTTAAGGCTGGAATTTATTGTGAATCCACCCATTGTTCTTAGGTAATGTAGCCCATTGGCTTTTCTTCCAGAATACCTCAGAAGACTGAGCCAGGTACTTGTGTAACCTACAAGATGCTATTTATAGGTATTGACAGGTTATTTAAGGACACAGTTCAACCTGTATTTTGTATGTAATGGCTTTTGTGGTCTAGGCGGGTGATGGGAACTTGTGCATGATTATCAATTAAAATGCTGAATATAAAAGCAACTTATGTCATCACATCATCACTGCCACTTCCTTACTGAAGACGATATTTTTGTCTTTTTGCTTACCTGAGGTGGAGTGAATCATGAGTCAGTGGCAGAGGAAAAAGTACAATGCACTAATTCAATCTGCCATGTTTTGCCTCTGAAGCATAAATATTTGAAAGTTTGCATTGCTATTTCTAGATGAATGGATTGAGTAGCTATGAAATATTAACTTCTGCGCTTTATGCTACGGTTGAAACATTACCTTCAAAAACAAAAACACTGTGCTCTGTGAAACGTGAAAACTGTCTTCCCCTCCCTTTCTCTCGCTAATTTTTCTTCATTTAACGCTTTGCAGTCAAAATGATACAGCAGACATTGGCCTCTCAGAGACCACAAACTGCAAAAACCCCTCATGGTTCCTCTGTCAGATAATAGCTGACTTCAAAGACGAACCAAAGCAGAGTTCCCTTTCCTCAGACTTGCATGATCTCCCAGCTTGTACGGAGCCATGTAGTCATTGCTCTGTCTGTGCCCTGTCAGGGATCACACAACCAGCACTTCAGTATGCATGCTGGAAGTTTAAAGCGAGTATTTTTACCCGTCTCTCTCTTTTATGTTGCTGCTACATAAATAAGAAAGTGCCTGGCCTAGTGGGCATTTTCCTTTCATCATTCAATGGCCTCTACAATAGAAAACTTGTCACCAGCTCTCACAGCAGTGTGCACTATCTGTATAAAATTGGTCTTGAAAGCTAATACTGAAGCACTGTATTATAAAAGCAACTTCCCTCACTCATACAGGCTAATCATATAGGCTTCAATAGCATTAAATATTATTGGGATAAATGATGATGGGGAGAGAGGTCCTAATAATTCAGGACTAGCATATTTGTGGACCGTATTTCACCAGTATCTTGTCAATATAATTGAGATTAGGTAGGGGATGTCCCCCCCAGGATAAGGGCAGTTATTGGCCTCATCTCTGGAATGTTCTCCCTTGCAGATGCCTCCCAGCGGCCTTCTATGGCCGACAAATTCTTCATGGTTATGTGAGAAGGTATTCTGGGAATCCATTTAAAGTGCTCACTAGACCACTATTTATCCGCAGACCACAGTGTGCAACCCCCGAAGTACACTGGGGGTGCCCAAAGTGAGGCCCATAGGCTTGGTATACTGTAGTCCTCCGCAATGAAAGAGACGTTTTTCACGTGTGCCGCCTGCTGCACAGCAGCTGCATCATGCTCTAAGAGCTGAAGGGTACATTAATCTCCGACTTCTGTTTGATCCCATCGGTTAATAGGAAGAGAGAAAGGAGGTGACTGTGAAGCAGAAATAAAATCACATTTCACACTGAAAAAGATTGTGCAGTAAAGCAGGCGAGCTCCCAGGGGACAGGTGAGCAAAGAGGTAGCAGCATGAAGTACTGTAACATGCCAGTAGGAAAGAGAAGGAGCAGCAGCTTGGCGGGGAGACAGCTGCTCTGGCTGAAAGCCTCATTCTGTCGTGACCATGTGGCCCAGCCATCAAAAATATTTCTCTGTCTCTCTCCTACGTAGCACAGCATTCCTTGTAAGGTAGGCATGTTTGAGCTCACGACCCCAGAGAATCCTTTAAGCTGAGGAGGAAGTAAGACAAACTTTAGAAAAAGCCACCAATTAAAGTGACTCTCTGATTCCTGCAGGTCAGTGAAGATCAGATGGGCCAAATTCCACCCTCATTGAGTGTGAGATTTTCACACCCCTTACTCAGTCACATGGGTTGTCTCCCTTGCTCCCCTGCTCAGATTTTGACCTTGCTGGGCTTCATGTCCACCACGAGGAAGTGGGCAAGGAGTGGGAATAGTTTTGGCTCTGCCCCCATCTCTACTTGCTGGCCAGGTGCACAGTGGGCAGGAAGCTACTCCACAAAAAGGGGTGAATAACTTTACTCCTCCACCAGAAGGAGAAAGGAGCAGAAGAGGAGCAGTGAGCAGCACTCCTTCTGTGAAAACCACATACAGTTTATGAAAATAAGCTCGTTGTTTAACATTGGGAGGGGTTGAGCCGCCTTCTGTCCTCCACTCTGTTGCTGAAAAAGCAGCACTATTTGTGAAAGCAGCAGTATAGGCACCATAAACGTTTTCAGGGATTTCAGCACAGTTTCAATTTAGTATTGGTTTTATAAGCCGGAGAAGACTTCCCCTATTTTCTTTTTAAACATGAAACCTTTTGTTTATCTAGAAAAGTTCCTTCTGTCTGTAGGAGAACCCTATGTATACTTGTCTGTTTCATTGGTGGGTGTTGAGTTGCTAGGCGATGGTGCAAAACCTCCTCAAACCACTACACTGAAAATGTGGCCAGCAGTATAACATTAACAAAAAAAGGCTTGTGGCATAAAGTGATGTATTCTTCACATGCAGGAGATGCAACGTGAGAACAATCTGCATTTCAGATATGTGGCAAGCAGTTTAGGCTGCTGCATTTAATACAATCGATAAAGCGTCCTTTTTGGTGGGAATTTGGAAACGCCCCTCCTAGAAGGATCTAAGAATCTGTTACCCGCAAAAATCTAGGGCACCCTGCCTATACCCTACCGAGGGCTCAAGGCATGACCTGGTCAATTTAGGGCACCCCACCTATACCCAACCGACATCTCAAGGCATGACCCAATCAATTTAGGCACCCCCACCCTTTCCCTTCCAAGGGCTCAGGGCTTAAGGCACCTATCCTCACCCATGAGGCTCAGGAAGAAACTTGCTCAATTTAAGTACCCACCCTTTCCCTCAGGGTTCTACGGGTCTGTGGAACCTTTTCCCAGTGAAAGAGCCTTAAACAGCTGTGCTCTAAACATCTGTTTATTAGCAACACACAGAGAATACATATGCCACGCAAATCTCTTATGCTCACCACTCCCAATATACAGACACATTTCACCCAATGACCAGTCAGGATCTACTCATCTGGGGATTCCTGGTGATGCCTCTGCACGTCACAGTTGTGTGCAGAGGGGTCAGAGTTCCAGCAGCTTGGTGTTGAATGGCTGTCCGGAAATGGTTCCCAAAGAACATTGTTTTTCATTTACATTATATAGTTAAAACTAGGTACCTCCTTCAAATTTATTAAACCTATCACATTATCCCACACTTCTAAATAACAAAAAATGTAACCAATTACACACTGGCACCTATGTGTCCTCCTTCCTGCCCACGTTTTTACATTTTATCTTTCATTCCTCAATTGTAACTTAGTTGTGACCTTCTCTGTTTATGCAGATGATCAGCATAAAAATGCTGGTTAGAGCTTATCTTACCATTTGTTGAGTCTCTTTCTGTATCCTCTCTAATTTCCCAGCACCTGTGTGCCTCTACTTTACAACCTTGGTGGTTATAACTCTCTGAGGTGGTGCATTATCAGCATTGGAACATTCTTTTTTTCCAGTTTTAGTGGTGAACTCCCTGAGTTTCACCCAAGGCTGGTTTAATATGGGGGTGGCCGGGTTGATCAGGTCTCAGGCCTACACATCCATCTTGGGTGTTAGAAAGAAAAGCTGAAAACTTCCCAAGATATGTGAAGTCTATGGTCCTTTGTATATTGGTGATGAAGCTGTGTTAGCGAGTTGTTTAAATGTGAATTTTGCTAATACTGTTTCACGTACTAGTGGAGACAGAGCCTGCATGTAATAAACATTTAACAAAACTATCTACAAGTATAAAATGGTTATCACACATTCACATGATGCTTCTTGCACTAAGCGTTTGATTCTGACACTAATCAGTTGCATCCCTTCCCTTTCACTGTTTGTACAGTAAGGCCAGTATACAGGATATGTTTTGCTGAATAGCTGTATTCATGTTTGAGGTTACCATACACCGCCTTTAGGGGGCTATGTTGATAATCATGCGTTTTCTGCCTTTTTATCAAAATAATTGTCTTTCTGGCTACAGGTTTCGATATCTAACATTGTCATTTGTCATTGTGCATATGCCAAGTGTAGCCATGCAGTGAGTTGTGTGGGTTTGGGAGTTTAGCCTATGGGAGTTTGCCACAGTGACTGTTGTGTGTTTGGACAGCAGAATGGGAATGCACACACAAACTTTTAGCCCTTCTTTTGTGATTGCAGCTGCCCAACTATTATTGCTGTGGTCACATCAACGTTCAGGTATCTCATTGTGACTCCTGTATTAGTCATAAAGCCATTTTTCAGTTGGCTGTGAAAATACTGAAGAGGAACAGGTGGACTGGGCCTTAGACTCCACCTTACACGGTACAGCTGTTCCTCACTGGAGTGAGGGTGTTACATGTTTTATACAACTCCTATTACTCCACTTGCTTATTTTCTCTCTGAGGATCTTAAGCATTATCATTTGCCTATGACCCTGTGCATGACATAGTCATAGCTTTACAATGATGGGTACTTGGTTTGATCTCTGCTTGAATTACAGCAGCCTAGGACAGTTGTACTTTATGCGATTAGGCCTTGTCTACACTACACAGTTTTGTTGGCAAAAGTCAGGTATAACTGGAGTTAAATGTCAGCTGCTTTTCACGCTTTATTTGAAAAGCAGCTAGCAATCTAATAGGATGCCCATGGAATGATGGGATTGAGAAACTGCATCATGTGATGCTGTACCTGCCCCATGAGGCATTGCAAATCCTTCCCAAAGCACCTTGCGGCCAGTTGCACTGTGGGGTAGCTACCCACAGTGCACTGCTCTGCGTCGATGCAAGAGCTGGCATGGTTACATTCTGCCGACACAAGGCACATAGTGTGGACATGCAACAGCAGTTTAATTAAAGCGCTTCTTTTATTAAAGCGGCATAACTTTTGTCAACAAAACTCTGTAGTATAGACAAGGCCTTAGTAAGCCATCTACTGGGTTGCACTGCACTCCATCCCATGTGATACAACCTTTCCCCCTTTTATAGTTAGCACTCACACACCACTCCTCCTCCCCATTTAACTCCAGTTATACCTGTTTTCACCAGTTTGTAATCCCATGCAGGTCTTTTCAGGCCTCAGCCTCACATTTTACATCACCGTATGCTGCTGCATGATGACCTGAACTTAAAAAATGAAGTGGGTCACACATCAATGGACATATCTCTGAAGTCAGTGGACATACATCTGCTTGCACCTGGTCTCAATTTGGCCCTAAGTCCCATTTAAGTCTTTAAAATAAAGCTAATGTGAAATTTAAGTGATGCAAAGGCCTTATGTAGGTCCTGTGCATAGGAGTGACTCTTACCGCCAAAGTAAATTTCAAATGATCATAGAATCATAGAAGTGTAGGGCTGAAAGGGAGCTCAAGAGGTCATCTAGCCCCTGTACCAAGTATACCTAGACTATCCTTGACTGTCTAATCTGTTCTTAAAAACCTTCAGCCATGAGGATTCCATAACCTCCCTTGGTAACTTATTACAGTACTTAATTATTCTTATAGTTAGGAAAAACTTTCTAATATCTAATCTAATTCTCCCTTGCTGCAGATTAAGCCGATTACTTCTTGTCCTACCTTCAGTGGACATGAAGAACAACTGATCACCATCCTCTTTATAACAGCCCTTCCCATATTTGAAGATTATAATAAAGTCCCCACTCCATCTTCTTTTCTGAAGACTAAACATGCCCAGTGTTTTTAACCTTTCCTCATAGGGCAAGTTTTCTAAACCTGGTATAATTTTTGTTGCTTTCCTCTGGAATCTCTCCAATTTGTCCACATCTTTCTTTGAAGTGTGGTGCCCCACACTGGACACAATATTGAGCTAAGGCCTCACCAGCATCAACTAGAGAGGAGCAATTACCTTTAGTTCCAACACTGGTATTAGCCTATTTTGCAACTGCATCACGTTATTGATTCAGATTCAGTTTGTGATCCACTGCAACCCCCAGATTCTATTCAGAAGTGCTACCACCTAGCCAGTTTTGTACGTTTGATTTTTTTCCTTCCTAAGTACTTTGTACTTTCTTTATTGAATTTCATCTTTGTTGAATTCTCCAAGTTGTCACGGTCATTTTGAATTCTAATCCTGTCCTCCAAGTGCCTGCAATCCCTCCCATCTTCGTGTCATCCGCAAATTTTATAAGCATACCCTCCACTCCATTATCCAAGTAATTAATGAAAATATTGAATAGCGCCAGACCCAAGACAGACCTCTGCAGAACCCACTAGACACTAGCTTGACAGCAAATTGTTGATATCTACTGTTTGAGTTCGATTTTTCAACCATTTGTGCACCTACTTTATAGTAATTTCATCTAGAGCACATTTCCCTGTATTGCTTGTGAGTATGTCATGCGAGAGTATGCCAATAGCTTTACTAAAGTAAATGAAGTACTTACTCAAATGCGATATTGCAAATTCCCACTGTGTTACAGAAATCATCCACCCAAGGAACAGAAACAGTTCCATGTAATTTATGTAAGTAGCCAATCCAGCATAAATTGCAAAATTCCAGTATCCATGCTCACAAAGAAGTGTTTGTGAGCTATTCACCCAGTAAACCATTTCATGGGAAATTCAGGAAAAATTGTGGAGGAAGATACTTGGGAATTTCTTAATCTGTTTCTGAACATTTCTCAAATAGAAAGGGAGTTGGGGGGAGAAAGTGAAATTTGATAAATACATTGTTACTTCAAATTTATTTGTTCAGCTTTAATGACAACTCTAATTAAATACCATATTATTTTTGTTTGTAGATGCAGTTGTTTACAAAGCTGTGGCTATAGCAGAGGTCAAAATATTGTCTGAAAAAGTGATCGAAGATTATATTTGCAATCATTCTATAGCTCGTACTTAAATACTGAAAGCAGTTTTAAATCAGTTTGCACTGATAATTGAAATATAATGCCTATTCTTGCTTGTAGAGATCCTGATTGGATCCACATTTAATGTGGTTGTTCCCAAAAAATGAAGTGACTGAAGAGAACAGATTAAGTTAGATGTTAATGAAACCTTAAAGTACGTTTTGTGCTTCTTAGGGAGAAGTATATGCTCTATGAAGGGCTTTGACTTGCTTTGAAAAGGATTATTAGGTATTTGATTGTTTATATTTCTATTTATCCAAATGACGGTTCATGTATATGGCACCAGGGCTTACTTAGCAGTGTACTTCTCTGGTTTCTGCGACACCTTAGGGCCAAATCCTGGCTCAGGAATCTGTATGACCTATAGTCCGTGATATTTAATCAGCCTTGCGGAAGATTGTAAAGCTGTCTCCTGGTAAACAATAGGAACACTAGAGAGGTGCAAAGCCCCCAAAACATGTTCTAAATGGGTAGCTGAAAATTCCCCTGGTATGAAAGAATCTTTCTTTGGTATAAAGCTAAAGTAACCAGATGTATGCCATGCCCTTCCACTCCTTCCCTTTCCCCATCCTCATTATAGGGGATGAACCCGAGAGAGCTGCTGCTATTTCAAGGGTAGGAGGAGGGGAGGCTGGAGTGCACTCAGGGATGAAAGTAAGCCGGTACGGGCCGGTACAGCATACTGGTAAAAAATGGATGCCGTTAGCAGCCCATGCTCAGCCAGAGCCCCGGGCCCTTTAAATCGCCTCTGGAGCCCCAGGTGGCATGGGCCAGGCAATGTGGATGGGCTGGCTGGGAGACGCTGACCCCCAGCCCCGCCCCTTCTGCCCGAGGCCCCGCCCCTTCTGGGGGACGGAGCCGGCCCCCGTACCAGTAAGTGTGGAATGTTACTTTCACCCCTGAGTGCACTGCACTCTGATGATCCTTGCTGGTATAATGGCACATGGTCAGCACCAGGATTGGGGGAAGGGAGTGCTTGGAAAGGTAGCTTTGCCTTTGCCTCTCTAACTCAGTTGCGCTAAACTTTGTTCCAGTGCGGTGCCAGTAAGGATTTAGCCTATAGACTTTGACTAAGTTAAAAACTCTGGACCCAAAGCACTTTCTGTTATACACATTTAAAAGTACAGACAAAAACAAAAACTCAAACACTTTTTGCGAAATCCTTTGTATGTTAGCCTGTCATCATACACTCAGCAATGCAAAGCACCTGTTTAACCTATAGTGACACAGCATCATCCCAAAGATACATCAAGCTTGAGAAATTGAAAGGGACATAGTCTGACAAAAGCTGTTTGAATATATGGTATCCAAGTTTTTACTGAACTACTAAGTACATGTCCATCTGAATACAAACTGGATCTAATGCATCTGCCTGAAAATACCACCTCATATACAGCTACCTTCTTTTATAGGAAAGGAAAAAAGTTGAACTCGTCTAATCATCTCTTGATTATCAAAGCGTAGAGCTTGTATATACTAATCAAAAGGCCCTCGGTGAAAATTCTTAAATCTTTTCATGACTCTTCTGGGGCTTGGACTCATTACACTAGTCTTGCTAAATAGTCCCAATGATTCCTTTAAAATATTCTCAGAAGGTACATGCACATGTTTTATTTGTTATATATTGCACACCAGGCATCCTAATGGAATTTGTGACTCCCAGTCATATTCCTGAATTGTTGTCGATAATTGGCTTTTAAAAGCTAAAATGGCATAACCAACCAATCAAAAATCCGTGAAAATTCTCCATTAGATCCAAGTATGGTTAGCATGAACCTCTTGGGTATACCACCTGGAGATTATTCTACTTCTTCTAAATATATTTTTTTCCGATTTCAATTTGGGTGCAACTTTAAGTATCCCACTCTATTCGAAATCTGAAAAGATCACAATAATACATGAATGGACTTCAGAAGATTACCACCAGTATAGAACTGGTTTATAGAATGAGAAACGGAAGCAAGAATATTCTTAAAATATGTAATCCTTGATGAGATAAAGGATGGTATAAATAGGCTATTCTTCTCAGTGTGCTCTCTGTGAGTGCAAACATTTACTACTGGATGGGTTATTCTCAGCAGTGAGCATATGGCCTGTTATTGGGCCTGGCAGCTCTATCCTCCAAGTTGACTCGCTTTGGTATATCCTTTTATGGGCACTCTATGAGACATGGGGCCCACCTGTGGATCAGTTTGCAAGACTGGACATGTGTTTGTATGATTGAAGGCCTGCTAGTATCTTACTACTTGTATGGCAGCAGTATCTAGGATTGCCAGTGTTTGGTTTTCGACTGGAACGCCCTGTTGAAAAGGGACCTTGGTGGCTCCGGTTGGCACTGCCAACCAGGCCGTTAAAAGTCTGGATGGCGGCGCAGTGGAGGCCTGGGGCTAAGGCAGGCTCCCTGTCTGCCCTAGCTCTGCGCAGCTCCAGGTCCTTGAGGACCTAGGCGCATGGGTGGCCAGGGAGGCTCCATGTGCTGCCCCCACTGCTAATGCTGGCTCCGCAGCTCCCATTGGCCAGGAACTGCAACCAATGGGAGCTGTGGGGGCGGCGCCTGCAGGCGCAAGGGCAGTGCCCGAAGCCTACTTGGCCGCCCATGCACCTAGGGGCTGCAGGGACCTGGCCGCCGCTTCCAGGGAGCCGTGGTAAGTGCTGCCGGGACTCCAAACCTCCTCCCGCATCCCAACCCCCTGCCCCAGCCCAGAGTCCCCTCCCGCACCCAAACTCCTTCCTGAAGCCCGCATCCCGCACGCCCCCAACACCCCAACCTCCTACCCCAGCCCTGAGCCCTCTCCTGCATCCCAAACCCCTCATCCCCGGCCCCACCCCAAAGCCCACACCCCCTCCCGCACTCCGAACCACTCAGCCCCAGCCCAGAGCCCCCTCCTGCACCCCAAACACCTCATCTTGGCCCCACCCCAGAGCCTGCAGTCCCAGCCGGAATTCTCACCCCCCCGCACTCCGGCCCGGAGCCCTCTCCCGCACCCCAAAACCCTCATCCCAGCCCCACCCCAGAGCCCGCACCCCCAGCCGGAGCCCTCACCCCCTCCCACATCCCAACCCCTGCTCCCAGCCTGGTGAAAGTGAGTGAGGGTGGGGGAGAGCGAGCAACGGAGGGAAGAGGGATGGAGCGAGTGGAGGCGGGGCCTCGGAGAAAGGGCGGGGCAGGAGTGTTTGGTTTTGTGCAATTAGAAAGTTGACAACCCTAACGGTATCGCCAGCCCCAATGATTAAAAAATCATGTGTCATTGAGCATTGAGGGTTCACTTTTAATGTTTTTCTCTGCAACCATGAGGTCTAAAAACTCAGTTTTTTTTTTAAATGAAAGCTGAAATTTGCATGTAACTTCCTGGCTCCAGCAGCTGGAGCTTTAATAAAAACACCAGATATCATGAGCCTTGTAGTAGAATCACAAAAGTTGGCAACCATGCAGCAGTAATTTATGTGATTCTTTTTATACTCACCTCAATTAAGAAACATAACCTTCTCCCCTTCCCTCTACCAACCAACAGACTGGTCTCTGATTGGAAAATTGTTAGCTTAAAAAGTATGGGCCTATTCCAATTAAAATCAATGGGAGTTTTGTCACTGAACATAATGGGAGCAGCAGGCCCCAAGTAAAATATGTTTACTTGTCTTACTAATTACACCTTAGATTATTTAAACAGAAAAGACTCGTTTGACTTTTTGCTGTTTATTGTGTTTTCTTTTTTGCATATCTCTCGGCTTGGGCAATAGCAATCAGGGATGAAAATTTCACTTTTGTTTACAGTGTGAAATAGCTGCAGGTTCCTGGTGCTGTGATGTTTGGGTTGCAAACGCTGCAGAGTAGTGTGCATTTGTTGAAAAGTAACTTTAGATATACATTTTTCAAAATTCTTGGAAACATTTCTATTGCTTTTAGGGTTAGTAAATGCTTATTTTGGTAAACCTTGAATTTTGGGCTACACCTTTGAGCTTTCCTAGTTTCTCTTTCAGCCCCAAACAGGTCTGTATTCAATCCAGTCACAGTGCAACCGGACAGTAAATTTTACATGCAGTGAGTAGCTGTCACTGTAGTGTGCTAACATCCATCAGAAGAAGTAATTAAAACAAAATGAATCACTTGCTATAAGTGAAGTTATGTGAATTGAATGGAATGTCGTCAGAGAATGATTTATCTTCTAAAAATAAACATCTTGGTTTCCAATCATCATATATTTTGATAAATTATTCAGTTTGGCCTCTCATTTGTCTAGTAACAGGAGATCACCATCCTGTGACAATGTTCTTAGCCCGATTGGCATTGTCTCTCAAGTAACTTTTGAAATCTGTAAGAATGGATCACATCATTAATAGTTAAGTATCAGAGGGGTAGCCGTGTTAGTCTGAATCTGTAAAAAGCAACAGAGGGTCCTGTGGCAGAAGTATAAGCTTTCGTGGGTAAGAATAGTTGTTGCCCATGCCTTTGAAATCCCCTCCCCACCCTCTCTCTGGCTCCATGGGTGAATCTCTCTCTCTCTTTCTCCATCCCTTTGTTACAACCCACACCATCTATGACCCATCCTTATGTATTTGATACAGCTTTTAATGCAAAAATCATAGCACATTCATCCCTGGTGGAGTTAGCTTTAGTTAAACAGCATGGAGTGAAGATAATCGGTTATACCAGGGATCGGCAACCTTTGGCATGCGGCTCGCCAGGGTAAGCCCCCTGGCAGGCCGAGCCGGTTTACCTGCCACGTCCGCAGGTTCGGCCGATCGCAGCTCCCCCTGGGCCCGTGCCGCTTCCCGCAGCCCCCATTGGCTTGGAGCAGTGAACCACGACCAGTGGGAGCCGCGATCGGCCGAACCTACGGACGCGGCAGATAAACAAACCGGCCCAGCCCGCCAGGGGGCTTACCCTGGCGAGCCACATGCCAAAGGTTGCCGATCCTTGGGTTATATGTATGGGGAAGGGGATTAGATGTGACATTAAGATCCACCATCTGATCTGAATCCAAACTTTCCCAAAGCTTGGAATTGTGTTTTGATCAATTTTAGAGATACAATAGAATCTCAGAGGTACAAACACCTCGGGAATGGAGCTTGTTTTAACTCTGAAATGTTCGTAACTCTGAACAAAACATTAAAGTTTACAACTGAACATTGACTTAATACAACTTTGAAACTTTACTATGCAGAAGACAAATGCTGCTTTCCCCTTTCTTTTTAGTAGTTTATGTTTAACACAATACTGTACTGTATTTGCCTTTTTTGGGGGGGGGTCTCTGCTGCTGCCTGATTGCATACTTCTGGTTCCAAACGAGGTGTGTGGTTGACTGGTCAGTTCATCACTCTGGTGTTCATAACTGTGAGGTTCTACTGTAAATCTAAATTATGAATTTCAGTGGGGATTGACTGATGTTCCAGCTCCCAGCTTTCGGTACATATAGGGTAAAATTGACTTGATGAGCCTTTATTTGGTTCCAGTGTCTGAGTGAATTGTACAATTAGCTAAATGATGGCAGCAGTTCTGCATAAACTGCAGAGCATGTTCACGGCTTAGGTGAGACGATAAGATGACTTCCGTTTTTGAAAAGTGAGGATAAAAGAATCTGGACAGTCTTCGACGTGACTATTCTGTTTGATCTCTTACTTGATGCTGAACTGCACCAAATTCCAAGCTGATGTGAAAGCGAATCCTCTCTTCTGCTCCAAAGAGTTGCTAAGTCACTGCTGCTTCATAATGGGCTTCCTTACCAAGTGTATTGTACACAGACTTGGATAGACCAGTCAAACTGATCATCAGAAGAACAGATTATTGTTTTTCTTTTTAAAGCCATTCGGCTTGCCTGTGATTAACATAATAACAGTGAGATGTCTTAATATTCTGCTGCTTTGAAGGAAAAAGAATGCAAATAAGGCATTTCAGACATCTGCACTGCTGTTGTTAACAGACAGTTGGTCCTCCGCACATGTTGGTCAGCTGTACGTCATTAGTACAGCACCTGAAGTCTTCTTTCCTTTCCTTTGAAGATGACAGTGCATACTCTGAATGCTGTCTCTTTCTTCCTTCATAATGTAGCTGTTACAGAGATAGGCTGTGTGGAGAGAGGAGGAAGAGGGGACTGAGACCACTAATGTTATAAATGGAAAGCGTGTTCAGTCGAAATCGTTGCTGGTTAAAGCAGGTATTTTTACCTAGTCTTATTACAAGCTTTCATTAGGATTTATTCTGTTTTTTTTGTACTCAGGAATTCTTTGCCAAGTCTCTGCGCTTTCTTTTCCTAATAACTTGCCTGATGTTGGTATCTGTTTGATATAAATGTTGCTAGATTGATTGGAACACAGAAGAGTCACCTTATAACTCCAAGGCATAAGTGTACCAGTACTGTTCAAATATTATAAGAAGTTTGAGAAAGATGAAGAGCGAGAGGGACTCAAAAGGAGGTTACAATATGCATTTGATTGAAGCTAACAATAGAGAAATTAGCCTTTCGTCTATTTCCACATCTGACTTTAAAAAATGAGCTTCTGGCTCTTTAAATTACAGTGCAGTTCATGGTGAGACATTACCTAACTGAATTATTTATAAAGCTACTGCAAACTCTGGCAAACAAACCCTTTAAAGCTCACAATCCATCTGTTTATTTTTGTCGGGTAGGCTCCGTCTTCACCCAAATGCTCCCATTCATCTCAATTGCGCAGAAGCATGAGCCCTGAAAATTCCTTCCCAGATTTGGTCCATGAGGAAATTCAGTCTGCTCCCAAGCCCATGCTGCTGAAAGCAAAGCAAAGGAATATTTAAAATGAAATCTCTACACCAAGATTTTGCCTCAAGCCTGCATGTCAGGAGTGCTATGCGTAGCTTGGAGTCTGGTGGAACGCTTGCACTATGTCTCCTGGAACTACACCTCAGTCAAGACTTGTACTGAGAACAGAAACTTAATTCCAAAATTACAAGCAGGCCTGTTAATGCTTGGTGTTTCCAGGACATAAGGAAGAGTTATATTGAAGACACACAAGGAGCCTGGTTCTGACTTCACTTTGGTTTTTACCCAGGTGCAGTTGAAGTTCTGATTCTTATCCACGGGTGAGACCAGAATCAGGCCCACATTCTCTTGTAAATATGCATGCGTAACACCCCATGTATTAATGAGCGTAATGTGCATACCTCATAGGAAATTAATCACTTAGGACCTGATCCTGCCTGGTGCAGATAGCCTCTTGCAATGTGCCAGCTGTTCACAGCTCACCAGAAGTATGTTTGGTCCCAGTGTGGAGAGAGTACTAAACAGGCTGACATCTTGAAATGCATGTGCAGTGCTTGCCTGGCTCTTTTGAGTCCTTTGCAATACTCCTGTTCTCTATACAGTGCATTTCGGTCACCCTTGACTTCCCTTCCGAATCACATCTTCAGTAAGCCCATCTTTTTTTTTTAAACAAAGTCCAATAAAGCTATAGTATCTCTGAAAGCCAGTTTTGTTTGAACTGTACTTCTCAGTAAATCGACAGTTCTCGTTCCCCTCAAAATGTGAACATTGCTCAGATAACACAGTATTCACATAAAAAGATTTCTTGAAATTCTTTAAGTGCACATTAAAATGCAAATCGGTCTTCTTATTAAAGATTTCTGGAATTTCTCTGACAACACATTTAAATGCAAATCGCTGAAACGTAGACTCAATATTAAAAACCAAATAATTATTTGATCCACATGCTGAAATTAAAATGGAAAAGCTTTATACATCTCGGTAAAATCAGTGCAGTTTTAAAAGTATATATGAGGAGGCTCAGCACAAGGTCTGTTTGGCCTTCTAGACACTGAGTCATAAGCAGAGCTGGGTGAACAGTTAATGAAAGACCAGCCTTTGCAAATTGGCTGGCCTGGAGCCAACAGATGTCACAGGTTCGAGTTCTGCAGTCTTGATGTTGGGAGGTTATTCGTTTTCCATTTCAGTGTTGTTGTTTCTCAGTGTCAGTTCAGAACATCCCTTCGGTTGGCCCTTCCCAGAGAGAGAAGGAATACACTGGCCACTTCCCCACATGGCTGTCCTGCTCTTGAGCTTCATTATTGGAATGTGCTGGACGTGATTGTTTTTATGTCATAGCATTTCTCTGGAATGTACATGGCCTCACATTGTAATATTGACTGGATTCTGGTTTGCTGAACCTTGTGGTTAGGAACCTGTAGCTGAACTTGATGTTTCTGAGGGTGGTATAACCCTAATAAAGCGGTTCTTTAAAGCTTCTGCTGTCCTGAGTGGGACTCAATTTCCACACCTCATGGGGTTTTGAGATGGGAGAATTAATAGGGATTTTCTCTGATGGAATGCAGATGTTAAGATTTCATCTTAAAGTTAATATTCTACTAGGATTAGGTCCTCTTCTTGTCCAGTTTGGGGACAGAGATGTCATCAACATATGTGCAGGGATAAGAATATGGGGGCCCACAATTCTGCTTGCATGATCTCAAAGACTTAAAAACACACATGAAGCACAAGTGGGGCCAGTGGCAGTTTTAAATGTGAGAGAACAGAAGTGATTACTAACAATTTTGTGGGAAAGAAGCCCAGACCATGTTTGGATTTTTAAAGATTCCTCCAAAGCACCTGTGAGGCTATGGGTGTAATCCTGGCCCCATTAGAGTCAGTGACAGAACTTCCACTGAGTTCAAAGGGGCCAGGATTTCACCCTATGTTTGGAGTCCAGTCCTGATAGCAACAGTAATAAGGGGACACAGTCAACCTGGTCATTTTAAAAACAAAATTAACTAATTTTACATCATTTTTTTTCTGATAGAGCACCCCTTAAAATGTATAGTTTGAGTTTTTAAAAATCCCTTCTAAAAGGTTCTTTTGGGAAGGCCCAAGAACAACAATACAAACATGCTTTCCCCAGTACTCCTTTCCTCCCTGTGCCCACAACTACCTGCTTCCTCCTCAGTTTCAGCTTAGCTGCTGCTGTTACTAGTAAACACCCTCTTGCAGAGTTGGGGGAAGAGTGTGCACATGAGTTCCCCCAGAACAGTGCATGAGAAGGATGCAGTGAAGGCTGGGTGGGAAATGGATTTCTTGTCCCTCAAGAAGTTTTGAGATTTTGATCTTTTTCCCCCCATCCTGAATTGGGATGAAAAGTAAAAAACTCAATCATTTTCACAAACCGACAAACCCAAAAATTTGATTCAGGAACATTTCACTTTGAATTTGACCATTTTTCCTCTTCTTTTTTAACCTTTCATTAGTCTAAATGTCCTAAACAAAGTCATTTTGACTCAAATCCCAAAACTTTCTGGATTAACAATTTCAAAACTTTTTTCCCCAATTTTTGTTTCAAGTTGGGAGCTTAGCTGAAACTGCCAAAAGTTTCAGATGTGACAAACAGGCATATTTGGGCAAAAAAAGTTTGTTGAATAATTCCCGACCAGCTCCAGATACAATGAACCAACGCCACAAAATGCTGTCCAATGAACTATGTAAGCAAATGGAAGAAATTGAGTAAAATCTTTTTTTCTAACCTATTTCTGTTCTTAGGGATTATGTGTAAGAATAGTTGGTTTAGAGTTTTCAGTTGGAAATGTGATTTTCAAGTGGACAGTATCCCTTTAGCTGCATTACCTCTACATAGATATACCTGGTACTTTGGAGAAAATGTACCTCAAGAGCTGGGAGAGTCCTCACTAAGGCCTTGACTTAGCAAAGAACGGAAGCATATTGAACACAGGATACTAGAGCAGATGGACTCCGGATCTGATCCAATATGGCAGTTCCTGTGTTCCTACGAATTGGAGTCTGAATGCTGGCACTTAAAACAATGCCACCAAATGCTGTTGCTATTGCAGTACATATACCGCAGCCCCATTTGGCAGTGAAAGGGGTAGCAAAAACAAAAGGGGTCAGAGTTAAACATTTACAAAGTGAGGAACGATCCTAAGAGATGTGGAGCACCTGCTGAGTATCAATGAAGTCAATGGGAGCTGCAAGTGCTCAGCATTTCTCAGGACCAAGCCTATTTTATGCAGGAAATTTCCCATTATGCCATTACCCCACCAATCCTCCTTTGCTAAAATCACCTAAAAAAGCCAAACAGAGCACCACTTGCTTATGCATGTTGCTGAATTATCTTCACCCATAGGACCCTGATGCAGGATATGGAAGAATAAGTTAGGATTCAAAACGTGTATATTCCTTGACTGATAATAGGAGCCCTTTCCTAAGCTGATTAGATGATATGCTTTCTGCCCTCAGTGCAATTCAGCAATATGACATACCTAAGAGCATAATTAAAGGATTAAAATAATATAAAATAATCAAGTGATGTGATTTGTAGGAAGAAATATGTTATTTATGTTAGAATGGGTTGAGTAGAATTTGACAGACCCCAAATGAGATGAATTTAGCCTTTGTTTGTTAATCATAGGCAAACCATTGTTGATTTCTTCAACTTTCTACACTATTAATATTCACTGAACTGTTTGAATTAGTAATTTCCACACTACACGTGTTTCACAAGCTATTTGCTGCAGCTGTTCACTATTTGTTATTTACGACTAGTGGGCTGTGATTTATCATATGGTGGTATTTCTGTTCTGTTGGATGGCTTAATGCTTTAACAGGAAAAATTAGGTTTAACATACTTCTGGAATAAATTAGTTAAACATTAAAGTTTCACAAATATTTTCATGAACATCAATTGTTCAAATATTCACAAATGATTGTGTGAGCCCATACAATGATTAATATGTTCCCAGGAACTGAAGTGACTCAAATGGGAATTGTTTATTTACAAATATTAGCAAATCTGTTTCATTATTCCAACAGCTCTAGTCAACAAGGAGCAAATGACAGGCGGCTCCGTAGTCTCACACTGTGACGTTGATTTGACACATCAGTTTTTATTAATGGTTGATGTGTATCTAACAACTTAGATTCCTCCCTAAAGAAAAAAAAAAGCCAGATTCTTCTCCCATGGGTGTCTAATGTCCCACAAACAAGCTTTATAAACACTAAGGGCTTTATCAAAGATATGTGCACTTCAGAAACCTGAGATTTTGCTTATATGTCGATGGTTATGATATTTCATGTGCTAATCAGGGCCTTTTTATCTCAACCGTTTGCCACTCAAATGCTCCTTGATGAGGATGAGCAGAACTGAACTATTTTACTGCTCAGCATATATCATTCGTAGATTTTTTTTAAAGAAAAAAATTGCTTTTTTCACATTTTCAAAGATGGAATAAAAAAAAACCCACAGAGAAATGGTATTGTACAGATATTTTTGTAAACAAAATTGAATCCCAGGGACAAAATGAATCTAGTCATTTTCCCCCATGCACTGTTTTTGTGCTTACATGAAAAATAAGTATTACTCCCAAATAATATTGAATGATATTGTACAGACAAACTGTACTGTAAGCTGCCAGTAATTGCTGCCTGCTATATTTCAGTATTTTAAAAGAATATAAAGAACAGGACAATTTTCAGTTCTTTTCTTGGACATATGTAGCCAAGTGTCATTTGTCTTTCCCCCTCCTTTTATACCAAATGCTTTGTGTTAGGAAAAGCAAAGCAGGCAAAATATTGTAAATGACAGAAAAAGGTGCTAAGTGGATGGGAGCCTTAGGAAAGTGTCCAGAGACAAATTCTCCTTTGAGTTTTTCACCTGTGTAAATTCAGAGTAATTCCACTCACTGGAGTCAGAGTGGAGTTACTCTGGATTTACAGAGGTCTAAATGAGAGGAGAATTTGGCCCCCAGTCAGGGCCGTCCCTACCAATTGTGGTGCCCTACGCAGCCCGAGCACCTGCTTCCCCCCCCCCCGCCTTCCCCCCCCCCCCCCCCCGGGCCTGGGCTGTGCCCCAGGCCCGCCGGGCCGCCGCGGGAGGGGGTTGGGGGGGCACCATGGGGGGGCCCACCAGGGGGCCAGGGGGATAGGGGGGGCCCGGGCCCGGGCAGCAGGGGGCCCCACCCCCGGTTGGGCCGGGGGGGGGGGGTTGGGGAAAGGCCCCCCCCCCCGCACTCACCCCACTTCCTGCCGCTGCCAGGGTCCGACCCCTGCTGCCAGTGCAGGCCCCCTGCTAATCCTCCAGGCTGCGTCCACTGCTGGGGGAAGAGGTGGACTGTGGGTAGGTCGGGGGCAAAGCAGGGGGGAAGACTTAGAGGCGGGGCGGCGGGAGTTGTCCCGGGCCCCACACCCCCCTAGGGATGGCCCTGCCCCTTGCAGTGGGCGCAGCCCGCAGGGGGGCCGGCTGGGGGATAGGGCTGGCCCCTGGAGCTGGTGCTGCTGTGTATGCAGCACGTAGCTGCCTAGGGCACCATGACATTTGGGGCAATTTGGTGCCCCAAATGTCATGGTGCTCTATGCAGCTGCGTATTCTGTGTATGCCTAGGGAGGGCCCTGCCCCCAGGCCTCCAAGGACCCAGGTGCCCACTGCCTCGCACTTTGTCATGTATTTACATTTCCAATGGTGCAAAATGGTAGTAAAATGCTGACAAATCAGAAAAATAGCATTCTGTGCCCTTTTCACACTCACTGGGCACAGGTGTCAGTGCTGACATAAGGTAGACAAACATGCTCAATTTTTTTTAATATAGTCTGATATCAAAGGAATTGAGGGTCAAATTCTGTTTTCACTCATTCTGGTGTAAAAGCTGGAATAATTCCACTGACGTCAGGGGTGTTTCAGCTAAATTCCTAGTGGACAGTTTGAAATGCATCTCAGAGAAACACTTCATGTACATTACCACAATTCAGCATTTAGTAGAAGCATGCAGGTGAGATAGCATGGAGTCTAAATTGCTTCACAGAAGATGGATTCACTGCCTATCATAGCTGATGCATTAGTAGTATGAGAGCATATCTGAGGAATCGTTGGTGACAGCTAGCAGTGTGCTTTGAAAATACATGCACTGCTGGTGTACCGCCAAAATACTTGAATCAATCAGATAATCCTATCAGCTAGGTTAAAAGCCTAACCAAAAAGCTTCATGAATCAGATATCCAGCATCATATGAAACACATGAAAAATGAGAGTCAGGAGCTACAGGACTAAGTATCCTCTCCCCAGCGATCAGAACCACTGCCATCAAACAAAGGAGGAAAACATCACAGAAACAATTTTATATTCATGAGAGATGGAGCCCCAGTGACAGAATATTAGGGTTGTTGAATTGTAGGGTGACCATATTTCCCAAGGGGAAAATGAGACGCCGCATGGGGCTAGCCTGAGCCCCCACCTACGTGGGGCGGGCTCATCTGAGCCCACCCCACGCAGGGCTGGCCCAAACTGCTTGCTCAAGTCCTGCCCTCATCCCCGTGTGGGGCCAGGGTCGCTACTCAACCGAGCCCTGCCTGCCTTCCACACGAGGTTGGGGTCGCTGCTCACCTGAACCTGCCTGCTCCCCCCGCGTGCGGCTGGGGCTGGCGTCCCTGCTCACTCGAGTCCTGCATGCCCCCCGCCAGAGCCCTGCCTCCTGCCCTGTGTGGGGTTGGCATCACTGCTTGCCCCCTCCGCACATTCCTCCGCACCCCACTTTATTGACAAAAGTTGGCATTTGTCCTGTTTGCTCTTACCAACGGGACAAATGCCCACTTTTGCCAAAAAAGTTGGGTCGGCCGGAACAGGGCTTAAAAAAAGGGACAGTCCTGGCCGAAATGAGACATATGGTCACCCTATTGAATTGCTTCCAGTATAATCTCCGGTTTGCTCACTTTCTGAAAGTGTCACCTGGATGAAATTTTACAGGCCTGATGTCTGCACAATGGACAATTTTACTAGAAAGTTTGAGCAGAGACGGAGGGGGAAATTAATTTCTGAATTTATATATACTTTTCAAAACAGCTTTTACATCTGAATGGCTGGGGGTGGGTAGGTGTGAAATTTAGGGAGGAAGTAGCACTCCTGGAGGAGAAATGGCTAAAGTGTTCTTAACTTCTTGGGCCAAATTCCATTCTGAATACACCATTGCAAGTGCAACTCCATTGATTTACATGGAATTGCAACAGTGTAAATGAATGAAATGAGATGAATTTAACTTCTTCTACATAGAAGGACGGCTGCAGATGTGCAAGTTTCTCTAGTCTGGGCCATCTTGTATTATGGACTTTAAAGCAGAGCTCCCATCGAACTTAGAATAGAGTTCAGCTTTAAAAATCAATGGAACAATCAATGTCAGATTCTGCTTTCACTTTACACCAATGTAAATCAGAAGTTAAGTCCATTGATTTTACTCTGGCGTTATGTGTAATTTACACGCCATTTACATCATCTCAGAATTTGGTACAGAGTTCTCCATGGAGTTGCTCTCACTTATCCCAGCATAAGCCACAGTATTTTACTCCATGCCTGAGTTTGTCCAGCACTGTTGTCTAAGGAAATGTTTCCCAGACTGTGCTATGGACATACTGCCCCTGATCCTGATCTCCTTAAAGTCAGTTAGAATTCTGCCACTGACTTTCAGTGGGAGCAGAATTGTTCCGCTCTCCAGTGAGGGGGTGTATAGAATACATCCAGATATTGGCGGAGAATGGGTTAACTCTCTCCCTCTAGCTAGAGGAAGGAGGGAGAGCTGGACCAGCTGTGAAAAGTCAATTTAATTCCCTCAAGCATTGTATAAGTAGGATGTCTGGCAAGGGGGTATGATCTGTAGGTTGAGGAGTTGAGCTGGGTGGATTGAGTTCCTCTTTCTCTCTTGAGCAGAGCTGAAGGGAATCACATTTCAGACCTTTGTTTTGTGTGTGGCTGGAACAAACCTCCCTCTTTATGCTGTTAGCTTGGACTCTGGCTGAGGGGAGCCTTATTGCATTTATGTGTATGCTTTACAGGACTAGGGATTTCTCTACATTTGATTTATTTCTCTGTTTTACCATGAAACCCACTCGAAGGTTTTTAAGCAGAGTAGTGTTGTATCTTCCCAACTCCCCCACGAGAGAGAGAGAGAGATCTGAGCTTCAGATGTGTTTATTAACAAGAACAGAACCTCTGAGGTTCTAAAGCTGAAAGAGATTATATTATGTAAAAAATCAATTATTTTAAAGCCAAAATGTTGAGAATCTCGTCCTTCAAATTGTATCAAACAGCAAGAACCTATATTTATTCTTGGTAGTCAACTCTGGAAAGGTAGTATCAGGACAGTGAGTCTTGTGAGACATCCCTCAGTTATAACCCGTCTTAAGAAGTGTAACTTAAACACACAAAAGCCAAGAAATACAAAAATCTCAATGACTCCTGAACATACCACTCTATGTGATTCATATAATACAGGTTGTATTAGAAAAATACATTGTTTTTGATCCAGTAAGATTTACAAATGTTGATAACAAGCACAAATGAGCTATTTATGGCTGGGCTTTATTTCTGGGGTTGTCCTTTCTTGTCTAAAAGAAAGATAGCAATTAAAACAAAAACAAACCCCCACAACTCACCTTCATATACTTTATAGATATTTAAAGTACAATGTTGATTTTAATGAAGATCTGAGCTAATTGTTTATCAGTTTGGTTCTTTGGGTGTGCTCCTCTCCAGCATCAGTGTTTTCTGTCTCATTGCCAGATGAAACCATTTCTGGCAGTGCTGGGAATTCATAGGGAGCTCGGTTCATAAAGGGCAACTTTCTTTTGGCGCAAAAGCAGCTCTAAATTAATTAAGGAAAAGTCCACAGCTGCAGATCATCTGACTTATATGACCCATTTCCAATGGGTGGTCTCAGGCAGTGAAAACTCACTTTGTGGGTAAGGAAGCACACTCATTTATGGAGGTAACTGAGCTACTGCCAACCAGTCTGACCTATCCATAGTAAGAGAGGTTAATTATTGTAGCTTTACTTGCTAATAGCTTCCTAACTTTCATAGACCCAACATCTGACCATTTTTATTGGCTTAAAATTCCATTTCTCATATGTACTTCCTCTTTAAGTGCTGCTTAAGCATGTGTGATATCATTCCCCCCTATTAGACTGACTTAGTATAAAAGAAAGAAACCTGCTATTTATTTATTAGTACCTCAGTCTTTTTCTACAGGGAGCTGTGGCTGTGCCCAGAACTTTGCTTGCTACTGCATTTTACCTGGAGGGGAATGAAGTAATTTACAATCACTAGCTATAAAACAGCCCCATTCATCCTGCTGTATGAAAGCAGAACACAGATCTAGCCATTTCAGTCAGCATTATATTTTCCAGGTCTATCTCTAATGCCTTTCTGCTAAGATTTTAGGAAAATTGAAGTCCAAGGCAGTGAGCATGCAGTGCCATAAAATTTTCCTGAGTGCCTAAGCCTGTGTAGACATCCATCTATAGGGACTGCTTATTATCTACCTCTCATCATTCTTTCTTCCTTTGACTGGTAATCACCTGTCTTGTGAGAACATATGCTTTTCAGGTTCCAAATTGGTATCTGCAAACAGTTCTTTCCTCCCTTCATTTCCTTTGCTCTTGCTTTCGCCTATAGCACAAGGCAGGCTAACCCCATGGTGTTATGGAATCCACTCTCTGCATTGGAGCTGACTGAGCAACCAGAAGTATCCAGTGACTGGGATTCACCTAATGTTTCTTTAAATAAAAATAATTTTAAAAAAGCCACAGACCCCTCCACCCCAACACATTTCCCTTATTAATGCACAGGATGCATTTCTCTTAATAGAAATCACCCAGCCCACTCAACGTGCCCTAGGTAATGATGGCCAAATGCATTTTCTCAAATGTTCCTAGAACAGTATTCAGTACTTAATAATATTTCTGTGAAGCTGCCTTCTGTGCTCTGGGGGAAATGCATAGAGAAGCAGTCAGTGGGAAATGGGTTAGAAAAGCAACTTCATTTTCACCATATCACATCATTGGTAGTTTATTTTATTTTTTTAACCCAAGGTATTGAAATCTTCGTGTCTTGGGAAAGGGTTCAAGGGTGCCAGGCAATAGATACCCTCGCTGAATTGCTTACGGCAGTGTTTTCCCCCATGAGTTGGGGATTGCAGAGTTTAAGGGCTGGTCCACACTAACCCCCCAGTTCGAACTAAGATACGCAACTTCAGCTACGTGAATAACGTAGCTGAAGTCGAAGTATCTTAGTTCGAACTACAAGGTACTTACTGCGGGTCCACACGCGGCAGGCAGGCTCCCCCGTCGACTCCGTGTACTACTCTCGCGGAGCAGGAGTACCGGCGTCGACGGCGAGCACTTCCGGGATCGATTTATCGCGTCTAGACAAGACACGATAAATCGATCCCAGAAGATGGATTGCTTACCGCCGAACCCGGAGGTAAGTATAGACGTACCCTAAGACTCCAGTTCTGCAGTTGGCTCAGCACAGATGGATCCGGGCACCCACACAGATCTGGTTACAGGATGGGCCCAAAATTATTAGCATTTTAAAACAGGAAATTTCCAATTTTTAGAACAAACAGAAACCTAATGGCATTTTTTTTCATATTTATGCTGCTTCTGTGAACCCTTTCCACAGTTCTCAGTTTTCTCTCCTTCTGTGCATCCTAAGCCCTCCACTGCTGCTTGGTCTCCCAGATCTCCTTACAATCTCCTTGGCAATCTTCAGTGCTGTGTGTGATGAATGTCCCCTGGTTTAGATGCTGGTCTCTGATTGAGTGATTATCTGAAGATTCTAAAGCACAATTTTGCTTCTATTTGTAGTCAAGAAAAAATGAAGATAAATACACACAACTTAGAGCATTGAATGAGCCAAAAGTGAGGTGTCTCAAGGGCTGCTTCTCCCTTCATTGCTTCCTGCAACAGCTACAGTCATCAGATGCTGCAGCTGAGGGTCCTCTGGGCAAAACTCTTGAAGTTTGGAGGCAGGGTATTCTCCATGGAAGGGTGTAGGCTATGGAATTCCTATCCACGAGAAATGAGGTTGCTGCTTTTAGATGTCAGTATAAGAACCTATTCTTTGTGCAGGCCATCCCCCAATAATGTTGGATAGGATAGCCTCTCATCAACTTCCTGGACAGTATCATAAAATGATTCCACACATGAAAGAAACTAAATTGTATTTCTTGGAAAAATATTACACCTCTTACTTCGGTATTTGGAACCTATTTGCTGTGGTAATAGGGCCAGTAGAGATACACAGATGCACAGTTCAATAGACTTGCAAAAGCAATTCCATTCTGGAATCATAGAATCATAGAATATCAGGGTTGGAAGGGACCTCAAGAGGTCATCTAGTCCAACCCCTTGCTCAAAGCAGGACCAATCCCCAACTAAATCATCCCAGCCAGAGCTTTGTCAAGCCTGACCTTAAAAACCTCTAAGGAAGAAGATTCCACTACCTCCCTAGGTAACCCATTCCAGTGCTTCACCACCCGCCTAGTGAATTTTTTCCCCCTAATATCCAACCTAAACCTCCCCACTCCAACTTGAGACCATTACTCCTTGTTCTGTCATCTGGTACCACTGAGAACAGTCTAGATCCATCCTCTTTGGAACCCCCTTTCAGGTAGTTGAAAGCAGCTATCAAATCCCCCCTCATTCTTCTCTTCTGCAGACTAAACAATCCCAGTTCCCTCAGCCTCTCCTCATAAGTCATGTGCTCCAGCCCCCTAATCATTTTTGTTGCCCTCCGCTGGACTCTCTCCAATTTTTCCACATCCTCCTTGTAGTGTGGGGCCCAAAACTGGACACAGTACTCCAGATGAGGCCTCACCAATGCCAAATAGAGGGGAATGATCACGTCCCTTGATCTGCAGGCAATGCCCCTACTTATACAGCCCAAAATTCCATTAGCCTTCTTGGCAACAAGGGCACACTGTCGACTCATATCCAGCTTCTCGTCCACTGTAAGCCCTAGGTCCTTTTCTGCAAAACTCCTTCCTAGCCATTCGGTCCCTAGTCTGTAGCAGTGCATGGGATTCTGCACTTAGGACTGAAGAGTCCATAACTTGGTTGGTTGTATAGCTGTTAAAATGCTAATGTATCCGACATGCATGCATTGCAACATTTACTGTGGTGAGGGAAGAAACAGTAGGGAGGATACATAGTTCTTGTTTTTGTTTTGGGACACTCTATGTGCCTACAAACTTGCTGTAGCCAGTCTGGGGCCAGCATCACGAGAAATTGTGTGTGGCAGACACTAGGTGTACTCATTAGCTACGAAGCTGCTTGGGTGGTTTCCACTGTGGGCAAGCAACCTGGCAAGACACACCCAGAGTCCCTCTCTGAACATAGAATCAATAGGAACTCAAGTGGAGGGGGAGCCTGACTGAAAAAAACAAAGAAAAAACCCCTTAATAGTGGAGCTGTGCAAGGACCAGAAGGGTCTGGTATAAGGATTGTATTCCAGGGATTTAGGAAGTTTGTTGGGTTTAGACTGCAGGCCACCTCGTCCCACCGGAGAAGAAGAACTGGACTAGAATTATGTTAGGTTGCCCTTGCAGAGACTCAAAGGAGTTTGAAGAGACTGGGATTATCACTTCTTTCCCAGATTTTCAGGTGTTTACATGCCATACAAGGGGACACCATTCAACAGAGACTTAGAAAAATAAATCATCTCAGAGAAGTGCCCATGGGAACGTATGTATATGCATGTGCATAAATATATTTTGCATTTGAACTTGTAAAAGTAACAAATACAAAAATTGGGGAGCCCTGCCCTGAAAGTGTTGTCTTTGAATGAGTTGCAAGTAAACTATTATGTATTCGTATATATTGAACATTTTCCTACAGAGAGTTTGTGCCACTCTCCTGTCAGCGACATAATATGAATATATAAGGAGGGAGATAGATAGATAGATATTAAAAAGCCCTGAAAAGACTATAATCTGGGCTGTACCACAACAGAAAGGTCAACTGAGGTACAGAAAAGGGAAAGAAATACTAAATTTGCTCTTAACAGAAAGCCTTCCTCAAACCTGTTACAATAGGGTAATCACAACTGTATTTTAATAAGTGAAATATATATTTAAATTTTTGTAGACACTGTATATAGTTAAACATGAACTGAATTCAACTTTGAGCAGGCGATTCCTTGATAGCTATTTTCCATTAGTTGAAGACTTTCTAGTTAAGCTAAATAGGCAGTAATAAGTAATGTAAGCCATGGAGTAATTTGAATGGAAATTTCATTCTCTTGTGGATCAACATCACTAAGTTTTATATTGTTTTGTTTATTGTGACATTAAAGCAAAAATAATGACAGAGTAACAAAAAAAGATAATGAATTTTTTAACATCTATTTTCTTTCTTTCTTTCTGTGGATACCAGCAAAATATATGCTGACAATGCCATAATACTTTCCAATTACAATATTAGTATATCTCTAATATGCATCTGTTGCTGCAGCTACAAGTCTATAATAAGACATGCAGTAGCAGGTTTTAATTTTTTCCCCTTCAGATAGGGTTCTTTGTACATTTATGAAAGTGATTCCGACCTGATTTATCCTGTACAAAGAAATTTCCAATCTGCAGAATTTGTTACAGGCATCATTTCCACTAACTGCAAAATAACTGCACATGAAAGATTCTAGGGAACATTGCTAATAGCTTAATGTGTCTGTTTTTGATTGGCAGCTAAGTTTTTGATTTTTTTAAACTTCCCTTTATTTTCTTTCATGCAGCACCCTCAGGCTAACACAAACTCTTAGGCTAACAGTAACATGTGAAAACAGGATGTGATGGCATGGCAGAGCTCTCTGAAGCAGGGCCCTGTCAATACCAATAACTGCTTATCTGGTTCAGTGGCGACCTCTCCCTTTGAATCTGTGTGTTCTCCTTGAGGGGTCAGACTGTATTGATGATCCAGACACAGCCACTGTAACTGACATTTCTGCATCCAACCGGTGGCTCAAGAAATCCAAATGTATAATATTACCCGGGTATAGAAGTCGCTACATACAATGAGTGCTGACAGGAACCATACCATTGTATGACTACTGAAGTATACAATGCTAATTTAGTTTTGGCTGCAGAACATAGAAAGTAAGGAATTGTTCTAGAAAATTTTAATATTGCCCTTTATTTTCTGTAAGAAGATTTTTCATAGACTGTTTGTTGAAGATTCTCATGCTTCCAATTACTAGTAATAGTGATTTTTTGCTTTTGTGTGTGTTGTTTTTAATAATGCTTGTTTATATGTGCTGCCTCATTCTAAGTATCCATTACTCTTTTTAAAGCATCTGGAGGGGTGCATTCATGGTAGTAAAGAAATTGATGCTGCAAGACAAACTTTTTCAAAATATAAATATCACTGGTTAATAATAAATCTTTAATGATCCTTTTATCTGAAGACATCACAGCACTCAAGAACTATTGTGATTATATAAATGCCTATATAGATAAAGAGGTAAATAATGCTTTATGGACATTAAGTCTCCAAGCCATGGGTCAGTATTATACCTATTTTACAAACCCAGGTACAAAGTGGTTATGTGTCTTCCTTAAAGTCATACAGCAAGTCAGTGGCAAAGCTGGGAAGAGACCCCCTATATTCCTAACTCACATGCTATAGCTTTACCCATTGGCCACACTTCTCTACATATAGAGTTCATCCACTAGGAAAACTATCTGCTACATATCTTGCAATTTATGCAAGATCATGATTCCTACTCAAGTGTCAAGAATACTCCCATATGTTCATGAGTGATATCTCCACCACTTAGGATCAAAAGGTTGTGAAAGCTTGATATAAATTAACTGTTTCCATTTACTACTGATTCACTCTAAGGATTCGGTTTTAATCATTTCAGGGAAGGGAGAAAGTTGCCATGTGTACGATGTTCATTGAAATAAATCATATATGCTACCATCATTGCAGTAGATAGAAGGAAAGATTTTCTTATTATAATCCATTAGTGTCAGGGGAAAAAAAACAACCAAAAAATCCCCAAACAAAACCAATGACACTTTTTAAAAAAATGGATTTAACATTAGTTCTGATTTTACTTACCTTTGTTGGAGATACACAGAATAAAAGGCCAAAGAATGAGTTTTATTATTTTGTGAAGTATGAAAATCAGTAAAATTTATAGGAAATCTAATTTATTTCTATGAATCATTTATCCAGCCTTTCTTCCCCCCTGTATTATTTAGTATTCACATTATGTAATAGACCTCATTAGGATATCGATACCTGCTTTCAAATGATAATATACTCAGCTAACTACTAGTATTATTGACATGCAAGTTCAAGGCAGTACAACCAAGGTAAGCAAATACTCTTTTAAAAGCCAGGGGAAATTTTTAATTGTTATTTGTGTATTTATTTGCATTTATAAAAATACAACCAGCCCAAAGTTTTATGTGAATAGATATGACACAAACCAATGCCTGTAAACTTATTTTTCAAGAGGGCCACAAAAATTATAGTACAGCCTGTGATTTTTGAGGCCTCAGCAGATGTGAGTAACTGCTCTTCAAAGCTTTTGGTTTATTTTCTGTACCCATCTAATTCAGTATTTTAAATATGGACTCTTAACACCTTCTCCAATATAAAATCTCGATGTGCTATTTGTGTTAATATTTCTGTGCTCACTGCTCCAGCCTTTGTGCAGCATTGGTATTTTGAAGGTGTTGTGTTTGTTAGCCAGTTGTGCACCAATCGGAGATGATTAAGCACTTTCATCAGCAGTGCTCAGCAAGTTATTTGCAACAGATTGCAACTTTGCTGAATAAGCGTCATCACCTCCCTCAGTCTCACAAGCCAAGCCCACTGCTCTTTATCCACTGGGGAGCATAACATCAGAGAAAAAAGAATACTCATTTAGGGCCATAGCCTTCCACGGATCCCTTCATAGGACTGACACTGAAATCAAGGGGAGTTTTGTTTAAAAACATCAATGGCGCGGTATGTTCAGTATCAACTCAAAGTCATACATTTTGCAGGGGGGATAATGTCTTAGCTGCTCACACTGAAGCATTGGGGAGGGGCCGGTGTCCTGCTTCTTCAGCTGCTGCTGCTACTTGTATTTTGGAGTTCTCTCTAGTAGAATGTGTGTTACATCATTGAAGGTCATGTCCCTGCATAAATCTCCCATGTAGCAGATGGGAAACTCTGTTTCCCCCAGTAGTTGCTTTAAACACTGATTATTTTCTAGAGCTGAATGAAAATTTTCCATACTTTTTTTTTTTTTTAAGGAAATAGCTTTTCTTTTTCTTTGAGGAAACGTAGCTTTTTGACAAAACAACTTTTGTGAAAAAATAACCAATTTTCACTGAAACAGTTTAAGTTTCCAACAACTGAAAATATTCAAAATAACTTTAGATAAAATAAAATAAAAAATCTTCTGCACTACTCTTCTTGTCCTCAGTTTCCCTTATAGCGGTCAGCAATGAAATTTAAATAATAAAGAAAGGAAGAAAAGTGTAATCTTCTGAAGTGGGACTATAGTGGCATGTAAAGTAAAGTGCCTTGGCAGTAAAGTACTTCACCATGTCCTGTAACTCTCAGTAATTTATTACACTTGTCAGTGAAGAGAGGTAGGATACTATCAAACAACTGAACAAACAGTGAAATGGATAATAAAGGTGCAGAGAATTGCTTCATATTAACACCACAACAGAAAAAATATATGCAGCGGTTCAGAACTGAATCTAGGACTTGTAGCTTCATCGACTGAAGATAAAGGGCAAATGTCCCATAGATTTAAATGGGACCAGGATCGAATCTCCAACATTATACTGATGCTAGCTAGAGAAGTTAAATTTTAAGGGCCAGCGACAAGAATCTGATATTAGTTAATCCATTGACTTTAGATAGAATTACTCCAGATTTACACCAGGATAACTGAGAGCAGAATCTGATCCCAGGTTTTTAGAACAGTACATAGTAAGATGTGTGCATGCACTTTTTTTATGTGCAATTGCATGGGTAATTTGAATAACTGTACTTGAAAATGACTGTGTAATCTGAGTAACTGTACAGTTATGTTGAAAATGACTACTTAGATGTATAAGAACTCATTTATATGAGTGAGTATTATGTTTGTGTGTGTAATTGCCATAATTAAATGCAGAAAGTATTTCTGCATGCAATGTTAACTATCTAGGGCTAAAATGAGAATAGATTGAATTAATTTTTTTTTAAATGCAGTTGTTGTATTCTTGTCCTTACTATGCACACTATTATCTTTAAAGTTTGAACTAGTCTTTATGGCAACAGTAATTCTTTATTATTTTGAAAATTGTGAATGATATTTATTTAAACTACCTCTGTACAACTCTGCAAACACTGGCATACCCTTGCTACTCCAGTTCTGATCCTCTCTTGAGTAGCTGCTGCTCGTCAGGACAGACAGAGAAGTGATTTTATGATGTGGGACAAAGTGGGACCAGGATGAGAAAACAACCAGAATTTTTATTTGTGATGTGAGTTGAAGTCTGTGACTTGGTTTGCTAATATAGAGCTTCCCTCTACTGGGCACTCATATGCCAGGAAGATGGATGCCAAATAAATGCTCATAATAATAACAATAATACTAACTCCTATGGAAAGGGTAATTCTAAAATAATGGTATGAATACATATTATGAATACATAAACTCCTATGTGTGTTTCAGCATGTATCAGTTTAGCTTAACAAGCATGAATGATACATAGAATATGTTGCCTGTGGGAAACATTGTGGATTAATGTAACAACAGGATGTGTGTCTGAGGGCTGAAAGAGGCTGAAGAGATGTATAAGTTTATTTTGTCAAGTGTAATTTATTCTAAGAAGATATAAGTATGTGCACATAATGGGATTCTAGGGCTGCTATAGTCAATATCCTTTGTTACAGAATGGTAATTGCTTTACTTTCCTGCTATTCACAGACTCATTAAGTCCACATAAGGCAGAAGTCTGATCTTACCATCTTTTCTGGTTGCCTTTTCTCCATTAAAGTCATTTCCCTCAGGCCATCTTTCAGCCAAAAGATTTATCTAACTTGCAGCCTATATATACCTGGTGCTCTACATTTCTGCATTTGAAGATGTTTCAGTTATGTTCTCAGTTGCTTATCTCTTCATTTCCTTCAGCGCTTCAGGGTTTCAATATCAATGAGTGCAGGTTCTTTCCTCCTCCAGGAAAAATCATTTCTAGAGAGGAAAAAAAGAATGCAGGGCTGCAGTCTGAGCTCAGTTACACCAGGTTTAACTCCACTATAATGCCATTGAGCTGAATGGAGTTGGTCCTAATTTATGCTGGTGTCAGAGCCAAAGAAGGTCCATTATGGGGGAGCTGTTTCTTCACTGGTAACTGGTTAATTTCCTCAGTATTTTATAATAACTATATTTCATTGAATAATTTTGCTGAGTAAAATAGAGTAACTATGTGAAATCTCATAGTAATGCATCACATGTGAGAAGACCATACCCAAAATCACAATTGCTGACATATGTAGCTCTAAAGCACCAGTGACTTATCAGGAGTAGTTACCAGGTAGTCATGGGTTGAAGTCAAATTGATGAATATTCTATGATTCAAGAGCCCTTTCAGGGAAACGATTCTTCAAATGCTACATTAGAAATGCTTCCTGGTTTCCTGTCCTCTGCAGTAGCTAGGGTCAGAAAGAAAGAAAGAAAGATTGTAGATAAGTGTGACAATCTCTTTCTTGCTATCTTTCTTTCTTCATCTCTGTTTATGGTCCTGTATAGATTTCCATATATGCTATAATCAGAGATGGCTTGGCCTGCAAAATCTCCCAGAGTTTGTGATATTTGGGTCACCACACAAATGGTCTAATTGCAAGTTTGGAACTCAACATAAACTTTCACCAAGGTTGTTTAGATTTGGGGCATGGTTGTTCAGATATGGGGCATTGGTTTGGTGCTCATTACAGGGAAAGGGGCCAGTCACAAAGAACTGATCTAGATCCAAATGTTTCCTAAATTTGGGGAGTGCTTGTTGGGGACAGTGGAGCGGTCTCATCTCTAGATATAACATGGCAAGTAGGCATTAAGGCAGGTGTCAGACACTAAAGATGATTGCACCATATGACATCCTCTGCTGACTTTTGTACAGCCACATTATATACCTACCACGTAAAGAATGTTTTTTTAGACCTCTCACTGACCAACTCCCAGCTTCACAGAGAGTAGATTGCAGATGTCTATAACAGCGCTCAGTGATAGAAATATTTGATGCTCTGCTCATCCATCATTCTCGGTTCATGCACTCGAGATCCATACAGCCTCGTTTTATGGAGCTTCCTTTCTGAAAAAGCTGCAGTGTAGCATACCCTGAGATAGTAGCAATTCTCTCTTCTGACCTGTATTGCAGTGCAAACAGCTAATATCAATCCAGCACTGTCTCATTCTGCTTCACTGATCTCTAATGAGGAAAACTAATGGGATGTAGTTATAAGTTTTTGTCAAGGAGTGAATATATGGTAGTATGCATAAGTATTTGTCTATAGTTTTATCTTTCCATAGCCATGCTAATATTCCATTTGGTCTTTGTCATAGTGAAAATATCACTTCTCTATCTAATCCTGCGTGTATGGATTTTCTGAGTGCCAATTAAATTATAAGCAATTCTTTGATTACTCAATTTCCACTGGCTGCTTCATTCTCCACCTTGTCTTTGATGGCTCATAAGTGTTACAGGGTGAAAGAACTGTATGTTCAGGGAATTTTCTTAAAAGCTGATAATTGTTAATTTCCTCATCGATTTGTTACTTTTATGCATCCTCTCTGTGATGGGTTCAGAGACAAGAGGGTCAGACCATAGAGAAGGTAATGGGGATCATAGACTATTGTGTTTTTAATGCATATGCCAATTATGAATGGCAACTTTCATGCCACCTCAGGAGAAAAACAGTAAAATTTGCCTTGTTTTGCCACAGTGACATCAACATAGTTCCAATCAAGCTTAATGATCTCACGGATTCGCTTATTTTTAATTCATTTTCCATATTATTTTTTCCTTCGGTTGTGCAGTTCTGTAATGTAATTATCTTGTATTTTGATTTGATGACCTTATTTTATTAGTTAAAATGTTTTAATTACTCTGGTTGCTGTGTGTGTTGATAATTGCTCCATATTACGATAATAGTTTCAAGATCATGAATAATATGTAAGACCTCATCTTCTGAGCCATTATTAATTTGTACTGTAAACTGCAGAAGAGATTTAAACTCATTTTAAGGCTCCCTTTGCTGTGTAGAGATAATATAATGGGTGTGATAAAAGCGATAACATTCTCATCTCCAACCCTCTTTAGATTTCACAACAAATGTCTAATTATTTTCCCCACAATCTGACCCATTCTGAACTTTGTTAATTTGTGATAAAAAAAATCCAATTTCCTGTTAATATTTCTAAAATACATTAATGAACCGCTCATAAAAATTAAAATCATATACAAGATAAACATAATGGGCCAGATCCTGAAGTCCCTCCTTGGTGCTAAATCATGCCATTGACACAAGTCCTACATTGTTGTGCTCCGGCAGGAGCAGACTCTGAGTCACAAGTCTGGTCTATACTACCCGCCTGAATCAGCGGATAGAAATCGACCTCTCGGGGATCGATTTATCGCGTCCCGTCGGGACGCGACAATCGATCCCCGAATCGGCGCTCTAACTCCACCAGGGGAGGTGGTAGTAAGCGCCGCCGACAAAAAGCCGCAGAAGTCGATTTTGCCGCCGTCCTCACAACGGGGTAAGTCGGCTGTGATACGTCGAATTCAGCTACGCTATTCACGTAGCTGAATTTGCGTATCTTAAATCGACTCCCCCCTGTAGTGGATATGGCCATAATCTGCCTTTAATTCTCCCCTTGCTCTGGGGGCAGGTAGCCTGCCCCAGGACTATACCTGGCACTGTGTACTTACACTGATGCAGCTATGGTGTATTTGGCATTGATGCTACAGCTGCTGGAATACTGCAGTTCAACAAGGATGCTGATAAATTGGTGAGGGTTCAGAGAAGAGCTTCGAGAATGATTAAAGTGAAAGATGCACAGAGCTCAATCTATTTTGCTTAACAAAAAGAAGGTAATCAGGTGACTTGGTCACAGTCTGTAAGTACCTACATGTGGAACAAATATTTGATAATGGGCTCTTCAGTCTAGCAGACAAAGATCCAGTGGTTGGAAGTTGAAGCTAGATAAATTCAGACTGGAAATAAGGCGTAAATTTTTAACAATGAAGGTAATTAACCATTGGAGCAATTTATCAAGGATTGTAGTGGATTTTCAATCACTGGCAATTTTAAAATCAAGAGTAGATGTTTTTTTAAAAGATAAGCTCAAGTTATTTTGTAGACATTCTCTGTCCTGTGTTTTATACAGGAGCTTAGACTAGATGATCACAACGGGCCCTTCTGGCCTTGGAGTCTATGAATCTATAAACCATGGAGGTGGGGGGGGGGCGGAAATGAAGCCAAGACTTTGCCCATTATCCTTCCTTTCCTGCCCATTCCCACCCACATGCATGGAGGGGACGTAGTTGCTCTGTGAAGACTGCTTTCCTTCCCATGTAGCTACCTACAGCTGGGTAGCCTGTAAAGGGGAGCAAGGGGTGGGAAAGATGTGCCAAGTTCTTCTCTTCCCTTCACTTTTTAGTCAGTGCAAATTCTCACTGAACCCAAAGACTTCATTGACACGTGTAGAGACAAATCCTGGAGTCCTTACTTACTTTTTATTCAACCGTTACTCAGGTAGAACTTAGTAAGGATCCCAGAATTCATCCCTATCAAAGTTTTAATAAAATAATAAAATAAAATTTCATACAGAAATATAAAATAAGAACAATGGGCCTGATCCAAATTCCACGAAGACAATGAGCATTTTTGACTGACTTCAGTGAGCCTTGGACCTGTGTCAGTGAGTACCAATTTACACTTGTGACTTTCCAGAGTAACTCCAGTGGTTTCCAGGGACATGCTCCACATTGACACAGATGTAAGGGAGAGTTAAACTTGTCCCAATAAATATCATAGGAACACTGCCACAACAAAAATCCTATCGAACATCTCCTTACTTATGTTAATAACTCCTCAGATTATTTAAAAAAAACAACAACCTTCCCAACCACACCCCCTTTAGCAATCTAATGTACTTTGCACCATTTGCACTCTTTTAAAAAAAACTTTCTGCATGTTACTATATTTGGATACCAAAACTAGATTGACCACTTTCCCTGTTTGTATTCAGTTTCACTTCTGGTTCTTCTGAACTAGCAAAATGCTGAGGATGTTGTTGTGTTTGAATTTCAAGAACAGCACACAAAGGTTTACATTTAAAAACAGACATTATTTTTCACTGTAAGGTGTTTCTATTTTTGTTTTTTGAAGGAAGGAAATGATTTTAATCATTTAAAGTGGGATAGAGGAATTGCCCTACTAAGTCAGGTCAGTAGGGTTTATAATCTAGCTAATGTCTTGGATAGTGGCCAATACCAGATGCTATAGAGGAGGAGACAAGAAACATGCAACAGGCTTTTGTAAAATTACTTACCCACCGAGAAAGTTTCTTCTTAATCCCCATTAATCCGAGGTAGGTTTATGCCCTGAAGCATGAAGGTTTGTACTCTTGGATTATTTATTTTAAGACTTGCTGTTGTAATTATGATATTCCCATTATCCATATAAATGTCCAATACTATCTGCTGATTCCTATTAAGCTCTTGGCTTCAGTGATCTCTTGTGGCAGTGAACTCCACAAGCTAAATATGTATTACATGAAAAAGTCATTATTTTATAGATCCTAAATTTTGAGCCTATATTGCTTGTCTTTTGTCCCTTGAAAAATAAATTAAATGCATCAGAGGCAGCTTCTGAAAGACACATATCTGAAGATACCTGTTATTTCACCTTTCTTGAACACTGCAGGGCTTTTTAAAAGGCTAACGCAAAATGGCATAAAAGAGGGCAAACCCTTTGCATAAGGCAGCATTTACTGAAATGTATGCATCACTACTGAAAATATGGCACTGAATGAACTTGCTCTGCAGTGCCTGAGCTAACAAACAGGAAGAGAAACAACAGAGAAATGTTAATACTTGTTTGAGTAGAAGTTAATTAACCTGCATGAATTTAGCTAAGTAGGCCTAGCGTATACACTGTCTTCATTTTTCATTTCTATGCAAAATTGTTCCGTATTCTATCTGTGCATGCTACTTTGGGATTTTTATTAACTGCAGGGTTTTCATTAACTGCTTATAATTAAATCATTATGCACTACAGTATATATTGCATTTCTATAAAATATTGAAAATGGGAAGCAAATATGTTTTTAGGATACAAAGAAGTAGGTTAATATGGTGTCTGGTGTTTGTTGTAGTACTGCATGCTTTTCCTCACTTTTTGCGTGCCACAGAGTAACTCTTACCCTTCATATTTGGACACTTTCAGTTCTGGAACAACAGAGGTATTGGCAGTCTTTGTATGGGAATATTTTCATGAGTATCCACCACTGGATTGGGGGTGTTGCTTAATTCCCATTAGCATCAGCCTCAAGAGATATCTCTTTTCAGGAGTAGCATCTGTTGGAAAGACCCAAAATAAAAATATTAGACAAATTTATCCTTAGAGAACCTAGCCTGACATGAAATGAGAGGGAGATAACCGGTCTGGCTTCTGTTACGGAAAATTGTGCCTCTCCACTCTACGAGAATTCTTTGAATGTGTCAGCAACATAATGGATGAAGAAGACCCAGCTGACATTTATTTGGCCTTTTAAAAAACCTCTAACAAAGTCCATCAAAAGAGGCGACTGAGGAAATTGTTTGCTCACAGGAGAACAAGTAAAATACTTTCATGCATCTGAAACTGGCTAAGAGACAGAAGGCAAAGAGGAGGATTAAATGCTCAATTTTCAGCATGGCACTAGGCTGGCAGTACAAGGTGTTCTCTTGCCCATGTCCCCTTTGGCACCCAGAGAGCTGTGGTTGGGAGAAGCAGCAATGAAGACGGTGGAGGAAGGGAGAATCGCTGGGAGCTGCATGAAGATGCAGCTCATGTGGATGGAAAGGAGGCAGTGAGGAGCCAGAGCCTACTGGTGGGAGGACAGGAGTGAAGAGACTGGCAACCTCTGTCTCCTGGCTAATCTCACACTTCCTCTGAAAGCATGTAAAAGTGGCACACTGTAGCAGGTACTAAGCGGCAATGGGGGGATAGAATTCATACCTCCAATCCCTTGGAAGACCAAGGGCTGCAGCCTTTGGGGGTTTTTAGGGAGTGCAGAGATACTGCCCTAACATGGCCTCCCTATGTACAGTGCCACTAAGGCATTTAAGGGCTACAATAGCCAGTTTCACCATACATGAAGTTGGCAGCAGGAAGTGTTAAATTCCATTATAGTCAGTGCTTTTCATGAATTCATGGGCTTTGATTGCTGCCACAATTAAATCAAAGAAGCACAGGCCATACAAAATAAGCCCACCATAGAAGTCAAGCAACAAAAGACACATACAATAGCAAACATCTCTGTCTATGCATTGCTATTTTTCTCTGATTTATGCCTTCCGTCATGGTGTGTACTATCTCGTCATGGGTAATGTAGTGTTTAGCATCTGCCCTATTAAATTTCATTGTCGGTGTGTGTAGCTCAGACTAGTAAAATAAACTGGAAATATTTGTGTCATAGACCTAACAGGGCCATAAAATATGGGAGATATAATAGATTTGATCAACAGCATAAAATGGTCTTCATCAAACTATTTCCTTGGAGAAGTCCAGTTGTAAATATTCTTCATCTCCCCATGTTCACTAATGCAGTAGGGACCTCAGGGAAGTGATTCTCTTTGCCAAGAGAGCTGGCTTTGTTGATTTCCCATGTTTGAGTGTGCAAATAATTCAGAAAAAGAGAGAGTTGGAGAAAAAAAATGAGTCTCCATATTTTACTATGAAAGATTTCCTAAGGAGAAAATAAAAAAGGCCCTCGGCACCAGTCAATAACATATCACACTGAATCTGTGGGAAACAGGCAGATTGTGTTCAGGGAAATGCAGCTTTTATTTCCTTCCTCCACTCATTAGTGTGATGTGAAATATTGCATGCAGTGCACTAGGAAGTAATCAAGTTTGTTTAAATTCATCAGGATTTGGTTAATTTCCAAAATGTTGTGGGAACTTCTGAGAAACAAGGAAGACTGAATAAAAGAGGCCAAAAGCCAAATTCATTCCTGGTGTAACTCTAGTGAAATGATTGGCCCTATATGCGGGCAGAGAATTAAACCATCTACTCTACATTTATTTGTGGAAGCAAAGTTCATTACAGCTTGATATACATGCCAAAGCCCAGTTGCCATGATGGCAATTTTGGACTTTTTGGCCATGAATAACTTTTGTCTTCTTAACTGGGTTTGTTTGAGAAATGAAAGAAATAGACTATTTTCCTGCATTTGGTATTTCTAATACTTGATAAAATATTGATTTTAGGAATTTGGGCAGATGCCTCAGCTGGCATAAATCAGATTAACTCCTATGTCGTCTCTGGAACTACACTGATTTACATCTGCTGAGGATCTGGTCCATAGGATTTTGTTGATTTTTTGTTGGATGGATCTTTTTATTAGTAATGAAACTTGGTGTTTATAGAGCCCTTTGCAAATGTTAACTTATTAGTCTTTATATACCAGGACTGTTTTCCAGTGCGGCTAATCTGGTACCTTGTATCACTACTGAGTTCACTTTTAGAAGGAGAGAAACAGATCTAACCTCTAGACTTTCAAAGCCCTTTCTGTGTATGTGAATCAAGCCTTAAATTCTCAGTCTTCTGCTGAGTATTACTTCAGCCTGATCTTTCCATCAAAGATAATGGAAAGCTTCCTTTGACTTCAGTAGGCTCTGGATCATGCCCTCTATTAGCCAGGTGCTGACTTTGCTATACCCAAGGCTCAAAAAGCCAAATTATAAGGCCAGGTGTAACTCCAAGGAAGTTATTTCAGGACAGTGGTCCTGATTCTTATTGGCCCCTTTGCACCATTCTGCCAGGGTGAAGAGGTCACAAACTCGGTGCCAATGAAAATCAGAACCAGTGAATTTGACTCAATATTTTTGGAAAGGACAGGTTCTCAAATTCATTGTGTTGTGTTAACAGCCAGCTCCAGCTCCAGGCACCAGCTAAGGAAGCAGGTGCTTGGGGTGGCCAATACAAAGGGGCGGCACTCCATCCGCTATTGGGGCGGCACGTCTGGCGGGAATTTGGCGGCGGATCCCTCAGTCCCTCTATTCCTCTTTGAGCTGCCACCGAAGTGCCGCCGAAGAGGATGAGAGGGAGTGAAGGACCCACCGCTGAACTTCCGCCAAAGAATGGTGCGGCGCGATTGAGCTTTTTTTTTTTTGCCGCTTGGAGCGGCAGAAAACCTGGAGCCAGTCTTATTAACAGCATATGACTTAGATACTCACTGAATACCAGGGTGATTTTTATCCAGGCTAGGCCTTACTAGTTTATGACATATAAGCATGTCACCCATCAATATTAAATCATTCGAGCTCAAGGTACTGAATACTTAATTTCTCCAAGACATTGCTCCAACAGCGTTCATTCATTTGGAACCTTGTTTGGGTGCTTCTCTCATGTAACAAATCCAACACTGGGCAAAAATAGATTCTTGTAAATAAAGTACTTATTCCTTCCCCTCTGGATAATGTCTGCACAGCTGGTCCTCACTGACCAGCCCAGCCCAGGTGTATTGGAGCACACAGATTGCTTGCTGACATTGAACTCTCACTTTGTATTCACCTGACTCGCTCACTGAGGTTGGTTTTGGTATAATAATTTAAAGGCTGCCCTTGCTATGCAGTCTGGCAGGATTTATGGGCCCAATAGCAGAGACTGAAAAAAAAAAGTTCTCCAGAGTTTTGTTTCTTCAGGTTAGTATTAATGTGCTAACCATAGTTATGAACTGGCTCTGTGGAATACAAAAAGTAAATCAGCAGTAGAACACTAAATGATGGTTCATGTTTAGAGCTGTGTAAGCTTTGCAAGCCAGCATCTAGGAAGTTGGGAAATATCATGTATGCCAATAAAATGTTTAATCAATTCCAGCATCAAAGGAAACCAGAAATCGCCCCCCAAAAACAGAACAAAATGACCTCCTCTCTGCTCCTCCCCCTCCAACAGTTAACATACTTAATCTTTTTTGGCATAACAGAAAAAATGGGTAATAATTATCCCTGGTGTAACTCTCTGACTAATTCATGGCTTTGCTATCATCTCCAGTAACTGAAAATCTTTAATTATTTAGATATATAAAAATAGAACACAAAAAAGTATATGTGTCAGGGTCTAGGCACTTTGATCAGTTCTTTAAAATATAATTCAAAACACGAAGTTAGACTCAGCAGCAGCTTTCACTCTATATGGCAGTAACTCGCTAACCCTTAGATCAAATCAGTGAAAAAGAACCCTGTCTGAATATTGCCCCCTTAGACAAAAGTCCCTTAAAAAGGTGGGATTTTGCATCATGCTTTGAACACATATTTGGGGAATGACCTGTCCAGAGTTGAGAGGCCCTCACAAAGAATGCCCTGTCAGGGACATTCTCTTGTTTATATTGAGGGACAACCAACTGATTTTACTTGAGACAGTATAGTTCTCTCTGCCATGCTGGATGCTGCTCCGACATTTATCTGGTATCTTGCTAAGCTCTGTCTATACTCTCATTAATTCCAGCAATGTACTCGTTCGTGATTTCATGACCAAAGGAACCGGGGTGGGCAGAGGGGAGAGAAAAAGAAAGGAACACCATTAGAACATTGCTCATTGATAGTACTTGGAAATATTGTTCTTAAACCATAAACTCAATGGCATATGTAAAATAGTCTATCTTCTGGCATCAGTAAATTGCTCTTAGAATAATTATATTATGTACTTCAGTGCTTCTTTGATAAAATATAATTTATCTGAGGTAATAGTATCTTAATAATCTCTGCTGTTTCAAATCTTTTTGCAGAGGAAGTTTCCATTGATGGGATCCATTGGTTAAAGCCCATGGTTACTGTATGTTTACTGTATTGAGGGGGAAATGTTACTTGCAGCTTAATTAAGGTAACCCTTACATGTAAAGCATGATGCACTTACATTATTTGCAAAGTAATGGAGCATGCCTAGCACTTTCCTTAGCAGAACTGGATTAACGCCATCCAATGCTCTGAGACTGGGATGTTGCCCGCTGGCTAGATCCACTTAAGGAGAAAACAAACAAACAAAAGCAGCTTCCCCAGCTGAGCCCTTGCAGACTGCCGAGGGTGCAAACCTGGAATTGTTAGCAAGAATTCATTGGCCCTATTTTCCAAGTGATTAGAGCCTCCATTGGATCATGTTGCAATACATGAGTGAATTCTGTTGAAACTAATCGGGAAAATGTTCTGAAAAAACATCATGTTGCCCTTTCGTCTTCATCTGATGGGAGGATGTTGAACCTCCCCTTACTGCTGCTCCAGCCCCTTAGGCTGTTCTCCCCCATGAGTAAATATTACAGCTGCTCAGAAAACTGGGGAAAAAACCCATTTTGTTTTCTTTTTTCATTGAAATTTTTGTCAAAATGTCCTGACGCGCTCTAGTAAAGATACCATGGATTCTTAGAAGATTCAGATTTAAAAATAGAATGAGCTGTGCCTTTTGCCCACTAAGTGTCCCTGGATTCTATAAATATAATGTTTCTTGGCTCCTTTCTCTCACTCTACAGCAAAGGTCTTTGACATATTCATTTCAAGGTGGTTGTAGTGAAGTTCCATGTAAGGTAATAGTAGCATAAATCAAAATTGAATCACAGAGAGTGGGCTGAACATATTGATAATGATAATGATGTTATTGACTCTGAGCCAAAACCCATTGATGTTAATGAGAATTTTTCCATTGAATTTCATGGGGCTTTAGATGAGGACATAAAGCACTTTTAATTTTCCAAGCACTTGCCATAAAATTAATACCATCACACACTGGTGAGGTATTATTACCCTCATTATGGAGATGATGTGGGGAGAAATCAAGTGACTTAGTTAAGCCCAGGGAGCTGGGATATGAACTCATAAACCTGTACTCAGATCTGACCTCTCTTATGATGGTTAGCGTCATTGGCATTTTGATCCTCAGCATTGCTAAGCTAGAGAGTTAACACTCCCTTGAGTGAACAAAGCGGGGCATGTGTATGGGGATAGGGGGAACATTTCCCTTGGGGCTTTTCTTTTAGTTTTGCTGGCCCTCCAGTTTTCTTATTTCATTGTGTTACTACAAGAAGGAATCACAGGAGCAACACCATTTTTATTAGGTGACATCTTTGAACAAAACAATGTTGGGCATAAACACAGTGCAGCCTGGATTTTAAAAGGGACTTGGACAGTACTGAAATATTTGTAAAATCAGGGCTCTCTGTTCATTAGTCTCCAGCTCATTTGCTAAGACATTTTATGGGTTGATTTCCAACACCTTGAGGTTAGGAGCTTTATAGCATCATAAACAGCAATAACAAAATTAAGCAAATACAGGTGGTGTGGGATGCAGAGCATTGTTTTTCTTTTTACTGCAACTGTATTAAATGTTGTTACTTTAAAACTGAACATGCTGTACAAGAATTTGGCGAACACCCAAGAATAGCATCCACATTTGCATTGTGTAAATTGGAAAGCAATCGATCTTTAGATGGAATCCATGGGTATCCAGCACCAATCCAACCTCTATGCTCCAAAGTAGTCTTCAGACATGTCATTGTGAATAACGTTGTCATTACTTGACTTGAAGTCTTTAAATCACGATCTGGAGACTTCAACAGCTGAGATAAGGGAAATTGGGTGGGTCAACTTTTGTGGCCTGCATCATGTGGGAGGTCAGACTAGATGACCATAATGGTCCCTTCTGACCTTAAAGTCTATGAGTCTGAGTCTATGAGTGTACGGCTAAAGCCTCTTTCTCCTTGTGCTCCAGTTGAACTGACCATCAAGGGACTCTGAAATGCATTATTTGGAGTATTCTGTGCCAGTGGCCTCATTCTGCTCCGGAGGGATAAGCCTAGGATGGTCGAAGGAAAAGCTGATTTTTTACTTTGTGAACTTTTTTTTGCTAGCAAAGCTGAGTGCTTTTTTTATGGGTGAGAAAAGGACAATGATTTGTGTGGATTCCTAAACTACCATGAATGATACACAGAGCATAGCAAGCAAATCAGACAAGAGCTTTTTTTGAACTACACTAGCCTTCTGCAGCTTACATTAGCTTTCTACTCAGACCTAGCATTTTGTGAAAATCAGTGGTTTGTCTTGGTTCCCTTCCAACAATGAGTTTTGGGTAGAACTACATTTCAAACCACATGGAAACTGGTTTCATAATGAAACTGTAAGAAGGTCCAGACTCACGGCGCCCCCTGCTGGTCATCCAGGGAATTAGCTCACCAGCCTCTGGAGCGCCCTCTGTAGGCCGGTGATCTGCCTTGTCCTCTGCACTGGCCCCCGTGTCCCTCCCAGGACCCCGGTGCCCCTTGTTCTGGGTGCTGCCCCCTGGCAATACCCACACATGCTAGGTCTCCCCTCCCAGGGGAACCCCCACCCACTAACCCCACCTCACCTCAGGATAAGGCCACTGCCAGTCCCCATCTAGCCCCAACTCACTGGGGCAGACTGCAGTATAGGCCACTCATCATTGGCAAGGTTGGGTTTGGACCTGCTGCCTTGGCCTAGTCTTGGGCTGCCCTCTGCAACCCCCAGTACCTCTTGGCCTATTACCAGGCCGCAGCCTGGGGCTATCCAGGCTGGAGCTCCCCAGCTCCTCAGCCTTTCCCCAGCCCTGCTCCACTACAGGTACCGTCTAGCTCCCTGCAGCCAGGCCCTTGGGCTCCTGGCTCCCAGCCTCTTATATAGGCCAGCTGAAGCCTTATTAGCGTGTGGCCCAGCTGCAGCAACTTCCCCCAATCAACCAGGGTTTTACCTTGCCCTGCCCCAGCCCTCTGCAGGGCTTTTCCAACCCCTCAGGGCAGGAGCAGGTGTCTATCCCGCTACAGAAACCATATGAAAAAGTAAATGTTGGATGGTGTTAATGTATTGCCAGAAGTTGTCCTTGGTTAGCTCCAAAGGCCTATGGAGCTTAGCGACTGTCTTGCCAAAATCTGAACTGAATATTATGTTTCTTCTTCGTCCTGAAATCAGACAAGTTCTTCAAGTCTGGAGCTTTGTAACAAAGATTTGGTGCAAGTCTACAAAGGACAGCACAGGAAGTTGTCTTGTCACATTTATCCATATATATAAAATCAGTATTGCCAGAGTCTCAAAACTGCACCTAATTTGCATATAAATATATAGAACTTTTAAATAAAAATAAATGTATGGAACCATAAACATTTGCTTAGACAGTATTATTGATTACACTTCTGCTCAAGGAAAGATAGCACATGTGCTGCTGCAGATACATGGAGCAGTAAATGGTGATATTTTAATGGCATCCACTGCAGTTGTATTTTGCAATAAAAACCTGCATCTGATCGCTTTTTATCCTCAACCTGTAGTTACAGGGACATGGTCATCGTAGGCCGCAACATATGGCCTAATGAGCTATATTTGTCCCTGGGATTGCATTTTGGACATCCTTGGTATAAAAAAAATAGAGTGGCATTGCGAGGCATCAGCTGTGTGACACCAGTCAAACCAAGCTTCATGTTATTATGCAGCAATTTTTTTCCGTCCCACTCTCTCATATAAAATAAGTGAACCTTTAAAAGTGACCCAGTTCTCCGAACCAAAAGGAACTGAATAACAACAGGGAACTATAACTAGTGAAAGCAAGCCTAGGGCAATGGGCACCTTTGTTAAAGCATTTCTCTCTTCCATCTCCTCTTCTTTGTTGGATCAAAAGATGAAAGAATTCTGCCTAAGTTCTGTTTTACTAAATAAACTGATATAGTCAGCTTCCACAATTACGTTTCTCTCCCCCTTGCCGTTAGTGTCCCTATAAGTTCAACACAGTATATTAAAATAGTGTGGACCCTGGGTGGGATTTTCAAAAGTGCTCAGCATTAGCCTAACTCTGCTCCCATTGAAGTCAAGGAGTAGAGCTGGGCCAATGTCAGATGCTTCTGAAAGCCCACCCTTGGAGCCCACATGACCTTCAGATAATTGCAAGTTTAACACAGAGGGCCAGGTCCCCAACTAGTGTAAATTGTTGCAGCTCAGTTGAAGTCAATGGAGCTATGAAAGTTTACACCTGCAGAGGATCTGGCCCTGAGTAAAGATGTAATAAAGGCAATAGCCCTTTTGTAATTCTAGCCTCATTGAAGTCAATGGCAAAACACCCACTGGCTTCAAAGGGGCCAGGATTTTTTTTCTTTCTCAAATATGAAATTGCAGAACTACTAACTGTGGTATGTAACTTATTGCTTAAATCAGCCTCTGTATGAGGTGACTGGAGGGTAGCTAATGTAACACCTATTTTAAGAAAAGACTCCTCAGGTGATCCCAACAGTTACAATCAGGAAGCCTAACTTCAGTATCAGGCAAATTGGCTGAAACTATCGTGAAGAACTGAATTATCAGACACAGAGATAAACACAACATGTTGGGAAATAGTCAACACGGCTCTTGTAAAGGGAAATCACGCCTCATCAATCTATTAGAATTCTTTGTGGGAGTCAACAAGCATGTGGACAAGGTTGACCCAATCGATATAGTGTAATTGGACTTTCAGAAAGTCTTTGACCAGGTCCCTCACCAAAGGCTCGTAAGCAAAGTAAGCAGTCATGGGATATGAAGGAAGGTCCTCTTTCATGGATTAGCAACTGCTTAAAAATAGGAAACAAAGGGTGGGAGAGAATGATCAGTTTTCACAATGGGGAGAGGTAAATAGCTGGGTCCCCCAAGGATCTGTACTGGGGCCTGTTCTGTTCAACATATTCATAAATAATCTGGAAAAGGCGGTGAACAGTGAGGTGGCAACATTTGAAGATGATACAAAATTACTCAAGATAGTTAAAGCTGATTGAGAAGAGTTACAAAGGGATCTTACAAAACTGGGTACTGGGCAACAAAATTGCAGATATCAGAGGGGTAGCCGTTTTAGTCTGGATCTGTAAAAAGTAAAGGTGCCACAGGACTCTCTGTTGCAAAATTGCAGATAAAATTCTATATTGATAAATGCACAGTAATGCACATTGGAAAAATAATCCCAACTATACATAGAAAATGATGAGTTCTAAATTAGCTTTTACCACTCAAGAAAGAGATCTTGGAGTCATTGTGGATAGTTCTCTGAAAACATCCGCTCAATGTGCAGTGGCAGTCAAAAAAGCTAACAGCATGTTAGGAACCATTAGGAAAGGGATGGATAATAAAACAGAAAATATCATAATGCCCCTATATAAATCCATGGTACGCTCATATCTTGAATACAGCTGTGATGGGATGGCTCACAGAAACCCCCTTGGGAACTGCCAACAGATGTGCCAAGACTACTACTGCCCCTGCTTTCCCTGCCAGCCTGGGACTCCAGCCCCCTGTCTTGTTGAGCCAGACCACACCAGTCCGCTCCAACACAGACCCAGGGTCTGAACTACGTGCCTCAAAGCTGCAGACTTAACTGAAAGTGTCTTAAGAAGTGTTCCTGTCTTTAACAGTCAGTTGCCCAACTCCCAATGGGGTCCAAACCCCAAATAAATCTGTTTTTCCCTGTATAAAGCTTATACAGGGGAAACTCATAAATTGTTTGCCCTCTATAACACTGTTAGAGAGATATGCAGCTGTTTGCCCCCTCCCCAGGTATTAATACATACTCTGGGTTAATTAATAAGTAAAACGTGATTTTATTAAACACAGAAAGTAGGTTTTAAGTGGTTCTTAGTAGTAACAGACAGAACAAAGTGAATTACCAAGTAAAATAAAATGAAACACGCAAATCAAAGCCTAATACAGTAATAAAATTGAATACAGATAAAATCTCACCCTCAGAGATGTTTCAATAAGTTTCTTTCACAGACTGGACACCTTCCTAGTCTGGGCACAGTCCTTTCCCCTGGTACAGCCCTTGTTCCAGCTCAGGTGGTAGCTAGGGGATTTCTCATGATGGCTGTCCCCTTTGTTCTGTTCCACCCACTTATATATCTTTTGCATAAGGCGAGAATCCTTTGTCCCTCTGGGTTTCCATTGCTCCTCCTCAATGGAAAAACACCAGGTTAAAGATGGATTCCAGTTCAGGTGACATGATCAGATGTCACTGTAAGACCCCAAGCCTTCATTCCTCCCAGCCTGACTCACAGGAAGGCCTGCCTGCAAACAGCACCATCCACAGTCAATTGTCCTAGTTAATGGGAGCCATCAAGATTCCAAACCACCATTAATGGCCCACACTTTTCATAATTACAATAGGCCCTCAGAGTTATATTTTATATTTCTAGTTTCAGATACAAGAGTGATACATTTATACAAATAGGATGACCACACTCAATAGGTTATAAGCTTTGTAATGATACCTTACAAGAGATCTTTTGCATGAAGCATATTCCAGTTACATTATATTCATACTCATTAGCATATTTTCATAAAATCATATAGGGTGCAACGTCACAACAGTGTGCAGTTCTGATCACTCCATCTCAAAAAAGACATATTAGAATTGAAAAAAGTGCAGAGACAGGCAACAAAAATGATAAGGGGAAGGGAACAGGTTCTATATGAGGAGAGATTTTTTTAAAAAAACAGGGACTGTTCATCTTAGAAAAGAGACAACTAAGGGGGCATAAGATAGAGGTCTATAAAATCATGAATGGCGTGAAGAAAGTGAATAGGGAAGTGTTATTTACCCATTTACAGAACACAAAATCTAGGGATTAGCCAATGAAATTAATAGGTGCAGGTTTAAAGCAAACAAAGGGAAGTACTTCTTCCACAAACTGTGGAACTTGTTGCCATGGGATGTTGTGAAGGCCAAAAGTATAACTGGGTTCAAAAACAAACTTGCATATTGCAACTGATTTAAATTTGGCCTTGCTCTTCTTGAAGGAGTGAGGTCCCTTTAAATGTTCTCTACTCAACAGCAATAAAAAAAAAAAAAAAAAAGAGGAGAAGAATTTGGAAGATGGTTCAAGACAATTTTAGAACAAAGGACATAAAAGATGATGTTGCATATGGGAATACATTATCAAGCAACTATAGTGGGTTTGCTCTGTTCATCTTTTATTCATCCATTTTTTAGTTATCATGCGCATGCAAAACGTCTGTTGTGATGTGCGAATGTGGACATACAGTCCTGTATCTGTCTGTTTGTGAATAGCGTACCAGCCTAAACTTCACATTGAATTAGGCTTTGCTCATTGCTTTCAACCTTTAAAATGTAATATATTTAAGCTTCATAAGCCTTTGTATTGTGAATAGGTTCAGCTCTGACACTGGTCTTTAAATTAGAGATGACTGAGCTGTAACTAAAATATCCACTAGCTGCTTGTGCCACCTACAGGTACCTCCAAAATTATACCCATATACATAATAGCTGTTCCAACTGAAAGTGCTGTGGTTCTGCTCTAGGAGGTACCTTTTCTGCAGTAGCTCTGATGCTGAATTCACCTATGGCTTGATCATGAAATTAATGGAAAGACTCCCATTGACTTCAGGGGGCTTTGGATCAAGCAATAGCCAGCATGTTCAGTGCAGCCATTATGTTCCTGAAGGGAGCAGCTCCTTTGAATGAAACATTATGGCTCCCATAACAGGTAGGTTCTCCATCATTAGTTGCAAAATTCCCATTAACCTCATTACTACAGACACTCTCCTCCCATCTGCTTTCGGGGAAGTTCATCACGGGATACCAAAATATAGATTAACATTGTAGATATTGTCATTTACACCATTCTGTGGTAGCAGTTCGCACTCGCTTTGTACTCACTTTGTGCTGATATAAATGGCTACTCAAGGTGCCAGGCAGAGGAGAATCAGATTCTCACTGGGACCCTTGATCTCAGTGGAAGTGTAGCGGGAATAAAGATCATCATGACTTTGCCATCAAGTTTTGTGATCCAAAGCCTACTGAAGTCAACGGGAAAACTTCTATGAACTTTGGATCAGGCTCTCAGTGCTGGATTTACTGCACCACTGCAGAACAGATCCTGATTCTTAATGCATTTTTTGTCAGCATCCCTGGGGTTTTTATTTACTTCAGCTGGTTTCTTTGCACACTGTAGTGATTCATTTTGTTGAATCCTTGTCATGTTGTTTGAGCTAAAATTGCGTTGCAAATGTACAGCCGCTATTCCTCTCTCTCTCTCTCTTTTTTTAGTGTGGAAACAGGCATTGGAAGGATAAATTACTGTAGTTCCCTTCGAGCACATATTGATGAGAAGCAAACAGTAAAACATCAAAATAAAGCCTTTTTTTCCATAGCCCTTTTTAAAGCAAGACTATAATTATGCTCCATGCCTCTTGTAAGCGCACAGATCAAAGAGATTAAGTAATTGCTCTTGGCGTTTTGACTATGGTTTGAGTGGCTGTGTACTTGCACTGGCATACAGTATTTATAATGATGTCACTGGGAAGTAGCTGTCACCTCAGGGAACTCCTCCTTCTCCTAGGAAGTGTTCAGTGTGAGCTTGGCTTGTTGGCATAATAACAGCGCTTGTATGAAATTACTGCCACCTGGAAGACCCAGGAATGGGAACTGAATCAGTTTTACAAACCCTTGGGTAGATTGAAGCTGGGCCCTTTCCATAGCAGTAGAAGTGATTTCTGAAACAGTGATATGAAGCTCTTCTATATTTTAGTGCACAAAATGCCTTCAGTACTGAAGGCTAAATACGTGGTCTTATAGAAAACATCTCCCACTTTAGGTTGCTGTTCTGCTTATTGCAGCCATTCTGGTGAAAGGGCCTTAGCCAAAACCTTGTGTCTCAATACTTTTGAACTTTGGGGGTGTACAAACCAAGCTCCAGACCCACATTTTCCAACCTACCTTAGAGGCTGAGTGAGAACCCCAGATCTGAATACTCCAGACCTTCAGAGTGCTCAAAGTCTGCTTTCAATCTGAATTTTGTAGCTGGTCCTGTCTGTAATTTCCACTCTATCTGAAAAAAAGAATGCATGAAACACAGGGAGATAGAAAGGGGAGTAATATATATATATATCATTAGTATATTTTCATAAAATCATATAGAGTGCAGCGTCACAACAGCGTGCAGTTCTGATCACTCCATCTCAAAAAAGACATATTCGAATTGAAAAAAGTGCAGAGACAGGCAACAAAAATGATTAGGGGAAGGGAACAGGTTATATATACTAGTAGGGTTGGGCACAGTTTTCAAAAATTTAAAATTCAAAATTTAAGAAATGGGGGAAAATGTTGAGGATGTTTTTACCAAAAAACGTTCCTGTATTTTTCAACCAAATACAGAACCAGTCAAAACTTTTCAAATTTTGAAATTTCAGTTTACTTTTGAATTAACCCCCCTTCTCCCAACTAACCAGGAAAATGTCTTTGAAAAAAAAAATCATGAATATCCTCCCCCTCTCCGTTTTTGATCATGTCTACTGCTTGCCTCCTGTGGCAGTGTGAGAATGAATTAAACCTTTGATTTGAAGATAGATATTTCTTAAAGAAACTGAGTAATTAAAATTGTTAAACTTTTGTGTAAGTACTGGCAGCTAAATGTATGTAAATATTTCTCATAGAATTGTAGAAAATAGACATGAAAGATGCCTAGTGAATGATAGTGGATGACGGATAGATGGATGAATGGAGAGAGAACTAGGTAGTTAAACAGAAGAGGCATTAGTTAAAACCTACGCAAAAATTGTTTTTTTTTTTCTTTCATGAGTTTTAATATATACTTTTAATATATACTTGCAACTTTTTGACAACCCCCCCCCCCATATTTGCTTGAAATGAACTCAATTTTAATTGTAACAAAATTTAGGAAAATCCCAACAACAACAAAACAAACAAACAAAATGAAGATGCTTTTAGAATGGTGTTGCATTTTGTTATTTTATTATGGCTATTTTGCACACCTTGCATATGAAGTGTTGCTTCTCCGATGGCCAAAAAGGAGAAGACTGTGTCCAAGTCAGAAATACAATGTCAGGATTCCTTGTTCCCATGTCAATTATCAGATCATTACACTGCAAAGGAGTTGGAAACTTAACTCCTTTAGATACTTGAAAATTCCACCCGATAGCTCTCTTTCAAATGAATGCATGTGTAAATGCACCAGCGTAGATTGCAGGTATATGTTTCTGCCAGATCCTACCCTTAAAACTGTGAGAAGCTCTGGGGAATGGCCAAGCAGAAGGTTTTTGAGTCATACTGCCTGTACTGACCAGGATGATTCTGTGAGTATGTGATGCAACACACTGCGGTGCTCCTTAACACAGCTCCAAAAATGAGCATCATGAGTGCCCCAGCCCTGCTGCCAGTGGCAGCATGCCTGCAAGGATCAGGGCTTTGTTTTAACTATGCCTTTGGGGACCACAGAGCACCACCAGGCTTGTTAGTTGTACAGCCTGTCTAATCCTCAAGGACACAATTGGTCCCTATTCGGCCCTATTCCTGCATGCATGACCCTCTTCCCTCCCTCAAGGGAACACCAGTCCAGAACTTTGTCTCAGATCATGGGCAGAATTCCTCTGTCTGATCCACACTGCATGACTGATGCACTTTGTAGCATTGTTCCCTACGCGTAACCCCCAGTGTCCATCAGTGTATTGAACAAGCAAGGAATAAGCAGTAGAAAGACGCAGTGTAGATGAGAGCTGCATTGTGTGGATCAGAATGGAGAATCTTGCCCTGGGTGCCCAGATACAATTCTATAAACCCACCTGTCACCCCACAGTGCCATCCCTTTGGAACAGAAGCTTTAACTAGTCTTGTCTCCACAAAGCAGTAGCTTCCCAGGCTTCACCTCACTTGCGTGCCCAGCCAATAGGTAAACCATCACAAGAGGAGGAGGGAGGAAAAGAAAGCAGAACAGATGAGAGGAAAACAATCAGTTAAAAGAGAGGAAGAAAAGAGTCATTTGTATTTATGTGCTCTATACTCAGAGACTAAACACTGAGCAAAAGGCAGGTCTGAACTGCCGTGGGCACTGGGAATCTGTTCGGATGGGTGAGCAAGATGTTGAATAACATCAAGAAAATAATGTCAGGTCTTAATAAAAACAGTGGATAAGAGTTTATGTTTGACCTAATGCTGCTTTTAAATCGATACACTTAGGACCAAGTCATTTGCCCAGTTTGCAAGGGTCTATATATAATTCTGGTTCTAAAATTGGCCGTAAACAAATGGGATGGGTGGAGGTGATGACAATGAGTGGTGTGATGACGACATCCCAAAGTTTGTCCTTCAGAAGAAATGAGGTCATGAGCACTGTGCTGGCTAGTGCTACTCCTAAGGTCTGCGCCAATACCAGGGGTGGGGCAGAGAGGCACAGCTGATGCTGCCTTCTTGGCTTTACATGATAGCACAGGGTCACCTACAGCACTAGCAAAGCAGTTCTTGATTAGTGCAGGGTAGTGAGAGCCAGGGAACACCAGAATTTTGACTATGGGCCAGATTGTAACTAACTGCTACCCAAGTGCATGCAGGAGGAAAAGGGCTCAAGGTACACTTTCCTGTTTATGTACACATGAGTGCTTGTCACATTTGCAGTGTGCTTGCCAGTAGAGTTACTCTTTTTCTACAGACTAGCTGTCCTTGTATAGTCTGGGGCAATGTAGAGATGGTTGAAAAAAACTGAATGCAGAAATATTACAATTTAAAAGAGGAACAAGGGTTTTTTTATTTTTTGCAAACATGCTCATGAAAAATACATCCCGTTTGTTCACCAGCTGTGGAGCTAATTGAAAATTTTTGCAATTCAGAATTTTTCTGTTTAGGGGAAAAGATACAATTTTTTCTCCCCACAAAAAATGTTTCTGGTTTTTGACTAGCTCTAGTGTGAAGGGTTTTGCGCTGCTGTCTGAGTGCAACTTCATTACCAGAAATTTAGATTATAATCCAAAATGACCCTGAAATAAATAAATAAAAACCAATAAAATAAAACACTAATAACACAAAAGTAGGAAGTACTGGTGTGATGTTGCACTCCATAATGTTTTATGTAAATATGTTTATGAGTGTAAATATGATGTAACTGGAATATGCTTTATGCAAAAGGTCTCTTGTAAGATATCATTACAAATCTTATAATCTACTGAGTGTTTTCATCCTATTTGTATGAATGTATCATTCTTGTATCTGAAACTAGGAATATGTAGCATAATTCTGAGGTCTTATTGTAATTATGCAAAGTGTGGGCCATTGATGGTTGTTTAGAATCTTGATGGCTCCGATTAACTAGGACAATTGGTTGTAGATGGCTCTGTTTACTTGTAAGCCTTCCTGTATACCTGTGTGCCAGCGAGTGAGTAATGAAGTCTCACAGGACATGTCACATGATACTAGAATCCATCTTTAACCTGGTGCTTTTTCATATAGAAGGAGGGGTGGGAACCCAGAGAGAGACAAAGGATTCCCACCTTGTGCCAAAGATATAAAAGGGGGTGGGACAGAACAAAAGGGCTGCCAGTCATGAGAAATCCCCAAGTTATCACCTGAGCTGGAACTACCAAGGATTGTACCAGGGGAAAGGATTGGGCCCAGACTAGGAAGAAGTCTAGTCTGTGAAAGAAGCTTATTGGAACATCTCTAAGGGTGAAATTTACCTGTATTCAGTTTCTTAATGTATTAGGCTTAGACTTGCATGTTTTATTTTATCCTGGTAACTTACTTTGTTCTGTATGTTATTACATGGAACCGCTTAAATCCTACTTTTTATACTAAATAAAATCACTTTTGTTTATTAATTAACCCATAGTAAGTGATTAATACCTGGGGGAGCAAACAGCTGTGCATATCTCTCTATCAGTATATAGAGGGAGGACAATTTCTGAGTTCACCCTGTATAAGCTTTATATAGAGTAAAACGGATTTATTTGGGGTTTGGATCTCATTGGGAGCTGGGTGTCTGGGTAGCTGGAGACAGGAGTACTTGCTGAACTGTTTTCAATTAAGTCTGCAGTTTTGGGGACGTGGTTCAGACCTTGGAGCTGTGTTGCAGCAGGCTAGCATATCTGGCTCAACAAGACAGGCTTCTGGAGTTCCAAGCAGGCAGAGACAACAGGCTCAGAGGTAAATTCAGCACATCAGGTGACAGTCCCAAGGGGATCTCTGTGACCGAACCTGTCACAACTGGAGATGCAACTTTAGGAACTAATAAGATGCATATTTTCCCATTATGGTTCTTGTTAAATTAAGAAAAGAGCCAAGGAAACAATAAATTAGTCACTGAAAGAGAGATGTTTAGGGGCACAAAGGCACTCAAGTTTCAATGGGACTTTCAGTGAGAGTTGGGCACCTAACTGTCTTTTGTGCATTTGAAAATCTCCCCCTAAATGGAAAAATAAGAATCCTTTCTTATCCTTCCCTTGTTTCCGAGTCTAATAATTTTTATACTATAATTGCATAGAGGTTTAGTAATAGTAGGAAGATTTGAGCTACTATGTGTACACCTGCAAGTCTTGAACCTGAGCCATAGCTACTGCTTTGCTAAAATAAAAAATGCTTGCCAGGTGCACTGGCTGCAGCAGATTTTACCTTAACTGATTCAGGCTATTTCCTCTCTGGACTAATCAAAAGACTCTGAGATTAGACTGAAAATTGTTGTTCAGCACACTGCGCACAAGACCAAACTACAATTCTTTTTGCTCACTCAGGGATATAAATCAAACACTTATTGTGACTCTAGAAGGCGACAGGATTAAAATGCAGGGAAGTGTACTTTATCTTTTGAGGCTTAAATAACTATCATGGCATTTATTAATGTGTAATTACATAGTCATTACAGATTTATGCTCTACCGATTAAATAATTGGAGTAACTGACTGTGATTTATCGTGTGTAAGAACAGTCTGGCGTGCTCACAGAACCATGCACTGTAATTAGATCGTAATTGGCATGCTTTGAGTAAAAGAAGTAACCAATAAAATGAAAACCAACAAGTCATTGCTTTATTATTATTTTGAGAGAGAAATTGTTTCAATGAAAACAACTGGAGATAAACAGATGAATCTTTAATTTGATAGGGTAAGCTATCTTCAACTGAAACCCCATTGCAGTACATGCCAGGACTGCTTGGAATCATCCAGTCTGTTTGGGTTTTTTTGACTTCCTGGCTTGTGCAATGGAGCAATTGATATTAACCAGAGGCAACACCAGGGGGAACTTGGAGAACACACTATCCTTTCAGAGGAACTATCTCCTCCAAGAAACTAGATGGAGCAATGAAATGAATTGGATGACCCAGCCTTGTAGATGCTGTTGGTTTTGATGGAGGATAGTGGATCCTTTCCTGTATTCTCTGATGCTCTCCCTGTCTCTCAGTTAACACATACTAATTTCACTTCAGGTTATAACTGTAAGAATATTAGTTGGGCAAGTAGCAAAAGCTGTTGCTGAAATGGATCTTTAATGGCTTACAGCTGGGCAGATTGTTACCGGTACCCGTGAAAATTCAGATACAATGTGCTCAAAGCACAGCAATTTATTTGAGAAAGAATCACACAAGCAGTAAAAGGTTATACAATATGTATTCTTATTAAACCTCAATTCCCCAAGCATAAACCCTAAGTAACTATGTTGGTCCTACAGAGTATCCTGATTGGCAAACAAACCAGGTATAGCTACCAGTCCTAGATGGAGTCTTCTCTTCTCTTCTCTTCTCTTCTCTTCTCTTCTCTTCTCAAGTACTTGGTCTGTCAAATGTCCTCTGAAGCAGTGTTTTGGCTAACCTGAGGCCCTCTGGTCCAAAAGTCCCACAAAAGTCCCTCGAAGCAGGGTGTTGGCTACCCTGAAACCCTCTGTCTTAACAGTGTCACGGACCTCTTCAGATATTAATTGGGGAGCTGCCAGTGCATGTACGATATTCTTAGTATTTATACCCCTCGCTCTCAAAGGAGTCACATGCCCCCGAAATACGTCCTGTGGGCATTTCATTACTTGTTTTTCTAATTAATATTTTGGAAGGGGACAAAAAGGGTCAGACCAAAGGCCATTTGATGTTTACTCTCTCATCAATCATTCATTTAAGCCAGTGGTGGGCAACTTGCGGTCTGTCAGGGTGATCCACTGGCGGGCCACGAGACAGTGTTTACATTGACCATCCGCAGGCATGGCCGTCCACAGCTCCCAGAGGCTGCGGTTTGCCATTCCCAGCCAGTAGGAGCTGCGGGAAGCAGCGTGGGCCACAGGGACGTGCTGGCCGCCGCTTCCCGCAGCTCCCATTGGCCGGGAACAGCGAACCGCAGTCATTGGGATCTGTGGGGGGCCGTGCCTGTGGATGGTCAATGTAAACACTGTCTCAGGGCCCACCAGTGGATTATCCTGACGGGCCGCAGATTGCCCACCACTGGCATAAGCTCGTAGTGTGGTGCCACCCTAAAGGGGTCATTTTGACCCAGGACAGTTAGTACCAAGCTCACTATTTACATATTTCCTGCATATTTACTTAGTGAACGGGCCATCGACTGACCATGACCAAAATTCCAAGCTGAAATACACACACACATAGAGCCTCTAGTTAACCATTCATAATCCATAATTATATCAGCATTCAAATACTATCTGATTCTAAGAGACCTCGGTTCCCAGAATCCTTTAGCAAATTCAGACGTACTAAGCCTTGCTACATTCATATCAATCACAGTAATTCCTAATAATAATTTGGCAGCATCCCAACACCTGTCATTCCAGCAAACACTTAAATGGGCTGTTCAACTCTGTAAAGTTTTCTTTTCTTTTAATAAAAAAAAAAATCACCTGCATGTTTTTCCACCCTTCTCATTTCCTGGTTTTTCTAAAGGCTGAAAATTTCAGAATGTCTAGGCCTGGGAAACTCCCTTTGCACAGGATTACACAAGGCAGCAGAGAATCAGGCCCTGTGGGTAATTGGCAGTACTGTAGCAGCAAAGCTGGTGGTTCTCCCTGAGAAGTAAGGGGAGTTCTGTGGTGGTGTAAGACTAGTAGTTTTTCCACCCCAGATGGGACTTGAACCCACAATCTCTGACTTAGAAAGCCATTGCCTTATCCATTAGGCCACTGGGGCCTTGATATAAGACTAGTGAGTGGACATAACAGCTTGCTTCACAACTCCTAGCACAGGGACACACTAAGGATATGTCTACACTCTGGGCACTATATAGGCACATAGTGATGGCATTCTAGCAATGCTGGCATAACCTTATAGTGTAGACACAGTCTACACTGATAGAAGGGCTTTTTCTGTCAGTGTGGGAACACCACCTCCCTGAGCAATGCGTCTACACTGTGCGTTACCATAGCAATGTTGTTCAGGATGTGGATTTTGTCATGTCCCTGAGCGACGGAGCTATGTTGACCTAAATTTTAAGTGTAGTCAAGAACTAAGGGCCTAGCTGGGAGCCGTTTGTGGGAGGAGGCATGGCAGAAACACACAACACTCTGACTGTTCTGGGCTGCTGGTTGGCTCCTCAGGGTCGTTGCAGGCAGTATAAAGTAGAGCAACTGCTGGGGCTGTTTGAGCATTGCCTCTAGAGCAGGGGTCGGCAACGTTCGGCACGCGGCTCGCCGAGGTAAGCACCCTAGCGGGCCGGGCCAGTTTATTTACCTGCTGACGTGGCAGGTTCGGCCGATCGCTGCCCCCACTCGCCGCGGTTCGCTGTCCCGGGTCAATGGGGCGGCGGGAAGTCGTGGCCAGCACATCTCTCGCCCGCGCCATTTCCCGCCGCCCCCATTGGCCCGGGACGGCGAACCGCAGCCAGTGGGGGCCGCGATCAGCCAAACGTGCCACGTCAGCAGGTAAATAAACTGGCCCGGCCCACTAGGGTGCTTACCCTGGAGAGCCGTGTGCCAAACATTGCCGACCCCTGCTCTAGAGTCTGGGAAGCACAAAGGCGATGCACAGACACCTCTGTCTTGCCCTTGGGCTGTGCTGAGTTCAGCTCAGCAGCAGCTCCAGAAAAGGGCCAATGTCTTTACACAAGCCAATTTCCATTGTAAGGGGAGCTGGTAGGGGCCCATAAACCTGGCTCAGAATTGTCATAGTACAGGCTCTTTAGTAGTAGTACAGAATGCCAATAGACAATTATTCATTCAAATCACACTGTTTCCATTCAGTGAAGCATTTAAATTCGGAATCTCCAAAAATCCTCGGGTTTATAGGGCTCCCAAATGCTTTGTGTCTAAGGCAACTGCCCCTGCTGCCCATTCATAGTCATGTGGGAAACAGCCGATCTGTTTATCTAGAATCTAGAAGGTGCCTACAGCCCTGGAAAGCAGAATTTTCTCCCACTGCTGCTAATTAGATCAATAGGGATCTTATTCACAAGTTATTGAGAGAGACAGTCGTAAACTAATTAAGCATACTCTGGCTGAGCAATACTTTCTCTTCCTGCCCCCTATTTCCTGTGTGAAGTTAAAATAACCTCAGAGTGCTCTAGGCTGAAGCAATGGCACAGATCATTTGCTGCAAGAGGATATTTTTTAGCCAGTTTAATTCCTGTAATATCTTATGGTATGTGTAATGTTAAAGAGATGAGATATGGAAAGTGATTAGGCTGCAGTCTGCAAGGTGATGTTTTGCTGTATTCACACGAATCAGGATGCCAGCTCTGAGTGAAGTCAGTGGATAACATGGTAAAGGGTTAAGACAAGGCAGATTTAACTCACCTGAGCACTGTTTTGTGCACACAGCACACTGCAACAAGCATTTAATAGCAAAATAAAATACCCTGAACATATGCATCCAAGCGAATGCCTGCTGGGATGCTTGCCCAAATGGTGATCTATTGCATTAGGATAATTAGAGAACAACACTATTTGCTGTTTCAATAATTTTCTGTGTCAAATATTTTACTGTTAATTTGAACACCTGGGGCTTGCTTTAATACTGTTTAGAGCTTCGATGTTAAATTACGTTTTCTTCAGATGCACGATAAATCACTTAATGGAATTTCCCAAATGTTTTAAAATTAAGTTTATATTTTCTTAAAGCATGTCAGTTTCATAGCTGTAATGGAAATGATGTGAGGTAGCTAGGGAGCTTTCACAGCCTACAAACTTATTTCTCTACTTTACTCTTTAAATCCAATTTATACAGAAGTCCCTGCCCTTCGCTGTGTGTGTGGAGGGGTCCTCTCTGTGGATGTGAAAGGCCCTATGTGAAGTGCATGTAATACCCATTAAAGGGTTAATCAATTCTCAGTAACTGCTAGAGGAGATGGGCCAACACAGGCAGCTGAAATCTGAATGTGGTTAAATTTCAAAAGGGTCCAGACTGATATTGCTGAATTGGAATCCTTCTCTACAGTTTTTGTTCCAGGCTTTATCCCAAATCAAAAGGGACCTCGTCTCCAATTCTGGTTTGGATGTGGCTGAAAGCTCACCAGGATAGCTGTTCTCCCATGGCTGCAGTCAGTGTTGGTAGAAGTCTTGTGAGGGTAGCTAATGTCACTTACAGGGCTGCCCACGGTGCTGCTGCTTTGGCATGGTGAGTCAGTAGCAGTACCGAGGGAGCACTTCACACTCCAGAGTCTCATTGAAGAGACACTGAGTTCCCCCTCCCACACCAGGCACCCCGTACAGCTTACAACCCCAACTCCACCCCAAATCTCTGCCTTCCCTGACCTGCTACCCATTCCTGCCAACTCACTCCCTCTTCTCAACCCTCTCTTCAATCCGTCGTACCCCCCCAAAACCCTGCTTTCTCTGCCTGCCTCCTCACATCCCCAGAGAATCAAATTCCACATAATTACATACAGTATTAAAATGTTCTCTTAAGAGATATTGAGCTGCAGTTGGAGACAAAATTCACTCATTAAAGCATGACACGGAGGGGTGTAAATCTCAATACCCCCAACAGGCTCATATGGAAGACATAAAAATAAAGGAAATAAATACTGCTAGGAGCCTTTCAACACTGTGGGAATTAGGGAATGGCATTTCAAGCTTGTTTTCATTTGGTTTAAAAGCAAACTAACTGTACAATGCATCTTCCAGACTTACACATCTCATGCTTTGTAGCACTTTCTGTGACTGCCAGCCAAGAGAGCCCTGGTTAGGGACCAAGAAAAGATTTCAGGCCTCAGACAAAGGGAGGCTAAATGTGTCCCTAATGGGCCATGTTCACCCATTGGCAAAAGGAGTCCGTGATCTTGCTGCTTTTGCATACCTGCTAGTTGATGAAAGGAGAGGCACTGAGATCATTTACATATCTTTCAGCTCAGTCAAATGAAAGCCATTGCAATGACAGTGTCCTCCTGCAGTGGACAGAGGAGGGGTGAATGAAGGAGCAAGACCTGGAGAAAAGAGTGCATAATCCTGCGGGCTCTGGTTTACTGTAAAGAAAGGGATTCAGCTAAACCAACAGCCCGAATGGCTTTTAATTCAATAGAGAGACAAGGTGGGTGAGGTAATATCTTTTGTTGGACCAACTTCTGTTGGTGAGAGAGACAAGCTCTTCTTCATCTCTGTGTGTGGCTGGAAAGCTTGTCTCTCTCTCCAGCCTCACTTACCTTCTCTCACTGATATCCTGGGACCGACACAGCTACAATTACACTACTTTTAATTCAATAGTCACGCAGCCTGGTTTTGTTTAAAAGTTGCCCATGGGCTGTGAAGGCCTCCAAACACGATCCTACATAGATAAAAAATATCAGGACTGAGACCCAGGCTTTCAAAAGATGAATCCACGTTGGCAGTACTAACAGTACAGGATGCATGTAATTGACATCTACCTTTGTGTTTGGATGCCTGCTCGCTTTGTTCTTGACACCTTTTCTAACCACGCAACATGACTGTAAAGTTGGGTAGGGGAAGCAGGGGTCGCTGTGTCAGGTTTTTCTCCCCTGCATGGTCCGCAGTTGGGGTAGGCAGCTGTAAAGCATTGTAGCCAAAGAGAGGCTAGCATGCACAAACCTAGGGTCAGGCTTCTGTTAACATTTATCCATGAAAATATTTGCAAATCACTTCTGTTATCTATCTGGCTATGTCGCATAGTAAACTCAAAGTAAACGTGCTTGCTGAGGATCAAGTAAGTGGGCCAGGAAGCTTCACGCTGTCTGCTGAAAAAAAGCTTGTTGGTGCCCAATATATTTCAGAACAATTAATCCATGTGAAAAATGCTATAAACACTTCGAAGTTCAGTGAGTCTGACTGTTCAGTGACCTGCTTCATGTAACTGAATGTCATGGAGATTTGAACTGCCAGATGGCCTCTTTAACACACACACACAGACATATCCTTCCGAAACTGAAAAATGTTTGGAGCCCAAATCCCAATTACTGGTTTATGTGGATCTGTTTTCCCCGTTTCTGTTTCCACTCTCCTTCCTTGGACATGTGCCAGGAGAGGAGATAAATGCAGGAGGAAGACAAGAGACAAATAAAAAACCTAGATGTGTAAGAGCTGGTCCTGGAGTTGTCACTATATATAGTTTGTGTGATACTGGAATCTATGCCATACAATCTTGTTATGATTACTGCATCCACCCTATTCTTTTGTGTATTGAATCTTTTGTGTTAGCTCTAAGTACTTTATCTAGTGCTTTCATAATAGTTTCATCCAGGCAATCAATATTTAAAGAGATAACAATTGCTCATTTTTAGAATTTAAGGTACTCATGCAGTATTGGTCCAAGTAAGTGCTTTTATCTGCACTTTATAATGTTGGCTTAGTATATTCATCATAGTCTTTCTTTCTTTCCTTCTTTCCTTCTTCAAAGATGAATTTGGCTCTCTTAATGTGTGTACTGAAATGAGGATCATAGAAAACGTATTTTGAGGTTAAACAGCCATATCATAGATATATATTTATTCTAGAGCTAGGTGGACAAATATACTTGTTGAATATTTTTTTAAATCACAAAATATACTGAATAAGTTATTCAGTGAATAGTATTTGACTATAATTAATGTATACATATTTATGTTACTATGTGTGTAGAGGATTAAAATAATTCAGTGGATATATACTATATGGCTAATATTTTACATCTGTTAAATATGAAGAGCCTGATTGTCATTTACACTAAAGGCTGGTCTACACTACAGACCCAATATCAGTATAACTATGTTGCTCAGGGGTGTGAAAAATCCACATCCCTGAGTGACTAGTTAGACTGACCTAAGCCCCTGTGTAGACAGCATCACGTTGGCGGGAGAGCTTCTCCCATCGACATTGCTACTGCCTCTTTGGGAGGTGGATTAACTATGCCGACAGGAGAGCTCGCTCCTGGTGGCTAAGACCTTGGCTACACTTGCGAGTTACAGCGCAATAAAGCAGCCCCGGGCGCCGCAGCTCACTCCCCGTCCACACTGGCAAGGCACGTAGAGCGCTCTGACTCCGCAGCTACAGCACTGCTGCTACTCCACCTCGGTGAGTGGAATAACGTTTGCTGCGCCCCCGCTGGAGCGCCGTGGCACCAGTGTGAACGAGGTGTTGCATTACTGCGCTGTGATCAGCCTCCGGAAACGCCCAATGATCCCCTTAAATCAAGTGGCCACTCTTGTCATTGTTGTGAAATCGGCTGCAGGAATGCGGAAATGCCCTTTCAAAGCTCCGTTTCGGAGAAGCCAGCTGCTTATCAGCTCCGAGAAAAAGCAACCATTTACTGTTCGCTTTTAGTGAGTGAGAGAGAGAGAGAGGTGGGGGGAAAGGGGGTCTGAACTTACAAGACAGCATGCTGATACACTCTCAGCACCCCAAAACCCCACTCTCTCTCCCTCCACGTACACACAACACACTCCCTGTCACACTCCACCCCGCCCCCCCCATTTGAAAAGCACGTTGCAGCCACTTGCATGCTGGAATAGCTGCCCATAATGCACCGCTTCCAATGCCACTGCAAGTGCGGCAAATGTGGCCACGCCAGTGCGCTTGAAGCTGTCAGTGTGGACAGACTGCAGCGCTTTCCCTACTGCGCTCTCCAAAGGCGGGTTTAACTCACAGCGCTCTACATCTGCAAGTGTAGCCATGCCCTTAGAGCATCTTCACTAAACTGCTACAGCTGCGCAGCTTTAAGGGTAGACTTGCCTTTAGGCTCTTGTTGGTCATTCTGAAAGTGTAAAGGGGCCTTAATGTGGGAATACATTACATTTGCACCTACCGTGAGCCCTTTGACACTGCCAGAGTGGTGCAAATTGGCCTTAATGTAAATGAGAATCAGACCTTAGGATTCTTTGTGTCCCAACTTCTGCAGTTCTACCCAGCCCAAGCTCCCATTGAAGTCAGTGGACGTTTTACCTGAGAAAGGACTGCAGGATTTAACCAGCTGGGCAGATCCTCAGCAGGTGGAAATTGTCATCGCTTCATTGACGTTCATGTAGCTATGACAATGGACACCAGCTGAAGATCTGTCCCTGTATGTTGCTGTTAGTAAGCAGTTGTTACTGCACTGAAACTATGCAACGTCAGTGTCACCTAGATTCAAAAAGTTAATTAGCACATGCTGTTTAAAGCAGTAATATCCCTTTTAAGCCTTTTGAGGCAGGACCATTCTATAGAACTGAATAGAAGATAATAGTCCTGCTATAGAATTTTATGAGATGGTTCGAAAAACCTACAGAAAGATCGCATTCTTTATTAACTTCCATAGATTTTTTAAGTGTTTTCTATTGAACGTGAATATATTTACATTCTAGAACCCTACAGTTTGAATCACTGTTATCTAGAGTGTTTTCCATAAGGGCATATGGTAAGGCAGAAGGCCAAAGGATGAGTGACTTTAACAATGCATGAGATGCAGTAATCCCCTAGAAATGCACTGCCTGGAAAGTAGTTACACTTGTATGTCTACTGACAAGGGTCTGATATCACTGACAGCACATCAGGAAAAATCTATGGGCCACATTCCCTGCTTTGCTCAGTTTATGCGCAGTGAAGCAGTGATGGGAGGAAGACCATACAGGAGTAGGTTACAGCTCCCTGATTCTCTGCCTGCTCCTAGTGCTGCTCTAACCTGTGCATGCAGGCAACATGAATCCCCAAGGGGCTGTCCACCAGCTGAGGAGAGTTGCAGTGCAGTGCTATGCCTCTTTTCCACCCAGATTCACACCCAGCTCCAGTGGCTGTGGGGAGGGTCAAATAGGAGCTAGTTACACCTGCTCCTGTATGCCCATTGGGTTTTTCCCCACACCAGGAGAGGTTTCTGCTCTCTTTATGCCTGCACAGCAGTGCAAAGGAAGCAGAGTGGGACAGAGAATCTGGTTCTAAAGCCCTTTCCTGCTAAGGTAACAACTGTGCAATAAAATGGCATCTGTTTCCTCGCTGCCCAACTCCGTTAAATATGTTTATTTAGATTAATTTGTTCTTAATGTCGTAAGAATCATCCCGTAAAGTCTAAATGAAATGCATAGTTAAGACTTCTTATGCAAGGTGTCACTGTGAGAGCATAACAAGTGCAAGAAGCCTTTGCTTTGTTAATGGCAGCGAGACAGACCTGTAGTTGTAAATTTTTCATGTAAGGGACTAATGCATCAGACATTACAGATCGGTGCCAAAATATTACTCAGCTATTTGTTATGCTTGACTGCAATAAAGACAAACGATTGCTTTGTCTTAGGCAGTATTTGTTAATATACTGGTCTCAAGATAAGACTTATCATAGCAGAAATGCAAGCATCCATGAAATGAAATTTCACTATATTAAATATTTTGTATTAAGAGATTTGTCTCCTATAATACATACCAGTTTATTTTATTTTTCCAGGAAGTGGGATGAACTGTGAGGATCTGTAATGAAATATTAACCCCAGGATGATATACGTATTGTCTGCCAACCCAAACATCCGGTCACAAATATTATATGCACTCTAATTCAGGAGCCAGGATAAAATGTCAGGTTGTTTTTAACTTCTTTTTCTAAAGTAGGGAAGTAATCATACCAGTTAGATGCAGGTAAGTGTTCTGCATGCATCTCCCACATAGTTCTGCCATTGCACTTCAAACTTGACATGCTGTATACCCTGCAATTCCAGTCCTGGGGTCTCCATACACCTGTACTAGCACATGGGAATCCTGGTTTGCAGCATCCTTTGCTATTTCATGTCCTGGCCCCACTTGAGCACAGGCTGCCAGTCATGGGCAGCAGGTATAATAGGCAAGTTGCCTCCCCTAGCACAGCCGTCCCTGCTGCCCAACACCTGGGCCATGGTGCCCCCCGTCTGCCTCTTCCCCTCCCTGCTCTGACTCTTCCCCGAGGCTCCCATGACTTGCTGCTGCTGCCTGGGGTGAATCTACCTCCTCTCCTCTCCTCCACTCATCCCCTTCCCCCCTCTGAGGTCCCTGCAGTTGCCGGCCACGTCTCTCCTCGCACTCCCCCCCCCAGCGGGGCGCGGGATGTGTTTGAGAATGTGAGCGGGGAGTCAGTGGCAGACAGGGGGAGTGAAGAGGCGAGCAGAGGGGATCCCTGAGTAACTTTACACAGTGAAAAAGCCTTCCAGAGACCTAGTAGCAGAGATCACTGAAACTGTTAGAGCCATTAAAGTGGTAATGAAGCCATTTGCCAATGCCCAGGAAGCCTTTCACCACATTCAGCTGGCTTTTATATTGTAGGAAAATGTGTTATTGGGGTCAAAACAGTTTCCAAATGATGACCCGTCAGTTATTCTCTGTACCCAGAAGAAGTAACTGCTAGCTTGGCTTAAGGAGGAGCTGACATAGCCAGTGAGTTTATTTCTTGATCTAATCATTTTATTCAAACCCAGTTTAAGTAAACGAGTCTGGCAGGGAATTCTGTGATTAAACTACTGCCTTAATGCAGGTTGTCAATGACAAGCACTTTTTCAAAAGGAGAGATTAGGCTTCAGGTTGGCGCAGGTAGCCTGGCTTTTTGTCTCTCTCTATACAGCATACACCAAAGGCCCTGCCACACAGAGGAGAATCTATCTGGCAATTGAGCTATGCCTGTTGCCTGTTCAGTTCCATTGGGGAATGTTATTAGTGCTTTACGGTGAAAAGGAGAGAGGGTGTTATGGGGGGTGAGGGGCAGCAGCAGGATGAGGAGGCGAGTAGTGAGCCAGCTGCACAGCAGGTGATGGTGGGGGTCTGTGGCGGGCGGGGAAAGGGTCTGGTGAGGGGGGGTGAGGAGGCGAGCAGCAGGTGGGCGAGCGGTGGGCGGGGGAGAAGGTGAGCAGAGGGGGGGGATCTGGGTGGTGGTGAAGAGGTGAGTGGCGAGTCAGCAGTGGGTGGGGGCGTGGCCTGGGGCAGAGCAGGGGTGGAGTTTGGGTGGGGCTGTGGGCAGAAGAGGCAGGACAAGGAGCTTGCCTCCTCCAGGGGAAGTTTCACCCACTGCCCATGCTGCCAGCCGTCCTAATCTGTGCTAAATTACAAATGGTAGTTTTGTAAAGTGGACACATTATCTGAGGGTCAGCAGCTCCTTTTACAAATTACACCCACTATGGATTTGTACTCTCTCCTGCACAAAATAGCAAGTCTGACCCTAGAAGTGGAAGACATGCAGAGCCTGATTTATCACTGCTTTACCATCATTTATGGTGGTGTGGTTCCATCGATCTTTACGGCGCTAGTATACGGAGTTGGTATAACACAGATCTAACTCACTGACAAATCAGGCCCAAACAGGCTAATAGGAAAAATGTTAAATACTCTAAGACAGTGGTTCTGAACCTTTCCAGACTACTGTACCCCTTTCATGAGTCTGATTTGTCTTGCATACCCTAAGTTTCACCTCACTTAAAAACTACTTGTTTACAAAATCAGACATAAAAATACAAAAGTGTCACAGCACATTGTTACTGAAAAGTTGCTACTTTCTCATTTTTACTATATAATTATAAAATAAGTACAATATATATATTCCAATCAATTTATCTTTCATGTGATACTTGAGACTGTTTTTCACCTGTGAGCCTTGTCTGAAGCCTGAGCCCCAGGCAGCAAGGCTGAAGCATGTAATTTACCTCCATGGGGCCCTCTGTGGCAGGGGGCACCGGGCAATTTCCCTGCTTGCCACCCCTTCATGCTGACCGTGCACTTGCTATCCCCCTAAATCCGTCTCATGACCCCCCGCAGAGACTGCAATCCCCAGATTGAGAAACACTGATCTTGATGAGTTGAGTACCCCCTGGAAGACCTCTGCGTACCCCCAGGGGTACATGTACCCCTGGTTGAGAACTACTGCTCCCACCTTATAGAAGCTCCACCTAGATAAAGACCAGAAAACTCTGAAACAACCCGATCATGGCTGCTACAATATTAAAAGCCTTACTAGAGACAAGATATACCATATCTACCACTCCCCCCCACCCACAAGGCTTGTTACCCTGTCAAGAAAACTATTAGGTTGGTCTGACACAATTTGTTCTTGACAAATCCATGCTGACTGTTATTATATATATCAGTGGTAGAGTCAGGATTAGAAGTCAGGATCTTCCAACGAAGGCCCCAAGCTTGCAATTGATACGACGTGGGTGCATCGCTGATCCCACATGGAGCCTCACTGACTTTAGGTGGGTTCTTTGCAGGGGCAGCAGTCTGCCAATGTACTATCAATGGAAGGGTCAGAACCTAATACAACTCTCTGCCCCTCCCTCCAGACTATGCTGCCTCCCAAAAATTCAAGACCATTGCCTAGATGAATGAATATGGCCTAGCAGTTACAGGGAAGGGATTGATACTAAAAGAGACACTGAGTTTAAATTTCTCTTCTCTCCATACTTCGATTCCCTTCCCCCACCCAGTTGCAGTATCTGAGCACCACCCAAGAATTAAAAAAATACAAATAACAGCAATCGCTCGCTCTCTCTTCCCCATCTTTTCAGAATATGGGGGAAATAGCTTGGTTAATTGATAGATTTGGGGAAGGGGCAGATTTAGGTTTGGTTTTTGGAGGCAATTTCCGCATGAATTGCTCACTGATGCGGACACAGAACTCAGCTGAAGTGCTTGTGCTACAGTTATTTCAGCTTCACTTGATGAAAACCAAATGCTGCAACCTAAGCCTCTCTTCCAGTACAAATAAATTATATGTTAAGAGCATCCATGTCATGAGTGCAGGGTACTGTACTAGATGACATCTCGAGGTCCCTTCCAGTCCTACAATTCCATGGTTCCAAGGGCACTTGCTTTACTGCTGTTAAAAAAATTACTTTGATACCTGTGCATTGACTACAGATTAACCTGAAAACCCATCCTATGATCTCATGCAGTTTCCCACCAGAGCTTGTGACAGCTGTTGCCCCTGTAATGACTGCCAGTCATTATTTCCTTGAGAACAATGTCTGTGTTCACATTTTTTCACAGTGATACACTTTTATGGCATTGTGTTGTCACATGATAATGGTGCAATTAACTGGTGTCCCCTCTGTAGTGAATATTATAAAAGGTTATCTAGCACGAAGTGATCACCTTGGGATGGTTGCAGTGAAGTATATAAAGCAAGCATCAGTGCAACGTACGTCATATTCTGGAACCGTAGCATTTGGCTGCACAAATATATGGGCATATTCTGGCCAGCTGTGGCCCCATGCAAAGCCCCTGCAGATTCATCCTTTCCAGAGTATGAGAGAACTGCAGAGGGATGGGATGTCTAGATACCATTGCTGGGTTCAGGTGTACATGGACCAATTTGATGGCTATGACCCTGCCTCTTAGCCTCTGCCCTGAAATTTGGTCCACTGTGACTCCTGTTACAGAGGGTCTGTGGAATGTCTTCTCTGTGGGCTTTGTGGATAGTTAGAACAAGATAAACACCATCCAGCCAGCCTTCCCTTTTTGGTTTTCTGTCAAGCTTCTATGTTTACAGAATCTGGCCCCATGTGTTTAATTATAGTTAGTAACTAGCATGCAGGCTGATGGATTATTGCACTATACTTTTATTTCTGGGTTTAAATCCTGACATAGGTCACAACTAGAATGTAACAGGGTGTCTCATCCCAGTCCCTAGAAGTCATTCTTTATTCCTATTGTACAAACACAAGCCAACTTCCCTCTCCTTGCCCTTGATTTCAAGCCTCTAAAACTCTCGCTAAATTCACTCCCCCAATGGTTGATTTTAAAGGTCGATTCAGTAGAGAGAGAAAGCACATTAATGTGAAGACCTATATTTGCTCTATCTCAGAGACTTTGTTGGCTCTAAAGGCAGCCATGCCATTTTTCATATTGTCTCTGTGCCAAATCCTGAAATCCCTGCTGAATCTTTACTCAAGTGTACACTCTTTGCAGTCAGAGGTACTCTAGGTTTTCACAAATATAACTGTGTTGATCTCAGTGAGGTTCCTCTTGTTTTGTATCTGAGAACAGAATTGGACCATTGGGTGTTTTGCCCTCACAAAGATGAAATAAGAACTGAGTAATTTAGCCCCAATTAAGGATATAGCCCAAAGAGAGTTTTGCCAAAGGATGGATGTCAGAGTTTGACCTAAAATAAGTCTGGCTCGTTTATCAAAAAGCATCCTCCAGTTTGTGGGGTAAAATTAATATACTGAAAATGAATGCCCTGCCCAGAATTTTGTATGTCCTGAGGGGTCTATGTCCTGTTTCTATTCCGCAAATGTTTTAAGAAATTCAACAATATTTTCAGAACATTCCTTCAGGGCCGAGGTAAGAAACCTAGATTGTCGCTGAACAAATGACAGCTCTGCCTATCACTGGGAGGATTTCATTTTCCCAACTTGGAAAATGAACAGATCTCCTTTTTGTTAAGCCAGGCATCTTTGTGGCTATTAGATATGACCCCGCAAACCCCACCTTGGGTTCAGATTGAATAAGAATTGGTATACACTCACCCCTTTTCAGGCATTGTAGGATCAAATTATTATAGAGTGGATGGCTCCCGAGCTCCCACAATAATGGCTGAGGCAAGGTTGGTCAAATTTGCCTAAAAAGTTCTGCTTCCATCCATTTTTCCATGCAGAGGTAGTCCTCTGAGGCAATTTTATCCTGAAAATCAGTGACAAAACCTTTATGGAAGCCACTCCAGTTAATGCATTTACTTATGAATGTATTTGGATCAGATACACTGGGAGCTCCAGAACCTCCAGAACTTTTATTATTTTAAAAGAAACTTCTTGGATTTATTGGCCAATGGTATCTTTTTATGATTTTCTGGCCCAAAAAAGTCTGCCATAGATTGATAATTTGCAAGTTGTTTGGAATAGAGATTTGGATACACTACTATCTCTGACCCAATTGAATACAAATGTATCTAATGTTAAAGCAACTTTAAACTAGAGAAAGATGCTTTTGTGAATATATTTGTCTCCACATAGGCTAATGGTAAAGAGGGTTTATAAATGCTGACTGCCGTAGGAAGTGTAACTCCCTTGGAGCTACATTAGCTCATTTGTTTTGGGAGTGCCACTATATCAAGAGTTTCTGATATGAGGTGGGTCAAAGGACCAATGTGATATTGGATGCTAAATTGGAGCCCTTCCCCTTAAATTTTACTCTTGGACATATTCCTGATACATAGAGATTACTGGTAACAAGGTGGCCTGGGTCCAATGTGCCACTTTGGTTGCTAAAAAATTAATCCTGCAAAAATGGAAAAGTCGATCCCCACCAAATATTGATGCCTGGCTCAGTGATATGGCTGACCTTGCAGCTAATGAACAACTGGCATTCTGCTAAAAGGGAGTGCCTGAAAAATTCAAAGCAATTTAGGCTGACTTTTAAGAAGTCTATGATTAACGTAAACCCTGAAGATAGGTATGTCGTTCCCTTCATCGTTCCCTTCATCCCAACCCTCTTTGTTTACTAATATCTATGATGATGAATCTGATATTTTGCTGTATTAGGAAAAATAAATAATAATAATAAACTGAGATATCTGAAGGATTTTATTAAGTTCAAAAGTTGCACCTTGAGTACTAATAGGCATCCACAGCTATTCCCATGTTCAGTGATGCCTGGCAATTTAACAAAACAAAAGGTCCTCAGGAAAGCAAAAATAATCTGAGGACTCTTAATTAATAGCTCAGGATTTACAAAATTGCCTGCTGTCATTGTGACGCCTGACTTGATCTTGGAATTGAACTGGCTTCTTCCACCTTGTGCATTGTAACTTCCCTTCACACACAGAACTTCTGCCTTCTGCCTTCTTTGACCGTATTAAGGTATTCTGTGCCAGACAAAGCCCCTTTGTAATATTGAGGTCTACCTGTTTGAGGAGTGGGTGGGATGCAATGTAGTTTTCCTGTGCCAGTGAACTGCATCATGTGCTAATAAGCTTTTTACTTGGCTAAATTACTTTGTTTCTATAGCTGATCTGAAGGCAAAAAGGCCCTAGAGGATGCAGGGGGAAGAAGGAAACATTCTCAAGTAATTAGAATGATTAGAGCAGCTGAAACCCCTGCCTTACTAAAACTGCATTATTTTCTCAAGAGATTTGTACTATACGATAGCCTACATGGCTTTATTATGGATGTTTTCCAGTCAAGTGGAGACTGCAAATCTTCCATTAAAGAGAGGCGTAAGCAGCATACAATGGAAATTTAAAAACACATGAACATTTACCAGCCCTGGGCTCAGTTCAGTTATCTCCTAGTCCTAATTGGTTTTGTTGTGCCTTTCCTGATGCTAAGAAGTCAGACTGAATTTAAAACAGTGAGAAAATAAAGGACGTTTGGATAAATAGCTAAAATCAGAGTAATGCAAAATATAGGTACATATCCTATCTGTCTGGTTGAGGGGAGCACAGTGGAAAATGCAATGGATGCAAAATGTCAATTACAAGAACTGATTTTCTATGGACCAGTCACTCGCTGATATGAGATGTTTCAGTTACGCACAGAAATCAGTTTAGAAACTAAAGATTTCTCCATACTGTGAATCTCCATGGTATGTACAGTGTTTGTTCCACATTTGCAGTGTCAGCCCCATTCACAGAATGAATGTAGAATATGCAGTTAATATTGCTAACCCTGATAGACTCAAATAACAGCACAGTAACTTGCTTTGCCTCACTTCTGTAGTTCCCAGTCCCTTTTAATCAGGATGACCATTTATTAGTATTGCTATTAATTAACGATTTGTTAAGTACCAGAAAAAATGCTCAGCTCAGTACCCCTACAAGACACAAAATACAGTCAGTCCTTGTGTGACCATGTCTAGACTAGGAAAATAGATTGTGTTTAAAAATGCTAGTCCTAAGGGGGATCCTCACGTTGACCTTGACCACTTGATATATTTTACTGTCCACACTAGTTTAAAACTGTGTCGGTTAAAATATGCTAGTTGATATGTTAAACGTAACCTACTTTCCTAGATGATGGCCTCTCTGTGGATAACCAGAAGGACCTGCTAGAGATAATTTTTTTCTCTTCTCCAGACACGATAGATAGCATCTGTGAAACCATCCTTCGTAATTACTTTTCATCCTAACTGTCTATGAAAGAATCCCATTGCTAATGGTGTTCTATGGGGTGTTTGCAGTGTAACAAGAACACACAAACAGCTCTGCCGAGTTCTCTGCTCCATGCTCATGGATTCTGTTTAAACTAGTCTGTTTCCTAGACACTGATGCTTGTTTTCCATTAAAATGCACATTCAATGAAAAAACAGTTTTGAAATAATTTAAGGGACTCTCAGACCCGAGGCTGCTCTACATTATTAATGATTTTTATTGCAGTAGTGCATAAAGGCCCCCATCAGGGATCAGGTCCCTATTGGGATAGGCAGTGTACACTCATGCATAATGAAAAGTCAGGGCCTGGTATAAAGAGCTTAAAATCTATACCCTGTGTCCTCTCTGGTCCGCACCAGCCCCAGGATCGATTGGAGAATAGGTGACATAAAGCTGCCTTTGCTAAACCCCATCTTGAGTTGCACTGTCATAGCCTAGGCATGGGGTCAATGTTATAAAGTTCTAGGTAAATCTTAAACCTCTCTGGTATGTACACAAAACTCACCAGGTGCTGGTAACCCTGTACCGCAGAACTCCCGCCTATTTTGTCCCTTGCAAAACTTTTTCAAAACATTGGCAGCTATGCACACTGCCCAGTACTGGCAACTAAGCTTTGCTCCTCCCTCAGTAGTTGGCTAGGAGAGGGGCAGGGCTTTACTGATTTCCCTTCCCTTCCTATGCCCTCACAGAACCCACACTTGGTTCCCATCAAGGAATTGAGTGCACCTGCAGGGAAGCTCACTTGAGAATCATATTCCATCCCAGTATTGAACGTCTACCGTGAAGGAAGCCAAGGAATCCATCTCTCTTCTTGAAAGAAAAAAATAAAGTCTTTGGTACTGTAACATTAGATGGTTTCTTAATGTTTGGCAATCAATCTTTGTTCTAATGCTACAATTATAGCCCAAGAAAATATGTCCTCTCTTCCCCCCCCCCCCAGGATTTTACTGCTCTGTGCAGTAAGACTGGAAAGTATGAAGGCATTCATGGAGTATAAAGGAACTGGATACACAGATATCCCTTCAGGTTCTTTCATCAATGTATCTGCTAAAACAGTTTTCATTTTGTGGGTCTCAATTGTGGATGTTATTAAGAGAGGAACTCCAATCAAGATGGAGTTTTGTGGGCACTTTTGGTTTTACTGACCAAAGTTGTGCTTGAAATTGCAGCATTTTTCCCACCCTGCTAGCCAATGAATATGTTACCATGATGCCTGTGGCAAAAGAAATGAAATAAACTGTGATTAATGAACAACAGCTCATGCATTTTCAGATAACAAAAAGAGATTAAATGATTTTCATTATGCTAAAAATGAAGTGAAGATGTAAGGACAGAGTTTATGTCATGGTAATATGCTTGTTGTTATCACAGGTTCTTCAGGCCTAAAGGAGACCTACCCTTTAAGAGTAATATAGAAGATTTAAATAACAACAAGAGATGTGCATTGGGACTGAAATTGAACTATCTAGTCTGTAATCGCAATCGGAAGACAGTATTTGATTTTTGCCAAGAGTAATGGTATGGCCCATTTATCACTGCAGCTAAATAGTTACCCACATTTTAATATTTTATAAATAGGACTCTACCAAATTCACGGTCCATTTTGATACATTTCACGGTCATAGGATTTTAAAAATAGTTAATTTCATGATTTCAGCCGCCACTCTCTGGCCGCCCAACTCCGAAGTGCAGAAGTAAGGGTGGCAGTACCGCGACCCCACTAAAATAACCTTGTGACCCCCCCAAACCCCTTTTGGGTCAGGACCCCCAATTTGAGAAACGTTGGTCTCCCCCCCCCCCCCCCACAAAAGACCAGATTTCAAGGGGGGAGACCAGATTTCACGGTCTGCGATGCGTTTTTCATGGCTGTGAATTTGGTAGGGCCCTATTTATAAAACCTTAATATATGTGAATGAGAGGATTTTTCAATCAAGAAGCATTTGTTAGTGAAAAGTTACTGCTTCTAATCTAACACAGACAGACCTGCCTGCAAAAAACTGTATTCAGCCTTTACATCGAACTAGTTTAGTTTTATAGTCTTTGTAGGTAGCACCGAGTGAGCATGCACTGATGGCACCTAGTGGTCCAAGAGAGGAAGTTCATAAGAAAATAAAGAAGGGAGGAAAAACCGGAAGGTTGAACCTAAGGCCTTGGCTACACTTGAGAATTCACAGCGCTGCCAAGGCAGCACTGTGAAGCGCGAGTGTAGTCGTGCCGCCAGCGCTGTGAGAGCTCTCTCGCAGCGCTGCAAGTACTCCACCTCTCCGAGGGGAATAGCTTGCAGCGCTGCGAGCGAGCGTGCAGCGCTGCAGGCACTGATTACACTGGCGCTTTACAGCGCTACACTCGCTGCGCTCGGGGGGGGGCGTTTTCACACCCCCGAGTGCAGCAAGTTGCAGCGCTGTACAGCGCCAGTGTAGCCAAGGCCTAAGTTAATGGGTGTGGAATGGAGGGAAGCAGCAGTCAGTGGGGAGTGCAGAGATTCTCACTTATAAAGAGCGGTGATTCATTTTTATTTATTTGGATATTTTAATCTTTTTTTCTGAAGTGTCACTTTGTCACCAAAGGTTTCTCCTAGGCCTAGTTTCTCACTGTAGTTCATACAGTGGCCAGACATGGCATTGTAGTTTAAATGTGCATCTATTTTACCCAGGGGAATGTCTGATACTGTATTTATGCATTAAATGTGAGATAGGCCAGTCAAGTAAAAGTTGAAAATCCAGTGCAAAACAGTTAGAAATCCACTCGGTAGGGTTCTCACTTGTTTTCAGGTTAAAGGTCTGGGGATAAGTGGGGCATTGTGTATATTCTTAATCTCCACGATGTCCACAGACATGATTTTGATGAAGATGACTGACAATGAAAGAATTAACTCTTTCAGGGAAGTGTTTGCAGTAATGCCACTTGAAAATGTCCTGTCTTTGATGCTTTTGATGCACAGTCCAGACACAGAGGCCTTCTCTGGGGAAGCTATGTAGGCCATATGATTGTTACTGGTTAGTTACAGAACAGGTGGTCATTGGAATTCTGCATTGCAAACTTGAATTTTAATTGGAAAAGATTATTAATATTATTATTATTATCGTTAACATGTATATTACAGGAGCATCTGGAGGCATCCACTGGATTGGGACCCCATTGCTTTAAGCACGGAACTGTTCTTACTTACGGTTTAAAAGGCAAGACATTACAGGTGCATGAGACTAAAAATTAGATGGAGAGGGAGAGGATGTGGAGAGGGGAATAATAGGATGTTTTAGCAAAGGTTTACCGTGTGCTTAATTCTTAGCCAATCAGTAGCAGCAATCAGATTCATCACCTGCCTAGCCATTATCAGATGCCTACAGATCAGTTTTCTGTAGGCATTACAGAAGAGGAGAATTTTGAGGGGTTCACAAAGGAAGATAAGGTGGAAATAGAAGATAATTTAAAATGAGAGCTTACTGTGGCATGCACCTGACCTTTTGCAGCTCTCATGAACTCCCCTGTTTCATATATATATATATAGGACCCAGTTTCTGAATCTCCAGAAAGGGTCAGCTCTTAAATCTACTAAGCTAAATTTGGAAATGACAATGGGAATGTTCCAATTCCCAGCTTCTAAAGTCTCCTCATTTCCCTTTACAGTTTCAGCCTGTCTCTGGCATCTTCCATTTCCCTTTAGATTAATTCCAGGAGCAAAGAGATCTGTAGTGGCTGCTCTGTCATCTTTCCCCAGCCACTGTTGAAGGGGGAATTCCTAGGTGAAAGGAGTTTTCCTAGGATATGGTCAGGATGTCTCTATATCCCAGTGACCCAACTGCTGGAAGGGCCCCTTGGGGCTGTGAGTCTACTGTAGTTCACTGTGGGGATCAGCCTGGCTCCAGGTCCGCCTCAGATTGGGGCAGTGTAAAGGTGGCATAACGCTATCCCTGGGTCTTATGCTAAGCCCAGCTTGGCCAGACCAGAGGATCTATCATCTGGCCCCACGTATACAAATAAAGATATTTTAAAGTAATATACAAAAAGCCCCAACACCAATTCTTCCAGCAATGGAACGCTCCAAAGAGGGCCACTCTGTGTACCATTCCAAAAACAGCCACTAGAACGAGTCACTCCATTAAGATTTCCTGTTCACTGTCATGATCGGTAAGATAGGAGAACGTTCATGCAGCATCAGCTCAGTGAAAGATAACAGCAAACTGTACCACTCTGACCTTTTCAGTATTTTTGTAATTTGACTTGTTGCCCATTCCCTGTGTACTCTGGTTATCACCTAAGGGAAAGCTGGAATAAGCAGCCAATCAAAATGCAGACTAATGAAAAGGTCACGTTTATGAGGTGTTTGAATTGTCATATCTGATTCTTCATTTACTTATTTGGACATTGTAAGCAAATTTGTTATTTATGGCCGTGCTAGGTACATGCACAGTTCAGGCAGGGACTGTACAAGCTCCCGCTGGATAACATTTCCAGCGAATCTCAGTCCTAATCCCTAATACTTATGACACAGGGGCTAGTCTTCCCTCTGTGTGTGCTTCTGCATGCATGAGCACACATCCCGTGATTGTTACTGTGAATGATATATATTTATACAGAGAGGAAAAATCTCCCTCCCGGCACAAAACATTGTAATGAATACTGGAAATCTTTAGAGCCATATTTTCCCTTTACATTAGTTCATGAGAGTATTTTAGTTTCTTTGGGTTGGACCTTTTGGTTCACACTCCCCCCAGTTTCATTTTGAATTTCAAGTTTCAATTACCCCAAAAACTCGAGTTGAAACAGACAATTGTCATCTGATTTCACATTGAAACCGTGTCATGAATTTCACATGGTTTTGGGGCCTGATCTAAAATTAAACTTCATTAAAGTTAATGAAGAGACTCCCATTGATTTCAATGGACTTTGGATTAGGTCTTTGATGCAAAGCCATACGCTGATTCATAGTTTCATTTGAAACTAGACTCGTGTGTTCTCAAAACTTAGGGCCAGATGTTGCCACCCAGATCATATTTGAGGTAGCACATGACCCCTCTAGTAATTCCATTCATCTCAGTTACTGAACATGAATAAGAGTGGCAAAATCTGTCTCTTGGTGAACATGGTCTGAATTTATTTGAAAATAAATACAACCTGGAAAATCATGTAAAAGCAGCAAAGAGTCCTGTGGCACCTTATAGACTAACAGATGTATTGGAGCATGAGCTTTCGTGGGTGAATACCCACTTCGTCGGATGCATCGAAAGCTCACGCTCCAATACATCTGTTAGTCTATAAGGTGCCACAGGACTCTTTGCTGCTTTTACAGGTCCAGACTAACATGGCTACCTCTCTGATACTGGAAAATCATGTGTGTTTCACTTGGTTTCACTGACACATTTCACACAGCTTTTGAAGCACTGCATGTAAGGACGAATAAATTCCTATGTGGATTAATGTAATAAGACTAAATAACACCATTAAATAGCAGCCATGTGCAGTTGCATTCTTGTGTACCTCCTTCAATGCCAGAATGTGCCCTTCCTCAAGGGTTTTTAATCACCCAAAGGTGGCTTTGTTACTGTGTTTCTGTTGGTGCAAGTTGTAAACATTAGAAAAATTCTTGCAGTCATGCAGCAATAGGTTCTTGTCAACATCCAAATAATCAACGGTTGAGAAATAATTTTTAATTAGGTCCAAGTCCAGAAAGTGAACATGTCCATATAACTGAAAGGCCTAAAGTACAGCAGAGGGATAACACACTAAAAGACCAACCAAAGTACACTAAATAAGAGAGACTGTCTGTTGGTAGGAAGTAGGGGATAGCTATGGCTGCAAAGTCTGTTTGTTCTACCCATCCCTTCCAGAGAGTGGGAAGGTAAGTATCCAGGACTCTTGTTGCATGTTGCTGGTGTGAGCTGCCTTCCCTCCACCATAGTCAGCCCTCTCCACAGCTCCATCTTCCATTTGTGGAGTGTTCTGGGTACCAGAGGCCCCAAACTTGGATTTCCTTCTGGCTTGAGTTGAAGAGTGGCTGTGATTGGCTACTCATAACTACGGCAGTGTTGTCAGATGTTTGGCTGCGTGTGTTCCCTCTGTGTGCAATCCCAGCTCTGCGCAGGCAGCTGGCACAGCAGACCTCGAGTAAACCGCCCAGTGACCACAAGATCCGTTAAGGTACGAAGGCACCCGGCCAGGTTTATTGTCAACGAAGCACGGTACTAGTATCCCGCAGACTCTATTGGACCACCAATACATGTATGCCCATAACAATGGATCAGCTCAGAGAACGGTGGGACTTTCCATTCCCGCATAGGCCAGAAAAAGACACTCCCCTTGAGGCTTTATTTTATACATCAATCCAAAAAGTTAAATATTGCCCCTCTGATGTGGTTAGTTACTGCTCCCTGATGTGGGTTGTTACCACCCATTACCTTGTACACGTTGGTTCAATCAGAACATCTCTATCCATCACACTGTCACCCTGACCTTATCTTTAGGAGGGGTCAGTATGTTCTCATTACCTTTGGGGTGGGTGTGTTTGTACCATACTTGGTATTGGGGTATTCTGGTACCATCCTTCTGGAATGTGTTTGCGTGAGTTTCCTGTGCGTAGCCTTTCTTAGAAATGTGTGTGTTTTTGCAATACCAGCCCTGTTTTTGCCAGGTTCTGTGAGCTCACAGCCTGTCTCTTGCTAACTTTTGCTTTTATATTAGCAAGCTTTGACCACTACTTTAGTTGAGGCCTCAGGCCTTACACCAGGCCTCTGATGCAAGGGCTTATGTCTCTGGCTTTCTTCCTACTACAGATGGATGGATGGATGAGTAGCAGGAGTCTTAAAAAATATAAGAGAGGACATGTGAGAGAGACCACAAGTTCAGAAGCAAATCTGGGTTATTAGTAGCTGACAGCCATTGCTTTGGTGACTTATTATGAGAAAGCACTTGAAGGTCCCAGCCCAGTCTCACTGTAACTGGCGTCTTTGTGAGTTTTGACAGAGAGCCCAAAGACTGAAGGGCCCTGGATTTGGGTTTCTTACCCTTAGAGTGATCCCTCTAACTCAGTGTTAAAGCACACTGGGCAAGCCAGTACAGCGAAACCTGACACTACACATCCAATTTGTGGATAGATTCCCTCCCCGCCCCCCGCGCCCCCCTCTCCCCCAAATTCACACTAAAGCAAAGAGTGTGGCCTGACAGGTTGACCTGTGTCTTGATCACATGATGTTACTGATGCTTTATGACGTGAAGGACTTGTAGGGATTATTGAAAATAAATTGCTTACTTGAGCCACCCATGTTTTTTACTCGCCCCTGCAAAACGTATGTGCCTCATGTACCATTTACATTCACTTCAGGCACCTCTTCAAGTGTTTAAATGCTTTGCAGTGTTGCGAGAGAAAGAAGAGTTAAGTGACTGCTTTATTTTATTGGAAAATGCAGCTTTCATTTCACATTAATTTTTTGCGTTCTCTGTGCCAATTTGCAACAGCTTGTTTCTCATCCCCACATTTGTTTAAAGCTCTCTAACAGACTGATTCATTTTTTCATGCTGTTTTTTAAGTGAGAGGAACATGACTTTGCACGTGGTCGGGAACCCAGATAAGCCTCCCTCTGGAGACAGTGATTGGCAGCTGCCCCCGTTGTGCAGATGTGAAACTGGGAAAGCTAATTTCCCAATCTGACTTTCTAGTTTCTATTACTATCTGTCATTTTACACTGCCACTCTTTAAAGCCAACTCCTTGCCAGATGGAACTCTGCCTGCTTACAGGGTGTCTATTTTCTGCCACTCATGGATCATGACAATGTCAGACAATATGTCAGTAAGCTCCCTTCCATATCCTTTCCGTGCTGGATGAATTGGTGACATTATGTAAATTACCTGCCATCCAGCGGGGCACCTTCCTTAATGTAATTTATTGGGAGTGTCTGGCTGGAAGGGGGGCATTGTATCCACTAAGGATAAGTTGCCTGTCATATGGATTGAGGTGGATGACAGTTTGCCGTATGAACGAATCATTTTGTGACCACAGATGATCTCTCTAAAGTGAACAGGAACAGCTAATGACCCATGAGAACAATATAGGACCTCCAAGTGCTGATATGTGAACTACTGGAATAAGTAAATCATTTGCTTGAGCTGAGTGACAATTACAGTTACAACTAGGAGACAACTCCAGTACCAGTATTCCCTACCCTACACACACTTCCCACCAAGACAGGGACTTAGTTGAACTGCATTAAAAGAATCAGAGGCCTGAATTAATGTCCCCAAATTTTGATATACCTTCTTCAAATTATCAGAACCCTTTAAGGCAGCACAAATGGATTTAACACCCCATAAGAACATGCTTCTTTCCAAGATTTCTGGCTCTTTATTATTGCTTAAGTGCTGACACGCTGCTCAATGCCATACAAAACTCAAAATACAGATGTGCCCTACCCCAAATAGACACTGAGTAAACAGGACACACTGGGAAACCCAAAGAAGGGAATGATTAAGTGTGATGGGGTATACGATGGTTAGGAAGAAGAGTAGATCTCTGGCTGTCATGCAGTGAGAGAAGCCTGCTGGAGTCAGGAAGCTGCGTGGATGTGCTGGCTGATACCTCCCTGGAGAAAGGTACAGCTACAACAGGGAGCTCAAGGTAGTTGGGTAAAAGTATCAGGGAATGAGTCTGCCCAGGATTCTGTGCCCTGGTGGAGGGGTGAGATCCAGGGACCCCTTGGTGCTATCTGGCAGAGGGCATAAGGGTTGTGTAGAGGTTTATACGGATCTCCTGGTCTGATGTCTACATAATAGTGCACCGAAAGGGTGATATGTGAAGTCACTACCAACAGCCAGTAATGCACTGTTTGTCCTAATCGTGGTGAGGTGCATATATGGATGATATATAAGAAGTGATGTATCTATACTGAAAATTGCATTCTTATGGTATGTAAGTTAAGACAGGTCACCAGAAGGTGCTAAACAAGTTCTGTTTAGGAAAGAGGTAGGAGATGCTTATTTCTCTCCGGCTAGTCATTGCCCATTGTGTGGCTTACAAGGTAAGTCTATTTGCATATTGAGCCGCCAGCTAATCAAGGTTGCAAATTTGACAAGAGATCACAAAATCAACAGGAAGGAATGTCCAGCAGGAGGGTGTCCTGCTTATGACTAAAAGAATTAGTCTGGAATATGAGGAGAATGCAGAATCACAGGGGGACATAGAATATCCTTCACAGAAGGGACAAGTTGAGAGCATACATTGTTTCATGAAAAAGGGATTATGAGCACTGAAAAATGCTAGGGAGCTATCATGTAAGACATGATAGCAATTGGTTAAGTAAATTTAGGTTTTAGAAGGCATGCTATAATTTTATTTTACATGTAACCATTTATTTCCAATATTTCTATTTGCTATCATTCAAATCTCTACTCTTTATTCAATAAACTTTCACATGTTTTCACTATAAATATATCTAAGTGCTGTGTGTCAAGCGGAGCGGTGATCTGAGGTGACACTGGTAAGTTGGTGTGTACTACGTCTTTGGGAGCAGCTGATTTGTGAATTCTATGAGTGTCCAGTGGAGCAGGGATTGGTCACTCCAGGCCCTGGTCTACACTACGGGGTTAGGTCGAATTTAGCCACATTAGGTCGATTTTAAAATGAATGCGTCCACACAACCAACCCCGTTCCGTCAACTTAAAGGGCTCTTAAAATTGACTTCTGTACTCCTCCCCGGCTAGGGAAGTGGCGCTAAAATTGACCTTGCTGGGTCGAATTTGGGGTAGTGCGGACACAAATTGATGGTATTGGCCTCCGGGAGCTATCCCAGAGTGCTCCATTGTGACCGCTCTGGACAGCACTTTGAACTCCGATGCACTAGCCAGGTACACAGGAAAAGCCCCAGAAACTTTTGAATTTAATTTCCTGTTTGGTCAACGTGGCGAACTCAGCAGCACTCAGCAGCATAGGTGACCATGCAGTCCCCCCAGAATTGTAGAGAGTAGAATGTTTCTACGCTCCACATATCATCTCCGTGCCTGAGGTTATCGCAGATTAGAAGGCAAAAAAAAACCGCACTCGCGATGACACGTTTTCCGAGCTCATGCAGTCCTCCCATACCGATAGGACACAGCTTAATGCATGGAGGCATTCAGTGGCAGAGGCCAGGAAAGAATTAAGTGAGCGTGAAGAGAGGAAGCAAGATGCGATGGTGAGGCTAATGGGGGAGCAAACGGACATGATGAAGCGTCTGTTGGAGCTGCAGGAAAGCCAACAAGAGCACAGACCCCCACTGCATTCACTGTATAACCGCCTCCCCTCCTTCCCATGTTCCATAACCTCCTCACCCAGACGCCCAAGAACGTGGGGGGGGGGAGGCTCCAGGCACCCAGCCACTCGACTCCAGAGGATGGCCCAAGCAACAGAAGGCTGTCATTCAAACAGTTTGATTTTTAGTGTGGCTACAATAAGCAATGTGGCCTTGTCCTTCCCTCTTCCCCCACCCCAGCCGGGCTACCTTGTCCATTATCTCATTTTTTTTAATTAATAAAGAAAGAATGCATGGTTTCAAAACAATAGTTACTTTATTTCGAAGGGGGGAGTGTGGTTGGCTTACAGGGAATTAAAATCAACAAAGGGTGCGGGTTTGCATCAAGGAGAAACATACACAACTGTCACACCGAAGCCTGGCCAGTCATGAAACTGGTTTTCGAAGCCTCTCTGATGCGCAGCACGCCTTGCTGTGCTCTTCTAATCGCCCTTGTGTCTGGCTGCTCAAAATAGGATGCCAGGCGATTTCCCTCAACCTCCCACCCTGCCATAAATGTCTTCCCCTTACTCTCTCAGATATTATGGAGCACACAGCAAGCAGCAGTAACAATGGGAATGTTGGTTGCGCTGAGGTCTGACCTAGTCAGCAAACAGTGGCAGCGAGCTTTTAAATGTCCAAAGGCACATTCTATCACCATTCTGCACTTGCTCAGCCTATAGTTGAACTGCTCCTTACTACTGTCCAGGCTTCATGAGCCATGGGAGCAAGGGGTAGGCGGGGGTAGGTGCGACCACACGGTGCTGCCGGCTGGGAGAGCAGCCTGAAGCAGAAGCCTCCAGCTTGCAGGATATTCCAGGCAGGACTGAATCTCCATGAGACAAAACTTAAAGAAGAGAATGACCTGGAGTCTCTGGCTCCCATTCGGTGCTCTAAGAGGAGGATAGCCATGTCTGTCCAGGCGCCCCTGACTGACCTCACCGAGGTCTGTCAGGAGCACCCAGGTGATGTACGACGGCTCTCAGTCCTACTGCACCATCTGCCGCGAAGGCAAGGAGCTGCTGCTGTGTAGCAACGCAGTATCGCGTCTGCCAGCAGCACCCAGGAGACATACAATGACAGTGAGCTGAGCGGGCTCCATGCTTGCCGTGATATGGCGTCTGCACGGGTAACCCAGGAAACGATTGTCCGCCGTTGCTTTCACGGGGGGAGGATAGGAGGGAGGGGGGCCTGACCCAGAATTCCAATGGGCAGTGGAGACTGGGGGAACTGTGGGATAGCTACCCACAGTGCACCGCTCTGTAAGTCAATACTAGCCTCGGTAGTGAGGACACACTCCACTGACTTAATGCGCTTAGTGTGGACATACGCAATCGACTGTATAAAATCTGTTTCTAAAAATCGATGTCTATAAAATCGACCTAATTTCGTAGTGTAGACATACACCAGGGGAAAGCTTGGAGGTTGGAGCATGCCTATTGCTAACCTGTAGAGGGACAGCAGAGCCTGCATAGGCTAAGAGTGGAGTGCTTGTTTTGCCTGTGGCCAGTGGAGGTGGGGAGCTGATCCCCGGCTGACACAGACAAAGCTTCCTCAATAAGGGCAGGGGGCAGTGAGATGCCTCACAGCCCAGGGAAGTGTCTCAAGGGGCCTGCAGGAAGCAGGAGGACTCCTACTGAGTCAGGGACTGCCCTGTGAGAGGAGTGGAGAAAACTCTCCTGCAGCAGAACCAGCTGGATAGCAGAACGTGCTAAAAAGCTCTGCAGGGAGCCTGGGAAGAGGCTGGGGTAAAGGCCCAAGACAGGGTCAGGTAGGAATTAGTCCAGAGAGGCAGCAAAGAGAGTCTGTGTAGTTAGGCCTTGACTGCCTATTCAAGGGTCCCTAAACCAGAACCCAGTGGAGAGCAAAGGCGCCTACCAGCCCACCAAGGAAGATGGAGCTGAAACCCCTCTGACAAGGGTTATGTACTCCTGAAACTCCCTGATACCAGGGTAAGGATTAGTGAGTCCAGACTCAGATTGAGGGTCCTATCTACGGCTGAAGGAATATTAGTTTTTGGACTACTGATTTACCCCAGAAGGAGCAGGACTTCATGTGACCCAGCTAGAGAGCTGAGAGATAAGAAGAAGCAGACCTCTGCCGAGCTTGAAGGTCTGTCAGCAGGGGGCGCTAAAGGAGGACAGCCTGCTACACAATGCTTAGTCACTGGGGGCATGCTGGAGAATGAGTCACATGCTTATGTTAAAGTTTTTCTTTGTAATTATTAGCATTGTGGATTTCCTTTGTGTAAGGACTAGGAGAGCCAGTGTGGTCCAGTGGCTAGGAGGCTGGAAAGGAAGTCAGGAGGAGGCCTGTCTCTGCCACTGACTTCCTGTGTGATCTTGGACAGACCACATCTCTCTGTTCCTCAGTTTCCCCATCTTTAAAATACCTACCTGATTTGTAAAGCATGTTGAGATCTGTGGATGAAAATACTAAATAAGATGCAAGTATTATTATTCTTGGAGGCATCGTGGAAGAAGTGAGTCTATAGGAGGGATTTGAATGAAGAGGTGGTGGAGTATAATAGACATGGCAATTCATACAAACATGGTGGTGTGTAAAAAGGCACAGCAACAACTGCCTGAGAAAAAAAGCTTAACAGGGCACCAAGGCTGGTGGAGTGTAGGCAGAAGAACACTGTTTGAGATCTAGACCTGCACAGAGTTTTGTAGGACCTTGAAAGTGACCTCTTACTTTTTAGGCATGCTGAGAAAAACAAGACAAAATATTATTTCTTGGTAATTTAGTTTTCCCTTTTCCAAACTAAGCCAGAGTGGGGAGATGCAAAGGAAACTAACATGGAACATAATGGGGGAAAGTGTTACACAAATGTTTTCAATTTTCAGAAATAGTTTGGTTTAGTTTGGGTCAGTTCTCTTTTTATCTGAATAAGTTCACTTAGCCTTACTGCAGGTCTCCCCATCTCCCCATCTCTTCTGGGTCGTTACATGGAGTATCTGAAGATCAGACAGTATGTCACTGCATTCCATTTTAAAGGGCTGATTGTAGAAATGTAGGTGAACAGGGTCCAAGCTGGGGTTTACTGAGCTGAGAGCTCCATTTCAGAAGTGAGATAGAAATAGTTTCTGTAATTTATGTTTGCAGACTGCTATCTGAAAATAATACAGTTCAGTCACTCCAGAAATGCATTACAAATGCTTATGATCAATCCTAAAATGTAACACAGGAAATCAAGAAATTGCAAAAAAAAAAAAAAAAAAGTTCAGCGACATTACAGCTCTACCAGTTTCAAGTAGACCGAAGCAGCATAGTTGCGCATTGTGCTGGTACTTCAGAGAAATAGGAAACTACTTTGCAATCACTTTGACATGAATGAAAAGTAAACAGTATGGTAATGCACTACTATCTAGGGCTTGTTTTTTTCTGTCAAAGGTTTCCTTTGCAAAAGTATATTGCATCCATCATTGGTTACCTGAATGATAATACTCAGGGTATAATTACCAGTAACTCCTGAACAGTGTATCTAGTATGGACTATTATGTCAAGGAATTGGTAAATCGGTTTTGGAGGACTGACCACAATCTTCGTACTAAATCTGAAATGAATCTAATATATCTTTGTATTCTCTGAGGTTTTCTATGAAATCTGTAGCCCACTTTAACAGTCAACCTTAAAAGTTATTGGATGGTAGCAAGAGATGTAGTAATTTCTAGAGTATCTATAGAAAAACAGCACAATAAAAAAAGAGTGTATTGCTATCCTTCAGCTGTGTGTTCTTTTAGAGGATGTTGACACAAAGCCCACTGAAGTCAGTAGAAAGACTCCCATTGGCTTTAATGGCATTTGGATCAGGCTCTTATATATGTGAGAGATTATTTTACTTCTGAATTTAACTTTATGCTGAAATACAGGACAGACAGTCTCTTTTTCCCACCATTTTTAATGAATTTCCAGACAGTAGCCAGTATAAAATTCCCTTCTTTTAATCTTTTAAGGAATCTGAAATGTTCGGAGTATTTGTGTGAGCATTCATGAAAGTGCAGGATTGATAACCTACCTACATCTTCAATAAGGATGAAACCAGTGGGGTTCTGAGGAAGTGACTCTAAAAACCTATAGAGTTTAATAGGAAATACTAACCTTTCTACAAAAGTTTTTGTACCATTCTGTAGAATTCTATGGAAAAATATACCTTTCTGTTCAGTTCTATAGGATGGTTCAAAACACCTATAAAGTTATCATTTTTTATTTGATTACATAGGGCTTTTTCATAAGAGCAGAACAGTCAGCAGCAGTCCCATGTGTAAGCGGGGGAATGGTCCCGCTATTGTGGGGAACTTTCCTGGCTTCTGCACTACCCCGGTGAAGTGGGCTAGCGAAAGGATCCGAGTCCTCGCTCCCACTTCCTTTACCCAGAGGCCTCCCTGCCCTTGAGGACTCCCCTTCCACTCTCCTGTCTGGCAGAGTCCTCGTAACCCCGACAAGGCTGGACCCAGGATTCCTGGGGGGCTTGACCCCCAACCCTGCTGTGGTCACCCAGGACAGGGGCTAGGGTGTCCCCACTCCGGGGTACTCTCTCTGCACTGGGCACCTCCCTGACCCACTGATCATTTCATACAATTTAAAGCAAATACAAGTTGTTTAATTAACAATTACTTTTAAAAAAGAATAAGGAAAAATGGGAAAAGTTAAAGGAAAACACATCACCCCGCTCTGTGGCAGGGAACATTACAAACAGTGTCTCTGGAACGTCAGGGCAGGTCACAGTCTGTTCCTTGTAGGTCCCAGGCTCCTTCTCAGGCCCTGGCTGTGCTGCAGAGACGCTGCGGGTTGGACACTTGCTCTGGCGGTGGCCACACGCTCTCAGGCTCTAGGTGGCAGGACCCTTTTTCCCAGCGTCGCCCCTGCCCGGTCGGGGTTATGATCCCCTCCAAGTCTGGCCTGCAAGGCCTCTTGGCTGAGGTGTCTCCCTGCGCTGGGCCCACTGCCCAGGGTCCCCCTCCTCTCCCCAGCTGCTCACCGCACCCAGCTCTGGACTGCTCCAGCCCCAGCTCCAGCTCCACTCTGCCTCAGCACGGCTGCTGCTGCTGCTCTGCCTTCAGCTCCCTGGGCTGCTTCTCTGGCTCTGGTTGCTGCAGCTCTGCCCCCAGGACAGGTCTGCTCTGCAGGCTGCTTCTGTGACTCTGCTCCCAGCTCTGACCTGCTTCCTGGCTGCTTGTCTGGCCTCTGGGGCTCTGGTTGCTACAGCTCTGCCCCCAGGGCAGGTCTGTTCTGTGGCCTGCTTCTGTAACTCTGCTCCCAGCTCTGACCTGCTTCCTGGCTGCTTGTCTGGCCCCTCTGGCTCTGGTTGCTGCAGCTCTCCTCCCAGGGCAGCTCTGCTCTCTCTGGGCTGTGCTCTGGCTTTGGGGCTGCAGCTCTGCTTCCAGCAACTTAGCTCTGGCCCCTGCTCTCTCCTTAGCTCGGCCCCACTCTGTCTGACTCAGGCCATTCCAGTTCACACGGAGGACGGGACCCCCCTGGCCTCCTGACTCTCTGATTAGCCTGCCCACCCTGTCAATCAGGCTGATCTGGAGCATTGGCCTCTCCCCATTGTTCCTGGGGACTGTCAGTCTCAGGCTCCTGATTTGCCATCGACCCTTCCCCTTTTAGTACTGGGAGCTAGCCAACCAAAACACCCCCACTGAATGTTAGTAAGGGGGCAACAGTCCCCTTACACATGTAATCGGCAGCAGTTCCATCTCCCACACATTATCCAACCCAGAGGGACCACCTCTAAAAATGAGCTCATTTCATTCTCTAGGCCCAGTAAGGAAAAGCCCTATAGTATTTAATAGCAGAAGTGAAGCTTTCTATATGGTTTTTGAATCCTCTTTCAGAATGTAATAGAAAATAATATCCCTGCTTTAGAATTTTATTGGATGGTTCAAAAGACGTATAGAAAGGCTACTGTTCTCTAGCACATTGTATTGGTTTGTAACAATAATAAAAGAATGCTTGTCTTGTTCTCTTATTATGCAAGGATTTATTGATAAGTGAGTACAAAGTTGTGCTACCAGTTTGTCCTAGTGAAACTGCCTTTGCCTAGCACTTAATGAAACTAAAGATGCTATTGTCTGCTGGGTGAGGGTCAGAGGTTATATCTTCATTTATTCAGAGCTGAGTTCTGCAGTTCCTGCACACCCAAAACACGCATCCCAGAAAAACCTTATAAGCTTACACATGAGAACAGACAAAAGCATCAGGTTTTGAGTTATTTATTTCTTTTCTATTTGTTGCAAGGTGTAAAATCTGAATGCAGAAAACCAAGGGATCCCAAGCCTGCAAATACTGTTTAGAGGGAATTTGTCCACTAATGCTTCTGCTACGCAAGGAGAGACCTGTTAGTGACTCTGATCTTTACTCAGCTGAAAAGATTTGTAACCTTGCACTTAGCATGTGTCTAGAGATCTGGCTTCTGTGCCCAGCCAAGCCATTCATCTGAAAATCAGCCAAGTCACACATGCCTCTTTGGCTGTTTTGCTTTTTCTGGCCATGGAGGGGTTAGAGAGACTTGAGACTGTTTATGTAAATGCGTCTGTCTGCATCACCTTCCAGTCAGCACTTTTTCTGATTCATGTTGTTCCAGAGCATCCTTTCCATCACTTGGCCACGGATGCTTTGTTTTGTTTTTTAAATGTCATTTACTCCAGATCCCACTTGGATTTACTCCCACAGATCAGGCTCACAGGTGTTACTGATTCATTTAATGGAAATACTACTCACAGGGCCCAATTCTGCTTTCCCTTCTGCCCACAAAGCTCCCTTTAAAACAGCATTTACAGGGGAGATGAGACTTTGCTTGATTTCCTACATTCATTTTTTATACATTGCAAAAATAGAAGCAGCCAGTTATAGCGAAAGCAACGTGTTCACGTTAACTCGCTGTGTTGGAAAGAGCTTCTGACTGACCTACATAGAGACCTGCTTTGTGTGAAGGAAAATGAACAGGGCTTTTGCATTTCCTCTCCTTGTCAAGTTGCCTGCATCAGCAGCAATGCCACCCTCAATGTACCCTAAAGCCTTGTTTTTCTGGAACAGAAAGGCGGCTCTTTGGGAGTGGTTAAAATTCTTCAGACATTTGATTGCTTAATTGGTCTTGATGCCGGTGCTAAAAATGTTTAAAAAGAACTGCTGGATTTCTTTTTTTAATAACGCAGTATGCGGAGGGTCTCTTACCGCATGGGTTTATATGATGCAGAATTGCTCTGCTCCAGAAGTTTAAGGCTGATAAACCAACCATTTATTTTTAACGTTCAGTGCACCACTCACAAGAAGAAGTAAACAACATTAAACCAAAAGATACAGAATTTAAATCTCAGCCTCCTTTCAGTCTCCCTGTGGTGAAGAATGTTTCTCACACATAAACCCGGTTTATCTCTGCCTAGCAGGCAGCTTTTTTATGGGGGACATAGCAAAAGGATGTAAAAGCTTTCAAAAAGACTTTGCCAGACTCTTCCCCAAGAATGGGCAGACCCAGCTGTGTTCTAGGCAAAGCTGTGCTGCAAACAGCTTATACAAAATGACCACCTGCATCTAAGGACAGGGCTACCCAGAGTTCCCATCAACACAACTCCCCAGATGCAGGCCTATTGGCCGCATCCACCAGAACCTGATGGAACCTCAGAATTCTTCCCCTCTCTGCTTGGTGAGGTGGTCTTTGTATTGCAGTTTGTTAGAGTCATGCTCAAAACACTCAATTAACAAGTAATATTCCTTCTGGAGTCCGCCCTGCAGGACTCCTCCTTATATAACATCCTTTCACTTTTTGATTTTCTTTGTAACGAAAATCTCTCTCTAGATACAATTGATTTGAAATGTATGGAGAAGAAAAGCAAGACTCCTGCAGTACAGCACAGTGTGACACTGAATAGCGGGGCCAGCTCAGTAAGAATTGATGAGTTACCACCACCCATGTTTTTATGGGATGTTGTTGATGGCGCCGGATGCATACACCTGACACTTCCATGTGCTTGCGCTCAATTGGCCGATTTGCCAGTGCCACACAATGTTATTGTTAAGAAGTCATTTATGAAAAACGAGGCTTGGTTTGATGCTATTGAAAAAGCGCCGTTACTGAAAAGAACGAGTTATTTATTAGTGCCCGCTGTCAGAGGGAAATACCACAAAGGATTCTGTGTGATGCTAAGCAGGGAGTATGCGGTAAATGCATTGCAAACAAGGCTAGCCATGCCATGCAGTAAATCATGAGTCTGTTGTGATGTTAACTCCTGATAACTATGGAAATAATTCATGACACCACTCAAGGATGACTCCCGAGGATGTAAAAACGGTGTCTCAGATCAATCAGGGAAAATGAAGCAGAGTACACCCTGTTTGGTCAATAAATGTTATAGTCACAAGCCATGCCTCTAGGTTTGTAATCGATGTTTCCCCATCATTGGATGCAGTTGGTTAGTTCCTCTCTTTGTGCAATATTTATGGTAAGCAAAGGACATTAGATTATTTAAAATAAAGCTAAAAGAAAACCAAATCCTAGCAATTAGGGGATTAGTAATGGTTTTAATCAAGAAAAAGACAGTGATTTCCAAAGTAATTGTTTTCTTTAAACAACTTCTCCTGCCCCCAATTGCTATCAGTAGTCTTCTCGGAAAATGTTCATTTACTAGTAGCGGGGACATTTCTTTCTGATTTGCTGAACTCTGGGATTCTTCTCCCCTCTTATTGTAGCACGATCCAGATGCACACGTTATGGTTCATCTCATTTCATAATAACGGCATACATCACATTGCTGTTGATAATCAAGAAAACACCTGTTTCCCTGAGCTCTGCCAAGAGCATCCATGCTGTCCCAGACTGCAGAAGGGAATCGATAGCAAATTGAGCTGGACTTAGGCAGAAAGGATGACTGTTAATGAACTAATTGTCTGTTATTACATATAGGTAGATAGTAAAAACTTTTTCATTACCTGTGTGACAGTGCTTAATATACATAGCTTCATCCTCCCTGATATTTTCCTACGCAAACCTTAGAAGATACTACAGCAGGCATTACAATGGGTTCTGTAACTGTTACCATCCGAAGGCTGTTAAGGGCCCATGGGAAATGAGGTGGTTCAGTCAGTCCTGTTCCTACTGGACAGGTATTCATATCACAAAAACTACTGTCTCAAATGAGCCACATCAAGAAGGGAAGGGATTTGAACCTGGGCCTGCCACATCCTCGGTGACTGCTCTAGCCACTGTTCTACTGAGTAAAAGGGAGATGGTAGCAATACCACCTTCTCCTGTGCTTTTTATTGTGGGGCTCAATCTGATATGTGCTCTTAGAGCATACCTACTGGATTGGGCCCTCCAGGCAAATTAGGCAGGGGAATGCCTAGTTTGTGAATATCACCAGGTCTTAAGTGGGCTAAGTGCTGGGTATCAGTACTTAGGCAGTTGTGTGCATGCCCAGTAGAAATTTAGGCACACAGGGGGCTTTACCAGTGGAAACTTAGGTGCCTAGGGAATTTAGGTATCTACAGGTTTAGGCGGCAGCTGAGCAGTTTTGAGGATATACATTTTGGATTTAGGCACCTAAAGTGGCAGTTGGATGCCTAAATCCCTTTGTGGGTCTAGCCGCAAGTGAATGGACCATGGAGACTGAACTATCTTCTTATCCCAATTGGTGAGATGCATTGGCAAGGGGGGAACCCAGCCTTTACCTGATCTAGGTTTGAACAGAATTTCTGTCTCTGGGACTGTCAACAACACTGTATAACCTATCTCCAGGACTGTCATTCCAGCAGCCCTCATTCACATCTTAATACTAAATGCAGAAAACTCTCCCTCCCACACACATTTTCCAAGTTGTGACTTGTATCAGTGATAATAGCTTATTACCTATTGTTATTAATTATTATTATTAATAATTTATGTAGCACCATAAATGAGTGTGGAGTGCAAGGAGGTATGTCAAAATTTGATTTTTATTTTTCAATCATTTTGATGTTTCTTTTAAAGCATTTTTTCAACTTTTTTTATCCATTTAGATTTTCACAGTTGTGCAAAATTATGGGTTTTAAGCGTTTTTAAATTTTGTACCTATTTACATTTTCCCAGGTGTGGGAAATGATGGGGGGCAGATAATGGTGGTGTGTGATCAGACAATAATTATTTAATAACAGTAGCTGTTGAGATTCCAAAAGTTAAACTTTGTAGCTGTTAAACTACATATGATTAACATCACATGACAAAATGTACAAAGTAAATATCCTTAAATCAAACTTGAATAAGCTCTCAAGCAACATTTTTCTTACTTTGCCTATCTATACATTTTGATTATTATTGATGGCTGATGACATGTTTTGTTGACTATGCTGATTTCCCCAAATGCCCCCTTCCTGCAGTGTTTACTCAAGCTAATTTCCCATTGACCACAATAGGAATTCTGCCAAATGAAGGACTGCAGGATTAGGTGCAAAGCCTTTCCAGTGGGTGGCACACTCACTCAGCCTTATCCTTTCTGCCCATATTTCTGCTGCAAAACACTCGTTCTTCACTAGCTCTGGAAACTATACTAGATCTCCAAATTGTCAGCTCAACATGTCATGGTGCTACACACACAATGCTCTTGGGAAAATACTAATTGAGGGCTATTTTAATCCTTGCTTTTCCTCTGGGTGTAAAAGTACAATGGTTTTTCGTTTCTTTTAAGAGTCTGCAGCATATTTCCAAAGAACTCCAAAGAGATACAAGAGGTCAGCCTTTCTTTCTTTCCTTTGCAGGAAAGGGATGGAGTTCTTTGCATTTGTGTCGTTAATGGTGGAAAAAAGCCCCAAGAAACTATTTCACATTATGTTCAGTTCAACTGCAAGTCTTTAAATAGCTCTCAATTACCAATTGATTGCAATTAATTGGAACAACATGGGCTGACATGATGACTCCATATCTCTAGAGTCCTTTTGAATTTATGAGTCCTAATTTTTAAAAAATTCAAAACAGAGATTCCCATATTATTGTAACCATCTGTCACTAATTTGCAATCTTTTTCTCCCAGAATTAGGGCTTCCCGATAGCACTCATGTTGCCTTTGTTAATAAAAGTAAATGTCCACAACGAATGCTGAATGTTAAGCTTGAAGTTTAAAGGGGCACCATCAGCTGCAAAATCACATTTGTGTCTGCATGTATGTTATATGTGACACCTATGATTACTATTAAAAACTATTTCCTATCAGATCAGTACGCCACAATCATGAATCTAAAGCAACTAGAAGCACAATATGTTGTAGTGGTTAGAATGGAGACTGGAAATCAGAATTTTTGCATTCTTGAATTCTATTTCCAGCTCTCATTAGTTTGCTTTGTAACCCTGGGTAAGTTAATGAGTATCTGTTGACTCAGCTTCCCCATATTTAACTAGGGGTAATATTTATCTCCCTTGATTGTCATTTTGTATGCCTTTTGTTTTTTTGCATTTATATATTCCCTAGAGGATTAACCCCCCCCACACACACTATTTAAAAGAGCTTTAAAATTGCAAAGTTAAGCGCTCAGATGTTCAATCTTAATTTTGCCCCATATGCATTATGTAGGTTTTTAATTACATGATCACACGGTATTTTTTCTTTCCTGGGTCTCCAAGATAGGGTTGGACCCAGATCCACAGCACAGACTCAACTACATGAGCAAAAGAAGTAATTGGTAGCAGAAGAAGGCTGCTATCCTCTATGTGGGCCAGCCCATTGCGCGGGACATGATATGCATTTTACAAGAGATGTGAGACTATGTGTGAGACAGTAGTGGGATGTTGGGTATCAGGAATCCTGGATTGTCTTCCTGTTTCTTGAAACAGTGTGGCCTAGAGGCTAGAGTAGTGGTTACAGATAGCATAGCCATGTACACAGACGAACACATTCATTCTGAAAGACAATGTGGTTCAGAGTTGGATCAGAAGGGGGTCCTATTGTGCAGTAATAATACTTACCTGCCTCCTGGAAGGATAAGAGAAAGAAGGAAAGTGAGAGGCCGTGGTTGTGAACTGCACAGAAATATGAACTCCAGTCAGTAGAAGAGGTGAAACAAGAACTCATGGTCTCTTGGCGTCTAGCTCAGTACACATTCTTCTCCTAGGCTAAAAGATATTCTGTGGACGCACACATGCACACAACATTCTCCCAGCTCTGGATGGCGTGTCGACAGTCAGGCAGTATCTACAAGCAAGCAGCACATCCCTGTCAATGTGACATTAGCTGCCAGTCTTGGAAAAGCAGTGATACTGTGGAACAACATCCAGATACAACTGTCCCCTTCCTTCTTCTCTGAAATAGACCTCAACTGTTAAATGGCTGAGGCCAAGTGCCTGTGATTTTATGCTAACATGAAGTAAAAGAGCTTGTCAAATTCAGTCCCCACATTTTAATTGAAATATTCAGTTGGTCTTGATGTGCACATATTTGTCTTCAGAGTTGGCAACATTGAAAACTAAATTTAACAAAGATAACACTTCCCTTCATATGGACTTTTCACCCCTCTATTAATACAGCCCAAATTTTACTTTTAAAATTGGCCTTTAGCATTTTAAAAAAGAAATAATATTGCACCTCGCTCCTTGAATGAATCTGGCTCACTGAGAACTTAGCAGTGCCAACCCCAAGCATTCAAAATCACGAGTCTTGATTAAAAATAATGAGATTTTAAAATAATCAATTTTGTGTCTTTTGATTTGCCTTTTGATATTTTAGCCTTTAGTATTCATGTTTTCACACTTTTTCTCGCAATCATGAGGGCTTACTTTTTTTTTTTTAAATGAAATGTGAGATTCTCATAATCTCCTGACTTCAGGAGCTGGGACATTAAGAAATGTCATGAGACTCATGATAAAACTGCTAGAGTTGGCAACACAGAGCACTAATTAAAGTTCTCTCCCGTGGTGCCCTACAATAGGGTTCTGCTGCACCACAGTTGATTGAGGAGGTCATGTGCAGGTGATTTTTATGTCAGGCTAGTATGTGTACATGGAAAGGAAAGTTTGAACAAATAAGTATAGATATGGGATGGAATCCAATTTAGAAGGGCTCTGTATAGTTGATTAAAATTCAAAATGATCTGGACAAACTAGACAAATGGTCTGAAGTAAATAGGATGCAATTCAATAAGGACAAATGCAAAGTACTCCAGTTAGGAAGGAACCATCAGTTGCACACATACAAAATAGGAAATGACTGCCTAGGAAGGAGTACTGCAGAAAGGGATCTGGGGTCATAGTGGATCACAAGCTAAATATGAGTTATCAGTGTAACACTTGCAAAAAAAGCAAACATAATTCTGGGATATATTAGCAGGAGTGCTGTAAGCAAGACATGAGAAGTAGTTCTTCTGCTATCCTCCACACTGATTAGGCTTCAACTGGAGTATTGTGTTCAGTTTTGGGCAACACATTTCCGGAAAGATGTGGACAAACTGGACAAAGTCCAGAGGAGAGCAACAAAAAATATTAAAGGTCTTGAAAACATGACCTGTGAGGGAAGAATGAAAAAACTGGGTTTGTTTAGTCTGCAGAAGAGACGATTGAGAGGGGACAGTACAGTAGAACCTCAGAGTTTTCAAGTACAGTAAAACCTCAGAGTTACAAACACCAGAGGAATGGAGGTTGTTCGTAACTTGACAAAGCCCTGGCTGGGATGATTTAGTTGGGAATTGGTCCTGCTTTGAGCAGGGGGTTGGACTAGATGACCTCCTGAGGTCCCTTGCAACCCTGATATTCTATGATTCTATGATTCTATGAAATGTTCTTAACTCTGAACAAAATGTTATGGTTCTTCTTTTAAAAGTTTACAACTGAACATTGGCTTAATACAGCTTTGACGGTTACTATGCAGAAGAAAAATGTTGCTTTGCCTTTATTTTTTTTAGTAGTTTATGTTTAACACAGTACTGTATTTGCTTTTTGTGTGTGTCTCTCTGCTGTTGCCTGATTGTGTACTTCCAGTTCCAAATGAGGTGTGTGGTTGACTGGTCAGTTCGTATCTCTGGTGTTTGTAACTCTGAGGTTCTACTGTACATAAAAGATTGTTACAAGGAGGAGGGAGAAAAATTGTTCTCCTTAACCTCTGAGGTTAGGACAAGAAGCAATGGGCTTAAATTGCAGCAAGGGAGATTCAGGTTGGACATTAGGAAAAACTTCCTAACTGTCAGGGTAGATAAGCACTGGAATAAATTGCCCTGGGAGGTTGTGGAATCTCCATCACTGGAGATTTTTAAGAGCATGTTAGACAAACACCTCAGGGATGGTTTTAGATAGTACTTAGTTCTGTCATGAGTGCAGGGGACTGGACTAGATGACCTCTCAAGGTCCCTTCCAGTCTTCTGATTCTATGATTTTATGTCTCTGGAGAACCATCCAAATTGAGGCTACATCCTGCCACAGATTTTTATAGAAAAGTCCCAGTTGACTTCATTGAGGAGCACTGTACTCAAATCCATAGCAGAACATGGAAGAGAGAAGGGCAACTTAGGAAGGTGGGGTTGATGGTACAGATGCTGCTGCTCCCAGGTAGAGCCAGTTGGAATTTTTCTGACGCAATGTTTTTCCTGGGAAAATGCAGATTCGTCAAAAGTTATCAGTTTTGATGACATTTTTGTTGGGAAGGTTTCTCAAGTCCAGGATGGAATTTCAGGTCAAACCAGATTGAGAGAGAGACCCTAGAATGGCACTGTGGGTAAGGAATTCTGACTCAAGCAAAGCAGGGACTAAAACCTGGGTTTTCCACATCCTAAGTGAGTGCCCTCACCAGTGGGATGGTTCTCTCCCTCTGTCTGTCTTTTCATGAAACATTTTGAAGGTCCTTGTTTCATCCCGATGTGGACTGAAACCAAATGTTAAAACCTTGACATTTTTAATGAAACACAATTCTTGTTTTTCGGCCAGCCCTATACCCTTGCCACCTGTGACTGCACCTTGACTGTACAGTAGGTCGTGTTTTTCCAGTACCTGACACCTGATGTTACATTTCCATCACTCCATGATTGTTCAGATGACTACTATCTCTGTGCATATGGGCTAGTTCAAAGCAAATTAAATGATTATCAAGTCATCCTTTAGCTTTGTTTGCTTGCTGGATTTTTACTCAAGATACTTAATCCTATACCCAAATAAATCTACTGTATATCCTCCCGCCACCAATTCCAGAACTACAGTCAATTACGTACATGGCATTTGTCATCGTTCCTAAGCTTTACCTTGGTAGTTTTATTTAGATGGGGGCATTTTCTGCTGATAAATCTAGCAAGATTACCAAGTCAGAATGTATTTATTAAAACACCAATTAGATCTTGCTCTCTCATCAATCACAAGACCTTTAATTCATGCATGGATACAAAAACAGTTTGAGGTGTTGTGTATGCATGAATGAGTGATCTAAATCAAATTGTCACTTTACTAGCATTACCTTATCTCTAGACCTAGAGGCAATCCATTTTTTATTTACCATAGGAATAATGTGTGATATTTTTTAAAAGCCTGAACGTTTAATTTTTTGGTGTTGAAAGGCGAATACTTTCTTTTCAGGCCTGAAAACAAAGGTGACTGTGGAGGTGAGTGAAACAGGACATGGGATTCTCGAACTAGAATGTGATTTTAGGTGAAGTGAACCATAGATCTAAGTGTAGAGAGGACCAGCATGGAGCCAAATAGCTCCTATCTGCATGAGTGAGAAGGGGGTAGGTCTTCCTCCACTGCTTATTGATTTGGGTCTGATCTTCTCCCAACATGATCTGTTTAGTTTTGAGTTGTTGTTGTTCTTTTTTTAAGTTGAGATCAGTTGCCAGTAATAACTTGTGTAAATTTTAAAAGCTTCTCCCGGTTCCTTGTTCTCTTGCTGTTCCTCACCCCCAGTGGCTCATCTTAGCTGCTGCATTGGTTCAGCACCTTCAGAAGCAGGAGCTGCCCATTGATGAGCAGATGTTGATGCTTCCGATGTGTGAGGGAGGATGGAGCCAAGAAAGGAGAAGGCATAGAAACAAAGGTTGATGAGCAGGGAGAATAAACTAAGAGGAAGGGAGTCGTGGAGAGAGGATAGAAAAAAGGGAAGCTAAGTAAAAGCAGCAGAAAGGAGAAGTGAGGAAAATGGTAGGATAAGAAAAGAAACAAATGGACAGAATGAAGAAAGGGAGGGAATGGGGTTGTAGAAACAAAAAAGAAGGCACTGGGGGGAAAGGGAGACAATTGAGTGAGGGAAATGGAGAGTGGGGCAAGAAAAGTAAATGGGTAAAACTGGGATGATCACAGACCTAAACTAATTCCTTTCCAGATAGGGACTGGACCAAGGTTCATGGGATGCTGAAACAGGGCTGGCTCTGGCTTTTTTGCCGCCCCAGGGGGGCTCCGCTCTCCCCCCGGCGGCCGGGGGGAGGGCGTCGGAGGGGAGGGCGGCCGGAGCCCTGGGGGGAGGGGGCAGGGGCTCGCCGCTCTCCCCCCGGCGGCCGGGGGGAGGGCGGCCAGAGCCCCGGGGGGAGGGCGGCGAGCCCGGCTGTGGCCCCGCTCTCCCCGGCGGCCGGAGCGCCGCGCCGCCCCCCTCCAGGTGCCGCCCCAAGCACCAGCTTGGGTGCCTGGTGCCTGGAGCCGGCCCTGTGCTGAAAGCATCCTGGCCTTCCCAGTAAATAGCCTGTGATGGATGGTTTCTTTGACCTGTCTAAGGACCAGTCATCGTTTCAAGCTATATCAGCTCCTGAAACTTCTGTTCTACCATATACCACTGGAGGAGTGGGAATCCTTCTGTACAATAATGGACAGAAATTTCTAGAATAGATGGTTCATGAGACATCAGAACTTGTTTGTATTATAGCCTTGCATATGCACTGTGCCCTGTACTTATGGAATAACATCCTAGCTTGTGATCTAGCCAGTCTAGCTCTGTACCTTTCTATGATCATTCTGTTAATGATGGAAGCCATGTTACTGTACGGTTGTTATTCCTTTCTGAGAAAGAAAACTTGCTTATGTCCTTTGATTACTAATTCATTTTCACTTCCATATCTGTAGCAATCCAACTGCCATTCATTGTTTTGTATGATAGTCTCAACCCCCACACCCCCAAAAACAGAAAAATGTATCTGAAAAATGTAGAGGTTGAATAAAACAAATACAACTCTGGAAGCAATGAGTTTTCACACCAAGAATGTAAAAGCAGGGAACCGGAGCTGATTGGGAAACAGAATTTCCATCCTGCAGGAAATTCCAACATGATAACATTTGTTTTCATTTTGAATCAGAAAGAAAAGTTGACATTTCAAAATTCCACATTTCTGGCCCAAGCAGCGTGGTGTCACTGCTCGACTCCACCCAAATGTTCCTCTGCGCCCCGCTGGGGTGAGGTGGGGGCCCGCCCCGCTTATTAGCAAAACTGGGTATTTGTCCTGTTTGCTCTTGGCAATCAATGACTATTCAGTAGAGACAGTCAAAAAAATTTTCAATTCTGAAATCGTTCTATGAAAAATGAAAGAGCTGGTTGGAAAATTTCAAATTTTGAAATGTTTTGTGGAAAAAAAGAAACAAATTTGACCTAAAATGGTCACTAAAAATGTGTTCCTTGTTCCAGCTCAACTATTCAGCTCTACTCAATAATTGATGTACAATGTGCTAGATTTTGTTTATCAGTTTCAATTGCACACCATATTCGGCTTCCTTTCCAATTCCCTTGTGTATTATACTGTGCTCTGTGAAACATCTGCTGCGTTCCATCCTGAATGTGAATGCATCCGAGTGGTGGCTAAATTGATTCATGTTGGCAAAAAACATTGGGATTATGTGGGATAAAGGGAGTAGTGTGAGTACCAGGCACCAATAATATTTTTTTTATTTAAATGAGAGTAATATTTGGTCTCTCCACAGCCTTTTGTGGCAGGAACTGACCCACAGCACTGAGAATTTAAATTCCTAGAAATATCAGTACCAATGTTACGTAGAAATGGCAGTATCCAAACCTGCCCTACTGCTGCATATCACTCTCGTATGGTACAAAACGCTTGCACTTTCTCACGTGCCTCCATAAAATCTACAGTGTCATTTCATTGCAAATTGTCCCTGCATTGTATTTGGGTGTTCAGATATTAATTTGATGCGGAGCCATCTAAGTATCTAGATCTGTCTCTCCATCTAGTTGTTTATCCATATTTATCATCAACACAGTATCTGCGCACCTTTGTATCTGGGATGGGTTTATAGTGTCTAGTCTCTAGGTCCATCAATCATTCCTCACCAAATACTCTATTGATTTGGGGGTTTTGAGGTTTTGTGCTAATCTGGTAATTTTTCTTTGAAAAATCAGAACTGCTGTCATCTCAGCATAAGAGGCAGACTCCTTGGATGGGATGTTTACCCTAGCTGAGGGGGAGTGTCTGTATGTGTACATTGGAAAGAAGGGAGAAGAGAAATGCTGGAAGGCTGATATTTTAGGTGTCAGTTATACATCAGAGATTTAATGCTTCTTCAGAAATATTTCCATTGCTTCTAATAATATAATAATAATTAGGGCAGTAGGAGAGAGATGTGCTGGGTTCAGCGAGGAGAGGCAAGAGAGCAGGCTAGAATTAATTAGTCCTTTTTATCCAGGAATCTCAAACCAGTTAAACATTAATTAATGGATCCTGATTAAATTAGTAGCATGTCCATTTTACTGAAAGGAAGGATGGTCCTGTGTTTAGGGCACTGGAACTGGCACTCTGGAGTTCTGGGTTCACTTCCTGACTCTGCTACAGACTCTCTGTGTGACTCAGGGCAAGTCACTTAATCTCTCTGTGTCTCAGTTCTCCAGCTGTAAAATGGAGACAGTAATATTTCCTTTCTTCCACCCTTTGTCTGTCTTGTGTATTTAGATTATAAACTCTTCTGGGGAAGAACCATATCTAATTATGTGTTTGTACAGTGCCTAGCACAATAGGCCCTCGATCTCAGGGGTTTATATGTGATAACTGTAAATACAACCAATAATGATGGAATCATAGAATCGAAAGACTGGAAGGGAACTTGAGAGATCATCCAGTCCAGTCCCCTGCACTCATGGCAGCACTAAGTATTATCTAGACCATTTCTGACAGGTGTTTGTCTAACCTGCTCTTTAAAATCTTAACTGACAGAGATTCCACAGTATCCCTAGGCAATTTTTCCAGTGCTTAACTACTCTGACAGTTAGGAAGTTTTTTCTAATGTCCAACCTAAAACATCCTTGCTGCAATTTAAGCCCATTGCTTCTTGTCCTATCCTCAGAGGTTAAGAAGAATATTTTTTCTTCCTCCTTCTTGTAACATTTTATATACTTGAAAACTGTTATCATGTCCCCTCTCAGTCTTCTCTTCTCCAGACTAAACCCAATTTTTTCAATCTTCCCTCATAGGTCATGTTTTCTAGACCTTTAATCATTTTTGTTACTCTTTTCTGGACTTTATCCAATTTGTCCACATCTTTCCTGAAATATGGTGCCCAGAACTGGACATAATACTCCGGTTGAGGCCTAATCAGTGTGGAGTAGAGCGGAAGAATTACTTCTCGTTTCTTGCTTACAACCCTCCTGCTAATACATCCCAGAGTGATGTTTGCTTTTTTTGCAACAGTGTTCCACTGTTGACTCGTATTTAGCTTGTGATCCACTATGACCCCCAGATCCCTTTCTGCAGTACTCCCTCCTAGGCAGTCGTTTCCCATTTTGTATCTGTGGAACTGATTGTTCCTTCCTAAGTGGATGATGCTAATGATAAATGTGATAAATATTATCATCAGGAACAAAGAATGTAGGCCATAGTTACACAATAGGGGACTCTATCCTGGGAAGCAGTGATTCTGAAAAAGATTTGGAGATTGTGGGGGTTAATCAGCTGAAAACAAGTTCCCAGTGTGACACTGTGGCCAAAAGGACTAATGCAATCATTGGATGCAGGGAAATCTCGGGTAGGAATAGAGAGCTTATTTTACCTCTGTGTTTGGCACTGGTGTGACCACTGCTGGAATACTATGTCCAGATTGTGGTGCCCACAATTCCAGAGGAATGTTGATAAAGAGACGAGAAGAGCCACAAGAATGATTAAAGGTTTAGAAAACTGCCATATAGGGTAGATTGAAGGAGCCAAATCTATTTATCTTAACAAAGAGAAGGTTAAAGGGTGACTTGATTATAGTCTATAAGTACCTACATGGGGAACAAATATTTAATAATGGTCCCTTCAGTCTTGCAGAGAAAGTTACAATGCAATCCATGGGCTTGACGTGGAAGCTAGACAAATTCAAACTGGAAATAAAACGTAAATATTTAACAGTGAGTATAATTAACCATTGGAACAATTTACGAAGGATTGTGTTTGATTCTCCATCACTGACAATTTTTAAATCAAGATTGTTTTGGGGAAGTTCTATGGCCTGTATTATACAGAAGGGCAGACTAGATGATCACAATGGTCCCTTGTGGCCCAAAAATCTAGGAATATTGATGGGTAAATGACTGTAAGGTACATACTGTAGTAGTTAGGCATTATTTTATTCCTTTTACTGGAGGGTAAACAGGCAGGTTTAGTAACTTGCCCAAAGTCACATACCAAGTCAATGACAGAGTTGGGGAAGGAACCCAGTAGTGCTAGCTACCAGTCTCTTATTCTAATCAGCAGAGCCCATTCCAGCCCTGTGGCATCTGTCATCATTTGTTTCTTTGCAATGCCCCTCAACATCTTTAAATGAAGAGATGCCCCACTCCCTGCTGCAACACATCTGCTGCTTTGTATTCTGACGCAGGTGATCCTGACACACCGGGCCATCTTATGAAGACTTTGCTTTTGTTCTTTCTTGCATTGCTGTCCTAGTCTAAAGTCCAACAGAAAGGATATGGTTACTTTTTGAATATGGCAAAGTACACCCCTCCCATTTTTCTGCACTCCTTCACAGACTTTATTTAATACACCAGTACCACCACTCTTTCTTCTGACCCAAGGAGCATTCTGTTTGTCAGGGAGGGAGCATTCCTTCTGCAGAGCATTAATGTCCCAAGGATTATAATGGCTCTGAAGAATGAGTGGAAAATGTTTCTTTCCACTTTCTGACATCACCAAGGAGCAGCACTAAACTCTGTTAATCTGTGAAATTGTTTTCCACTTTCCAGCACCCCAAAAGCTAATTGCTTTCTACAATGAAACAAGGCTATCTACCGATCTGGCCCCATGCTCAGGGAGATTACTCCCCTATAGCAGTTAGTTTATCCCTTGGATTCTACCACAAATGTTTATTACACAGAACAGTAAAACTCTGACCATTCAGACATTTTGTACCTTAATAGGCAGGCTTTTGTTATAAAGTATAAGGAAGTTTCCCAGCCTGTAAGAATTATGCCCCTCCTGGCTTTCTCAATACAATAGTTGCATTTTGTTACTTGATATAGTATTTAATGACAGAATTAATTGTTGTTCACATCCTGAGAGTAGTTCATACTATGCATAAGATATTGTATTTATTTTACAAATTACATAGAAGTTCATAACTCCTGGAATAGCACCGTTTAAGTGAGTTCCGATAATCCTCTTAAGGTATAGGAAAGAGTACAAATTATGTCTGTGAGAGCCATTATATATCTCATTTATTTATACCCACCTTTTCAATCGGTTTTAATAGGATATTGTGCCTGTTGATTGCTGCCAGGAATTTGAATGCAGGAGGACAAATCTGATAATATGAAAGAATCACCCAAAGCATGCTATTCCATTTTTATTGTGGTGATTAGCAAGTCTACTTCATTGGTACAACTGCCACAAGCCACCACACAGCCGGCAATAGGATTGCTATGGTGTTTAGTTTTATATCAAAGTGTGTAAAAAGAGAAACAGTTTGCCTTTAGGTAGCAATACATTTTAGGGTGTGTCACCGTGCCTCGGTTGGTCACAGATGAGAATGCTAGATTCAGGACAAACTGCTGCGAAATAGGGTAGACTCACCCCACACTGCTGTTTATTCCATCATTATATTGTACCACGCCAGTAACACAAGTAAACTTCTCTCTCACCACATTGGTTAACAAGAAGTCAAAAATGCAGTCTCCTTAGGCATTCCAGCCCTTATTTCACCACCCAGACACTAGACTTTATGATGAGTGGTTATTGAAAATCAATTTAATCAAACAAAGGGTTCTTCTGATCGCAAGAGATCAGCCACATACCCAGGTCAAAATATAACTCAGATCTTACCCAATAACCACATTGCTGCCAGTCGTTTAGTAACTAAAAGCTAGAGGTTTATTAATAAAGAAAAGAAGAAGAGAGTTAAAAATGGTTAATAGATCATATACAACAACGGCAATGTTCTCATATCAGATTTGTAGCAGTGATCTTATACACTGCTGCCTTGTAAAGTCTCTGGTAACTTCCAAAAGACTGGAAGATCCTCAGTCCATAGTCCAATGTGTTCCTTTTAGTTGTAAATCCACAGTCCAGAGAATCAGAGCAGGAAAGAGGCAACATGGAGTTGTTTCAAGGGTCTTTTATATCCTCTGACATGTGCTTGGAATTTTACGGTCCCAAACAAAGCTCACAGCCCTGTCTGTGGAAAGTTACTGGCACAAGAATGGAGTCCAAGGTCACATGAGCATATTACATGTCCTTATATGGCTTGCTGACTCACAGGGGCAGCCATTGGCCATATCCCTGCTAAGACATATACAGGAGGACTTACTGGGTGGGATGGGTTTCTTCTGTGGCCCACTGTGAGAGTTAAGTGTCTTTCATGGGCCATCAATGCATAGCTGTCTGGCTTCAATGTAGATTTTATCCCAGGAACAAACACATTTGGCATACAGATATATAGCCAATATCCATAACTCCAGATACAGTGATGATACATGGATTTAAACAGGATAATCTTATTTAGCAACTCATAACTTTTCCATCGACACCTTGCATGATATATTTTGTACAACATTTGTTGCAACTGTCTAACAGTGGCAATATTAATGATATACATGGTCATATTTCAATCATACAGCATCGCCGTGTGAAATTCATCTGCATGTAGGGAGGTCATACAAGGCCCTCTATGCCACTGAACTCTGTGCAAGGACTGCACAGAAGGTTACTTTGGCAGTTAGCTGGAAGTGGGGTTAGGAAAGGGGCATACATCTGTGTTTACACAAATCCTGTGGCCCCATTAATTGGTGCAAGTGCAATAGTGTGTGTGTGTGTGTGTGTGTGTGTGTGAGATGAAGGGTCTGTACTGCAACCAGGGCCGGCTCTAGGCACCAACAAAACAAGCTGGTGCTTGGGGCGGCACATTTTTAGGGGCGGCATGGCTGGCGCCAGAATGCCGCCCCTAAAAATGTGCCCCGGCCGCCCTAGCTCACCTCCGCTGCTGCTGCCGCTCGCATGCCGCTACTCGCCCTCCCTCCCAGGATCTCAAGCCTGGGAGGGAAGGGGAGCAGCGGCGCGCGAATCAGCTGTTTCGCGCGCTGCGGCCGCTTGGGGTCTCCCCCTCCCTCCCAGGCTCTCAAACCTGGGAGGGAGGGGGAGATCCCGAGCAGCCGCGGCGAGCAAAACAGCCGTTTCGCACGCCGCGGCCACTCGGAGTCTCCCCCTCCCAGGTTTGAGAGCCTGGGGGGAGGAGGCAGGGAAGGGGCGGAGTTGAGGCGGGGCCGGGGGTGGGGTAATTAATAAACGGGGGGAAGGGGGGCCAAAATTGTTTTTGCCTTGGGCGGCAAAAATCCTAGAGCCGGCCCTGACTGCAACCCTAAAACATGACCCCAGTTTAGGATTGTGAATTGAATTTTCCCTCTCCAATCATGCCACTTTTAATTCACACACAGTAATTAGCATAAAATTGCGCAGCAGCGTATTTAGGCTAAAAATCAATAACTACTTTCTAACAGTGAAATCTGTTGGACTGGGAATCACATTGAAGAAGAAGTAGTGGAAGCCCTATCACTCAAATCCTTGAAATTTGAGCGTGGAAAATACTTGTGAATATATTGAAGGGAACAATCCTGCCCCGATAGGAGGATGAATTAGACCTAACTGGCCATTCTTAACTTTAATATTTCTTATTTTGTGAACTGATGCTGCCATTATTTGTAGTTCACATCAGCCAACATTTTTGAATAATGGTTAAATGTATCTCCTGGGGATTTCCTGTTACATATGGTCATTCCAGAACACTTGCAAATAAAGAACTACGGGTCTGGTCCCCATCTGGCATAAGCTGGCACAGCTCCATTGAAGCTCTGTTGGTGAGCCTGAGCCTGTGACCTGCTGAGGCAATGGAGTTAAGGGTACTAAACCCCTTGCAGGAGACACTCAGCATCTTGCAATACATCTGTGAGCCTGATTCTTGCTTTCCTCCTCTCTGGCAATGTAAAGCCAGAGCAGTATAAAGCAGTGGTTTTCAAACTTTTTTTCTGGCAACCCAGTTGAAGAAAAATGTTGATGCCTGTGACGCAACGGAGCTGGGGATGAGGGGCTTGGGGTGTGGGAGGGGCTCAGGGATGGGGCAGAGGGTTGGGGTGCGGGGGTGAGGGCTGCGGGGTGAGGCCAGGAATGAGGAGTTCAGGGTGTGGGAGGGGGCTCTGGGCTGGGGCAGGGAGTTGGGGTGCGGGAGGGGGTCAGGGCTCTGGGCTGGGGGTGCGGGTGGGGCCAGGGATGAGGGAGTTGGGGTGCAGGAAAGGGCTTTTGTTTGGGGGCTCAGGGTTGGGGCAGGGGATTGGGGTGTGGGGTTGGAGCATGGGCTTACCTCCAGCGGCTCCCAGTAAGCGGCACAGCCGGGGTGCAAAGGCAGGCTTCCCATCTGTCCTGGCACCACAGACCGCACTGTGCCCCAGAAGCGGCCAGCAGCAGGTCCAGCTCCTAGGCGGAGGCGTGCAAGCACTGCCCCCCCAGCTCCCATTGGCCGGTTTCCGGCCAACGTGAGTGCGGAGCCGGTGCTCGGGGTGGGGGCAGCATGTAGAGCCCCGGAACCCCCTACCTATGAGTCGGACCTGCTGCTGGCTGCTTCCAGGGCACAGCACGGTGTCAGAACACGTAGGGACTACTAGTTTTTACTGGCTCGACACCAGGATCCCTGGGTGCTGAGCAAGGCGACCCAATGCCTTGCATTCCGCGACCCAGTACTGGCTCACGGCCTGAACTTTGAAAACCACGGGTGTAAAGTATGGAATGCCACAGTGCTGAATCAGCCCTCACTTTGAGGTCCCACTGAACAAACCTTGGAATTATAGTTATAGCTAAACTGCTTGGGCTCTTTTGTGATCTTCATTCCAAATTTTCTTCATTTTCTTTGTGAAGACGCATTAAAAATGTAAGTAGGCCTTGATTTTCAAGGAAGTTAGCACAGATTTTAGAGCAAAGAACTAGGGAAAGTGCTTGTGACTGGGTTCTGTAACAGCTTTCTACTAATATGATTTTGCCCATTTGAATATATTTCTGTTCTTGCTGGGGGACTGTTTGGGCTCCCTCTGATGGTCAGCGGAACCCTGGTAACTCTGGTTATTCTTTTGATTGAAGGTTCCCTGTGTTCCAGTGAACAAGTGAGCTGACCGTGGCACTGAAAGCTGTGTCCAAATACCAAGCAGGTTTTAGTTTCATTAAAGACATTATTCATAGTTGTTTGCTAATGATATATTTATTATTATACACCATAGAGTGGTTATATTTACAATGGTTTTTTTTTCTTCTGTTTTTGAAGAATTCTGCCAGCTTGAGATATTTCCCTACATCCTGATCCACTTTGCTTTAAAGCGGTGCACCCTATATGCAGTATGTCATGATCTATGCTAAATTACACAAAACCTCCTACTTTAAAATAACGTTATCCAGGTTGCAAAGTCAAGCATTCAGAAGGTAGGAAATGCCAGAATTAAGGTTGCCTGTGTTGCCCCAAATACAAACCCTGTGCCGCTGCTGCTGTGCTATAGTGGATATGTATATGGGCGCTGGGAATTACATCCCTAGCTTGTAGTATGGTCATTGCCATAATGTAGACGTACCCTGGGATCACATTAGCTGACGTTCTCTCTTGGAATGTCTTTATCTTTGTCTCACGTTTCTGGAAGCAGTGTAGCCAAAGGATAATCTGACTGAAAGTACAATGCATTTGAGCGGGTTTACATTTTTATATGGAAATTTTCCTGTTGAAAAATACAATTGTATCTAAATGGAATATTTGCGCGGGGAGTGGAATGTCAATTCCAACACAAAAAAAATTCAGTTTTCTTTACAGAAAATCTCCAAACCAAAAATTTCATTTCAAATTGACATTTTGAAATGAATCCAAAACTTTAATTTTGTTTTTAGTTGATGCCACTCTGTTTCCTTTTAGAAATTTTTGTCTCATTTCAAAATGTCACTTTGAAACAATTTTTGTTTCAATTCATTTGAAGCGCCTGGGGAGAAAACTGAAAATTTTCAACTGAACAAGTTCAAACAAAGATTGTTTTCATTCAAAATTCCTCCCAGGAAAAAAATTGGTTTTCTGACTATCTATAAGGTTTGACTAATCTCCGGGGCTGCATCCAGTAGAGGGTCCCTGCCTCTCTAGCAATCCCTCTTAAACTCGTCGCTCCAGCCTCTCCATTCAGAGGAAAGATTAAACTCAGTTCTTCCAGAGATAATTTACATTTAGAACATCAAGACAGAGTTTGGATAGGAGATGTGCCAGTTTCAAATATGCCTATCATATTCAGTGATGCTGCTGTGGGTGGAGCTGTCACTCAGAAGTTGTACCAGAGCAGCATTGGAGCGGGAAGAGGCATGGTTTAAAGAGACAGCAGCTTTAAAGAACCTTCAGTTCTCAATGAAGCCAAAACTGAGGAACTTGAACCTTTCTCAGTGTTTTCTTTTCCATTTTTCCTATGTCCCATAGTTTTAGTTCCAGATGAAACAGGAGCATTTTCTTGAGGCTCAGGACATCTACCCCTTTGCTTGAAATATTGTAAACCAGGGCTCATTCGAACAATCTGACCACATGTAGAACCCCTTAGCAATGAAGCTCTGGGGCTGGGAGATGTGACAATAAACAGGAGGTATATAAAAGGAGAGAGAACCGTGGCAGCCTTACATGGGGGTGAACATGCCAATAGCAATCTTATTGGTGAGAGTAATGTGGTCAGGTAAGTGGTGAGAACCTTCTGATAGCATTAGATTTGGAGGGGGACTGAAGAACTAGTGTGGGCATGGGTGACTCTCATGCTTCTAAAAGATGTAAGATCAGCAGTGGTTAAAACTTTACTGTAATAGAGCATTCTGTGGTAGGCGGATGTACCATATGGTCTAACTGGTCTTTCTATATCATTTCAATGAGGGAAGAACGGAATATGATCCTGGGCTGAACAGAGCAATGGAGCACGGTCAGGTGTATGTTAGAATTGTCATCAAGGCAAAGGGCTTGGCTACACTTGCGAGTTAGAGCACATTAAAGCAGCCCCGGGTGCCCTACCTCACTCCCCATCCACACTGGCAAGGCACATAGAGTGCGCTGACTCCACAGCTAGAGTGGTCCTGGTACTCCACCTTGGTGAGTGGAATAACGTTTGATGCGCCTTGGCTACAACGCCCGGGCGTCAGTGTGAATGAGGCGTTGCATTACTGCGCTCTGATTGGCCTCCGGAAACATCCCATAATCCCCTTAAGTCAAGTGGCCACTCTTGTCATTGTTTTGGAATCACTGCAGGAATGCGGATATGCCCTTTCAAAGCTCCGTTTCTGACAGCCAGCATGCTTATCTGCTCCGAGACAAAGCAACCATTACTGTGGAACGCTGTGTGTGAGAGAGAGAGGCAGGGAGGGGCGGGGTGAATATGGGGGGTGAGGGGGTCTGCTGCTGTCTGAACTTACAAGACAGCATGCTGACATGCTCTCAGCTCCCCCAAAACCCTCTCTCTCTCCCCCCACATACACACAACACACTCCCTGTCACACTCCACCCCCCCCACCCCCCATTTGAAAAGCACGTTGCAGTCACTTGCATGCTGGGATAGCTGCCCATAATGCACTGCTCCCAGTGCCGCTGCAAGTGCGGCAAATGTGGCCACGCCAGTGCGCTTGAAGCTGTCAGTGTGGACAGACTGCAGCGCTTTCCCTACTGTGCTCTACGAAGGCTTGTTTAACTCAAAGTGCTCTACATCTGCAAGTATAGCCATGCCCAATGCTATCTGTATAATTAGCTAGAGGAGGGAACATGTCATAGCAATAGAGATGGAAAATCTGCATTTCCCAGCAAGAGGCATCAAGGATTGTTTTGCAGTGTTTCAATTCCAGCGAGGAGAGCAGCTCACACTATCTCTGTATTTTGCATTGCAACTGGTGCATCTGATAGAAGTTCATAGCATCTCTCTCTTGTTTTCTTCACAGCCTTGATGGATACTATAGCACTTTCTTCAGAGAGACTTCCTAGTGAAGATGCAAACATGAACTAGATGTTTGAGGGGGAGGGAAAGGGTGGTATTCTATGAACAGCCTCATCTCATGTAGTGAATGAATGTGTAAATTAACACAGACAGCAAGTAAAACACTTGAAAGCAAGTGTAAGAGGGAGGCGGAAAGTCATTAAAAGGCTAAGTCATTAAAACATTAAAAGGCTAAAACATGGGCAGTATCTTAAAAAAACAAACTTTAATCATGGATTGTTTGAAGGGAGCAAAAGCATTCGGGGGCCACTGAAATATTACAACTTCTATGGGAACTAGACTCATAGAGTCATAGACTTTAAGGTCAGAAGGGACCATTATGATCATCTAGTCTGACCTCCGCACAACGCAGGCCACAGAATCTCACCCACCCACTCCTGTAATAAACCCCTAACCTATGTCTGAGCTATTGAAGTCCTCAAATCATGGTTTAAAGACTTCAAGGTACAGAGAATCCTCCAGCAAGTGACCCATGCCCCACGCTGCAGAGGAAGACGAAAAAACCCCAGGGCCTCTGTCAATCTGCCCTGGAGGAAAATTCCTTCCCGACCCCAAATATGGCGATCAGCTAAACCCTGAGCATGTGGGCAAGACTAACCAACCAGACACCCAGGAAAGAATTCTGTGTAGTAACTCAGATCCCACCCCGTCTAACATCCCATCACAGGCCATTGGGTATGTTTACCGCTAATAGTCAAAGATCAATTAATTGCCAAAATTAGGCTATCCCATCATACCATCCCCTCCATAAACATATCAAGCTTAATCTTGAAGCCAGATATGTCTTTTGCCCCCACTGCTCCCCTTGGAGGCTGTTCCAGAACTTCACTCCTCTGATGGTTAGAAACCTTCGTCTAATTTCAAGTCTAAACTTCCTGATGGCCAGTTTATATCCATTTGTTCTTGTGTCCATATTGGTACTGAGCTTAAATAATTCCTCTCCCTACCTGGTATTTATCCCTCTGATATAGTTATAGAGAATAATCACATCTCCCCTCAGCCTTCTTTTAGTTAGGCTAAACAAGCCAAGCTCTTTGAGTCTCCTTTCATAAGACAGATTTTCCATTCCTCTGATCATCCTAGTAGCCCTTCTCTGTACCTGTTCCAGTTTGAATTCATCCTTCTTAAACGTGGGAGACCAGAACTGCACACAGTATTCCAGATGAGGTCTCACCAGTACCTTGTATAACGGTACTAACACCTCCTTATCTCTACTGGAAATACCTCGCCTGATGCATCCCAAGACCGCATTAGCTTTTTTCACGGCCATATCACATTGGCGGCTCATAGTCATCCTGTGATCAACCAATACTCCGAGGTCCTTCTCCTCCTCTGTTACTTCCAACTGATGAGTCCCCAGCTTATAACGAAAATTCTTGTTATTAATCCCTAAATGCATGACCTTGCACTTTTCACTATTAAATTTCATCCTATTACTATTACTCCAGTTTTCAAGGTCATCCAGATCTTCCTGTATGATATCCCAGTCCTTCTCTGTATTGGCAATATCTCCAAGCTTTGCGTCATCTGCAAACTTTATTAGCATGCTCCCACTTTTTGTGCCAAGGTCAGTAATAAAAAGATTAAATAAGATTGGTCCCAAAACCGATCCCTGAGGAACTCCACTAGTAACCTCCCTCCAGCCTGACAGTTCATCTTTCAGTATGACCCGTTGTAGTCTCCCCTTTAACCAGTTTCTTATCCGTCTTTCAATTTTCATATTGATCCCAATCTTTTCCAATTTAACTAATAATTCCCCATGTGGAACTGTATCAAATGCCTTACTGAAATCGAGGTAAATTAGATCCACTGCATTTCCTTTGTCTAAAAAATCTGTTACCTTCTGAAAGAAGGAGATCAGGTTGGTTTGGCATGATCTACCTTTTGTAAAACCATGTTGTATTTTGTCCCAATTACCATTGACCTCGATGTCCTTAACTACTTTCTCCTTCAAAATTTTTTCCAGTACTACAGATGTCAAACTAACAAGCCTGTAGTTACCTGGATGACATTTTTTCCCTTTCTTAAAAATAGGAACTATGTTAGCAATTCTCCAGTCATACGGTACAATAGAATAAGCCATTTTCATAGATTCATAGATTCATAGATTCTAGGACTGGAAGGGACCTCGAGAGGTCATCGAGTCCAGTCCCCTGCCCGCATGGCAGGACCAAATACTGTCTAGACCATCCCTGATAGACATTTATCTAACCTACTCTTAAATATGTCCAGAGATGGAGATTCCACAACCTCCCTAGGCAATTTATTCCAGTGTTTAACCACCCTGACAGTTAGGAACTTTTTCCTAATGTCCAACCTAAACCTCCCTTCCTGCAGTTTAAGCCCATTGCTTCTTGTTCTATCCTTTTTATTTGCATCACTCCCAACTTCAAGTTTTTCTAATTAAATCTTTTGTCTTGATTCATTCAAGCAAATTTTAAAATTGAAACACAGGTCTGGGACACTATCTTGGGGTGCCCAGGATTGGAGCCACCTTGTTACCCCCTGCCTCAGTGAGTGGGAGACTTGTTTGTGCTTAGTTGCATGCTAGCTCCCTGACACCCCCCAGTCCGTTAGCCACCCAGACAATTTCCTGAGACCTCTGCCAGGCCTTACTTTGTCTTGCAGGTTAACAATAGGTGCACCCCAAGCCCCATGCCTCTCTGAAAGCATTCCCCTATAGTATCTAGCCCCTGTCACTGGACACTCAATGAAATTACCAGATAAGCCACCTCTGAAGAGACTGTGTAGACACAGCTTGGCTGGCACAACTCAGGTTCAGGTCCTTTATAACATTACTGCACTGAAATATATTTATAGTGGAACAATCATAAGTTTATTATCAAAGGTTAAGTTTTAAGAGATAGTGAGTAAGGATAATAAGTGGAAACAGAAATGGTTACACACATAAAACAAAACATAAAATACAATCCTAGATTTATACTTATTAATGGTTAGCTTTACTACTTAATAAAGTAGATTTTCTTCCAAGGATTAAGTCTTTGACAGAGCTGCTGGTTTTCAGTCAAAATCAAGATCCAAGTTTTCATGAATACCCCACGCTGTTCAAGAGGTTTTCTCTAGGAATGGATGACAAAATGTCTTACTTGTGCCCCAGTTATAGTCCAGAAAACCTTTGAAATACCCTTCTGGTGTTTGTTCTCCTATGTCCTCTTCCCTGTTGATTTCACATGCCCGTATTGGTTCTGTATGCAGATGGGACTTCCATTTTATTGACTTACAATGCTTAATTTACATCTGACCGAGAGATACACATCTTATCTCCTGTCTGGAAGAAACCTTTTTGTCAGCTGCACCTGGGACAGTCTCTAAACATATCTTTAGTACATACACACAACTCGTTAAATATCATCTCTACATATATCTCACAGTGATTATGAGGATCAGTATAACATAAGCTTTCATTAGATACCTCACTTCACCCTCTTTGGATAAATACTTCAGAAAGCAATGTATTGGATGTAGTGACTTTGTCAGGCCTCTCAAGAATGCTTGGTCCTTTAACTGCACCCCTTCTACGAGGCGTCCACAGGTAGAGTTAGGAGGACTAAAGAAAAGAGGACAACACAGACAGCAGACCTCTAATCAAAAGCTGGACACCCAGATACTGCATCTCAGTCTAGCTATTTACCTAACCACAATGTACAAGAGCTGATTAGGAAAGGTCCCGATTGCCCTAAACTGCTAAAAAAAAGACAACCTCAGCCCAAATACTGAACAAGATTTTAAGCCTCCAAGTGAATGCACCAGGGCTCTGTAACGTCGTCATGCTTCAGAAGTTTCAAAATGCAAAAATCTTCATTGGTGGTGCAGTGGGGGAGATCTTGATTTTCCGATGACATTCTGAGAGGAGCGAGGCTGCGAATAGGTTGCAGCAGCAGTCATCCCCGAAGTATCTCACTCTCGCCGAGACACACAGTTAGTAAATCCATCAAAGCCAGGCCTCTCAATCATGTCAGGAGTGAGAGCTCTTTGAAGTGACCTGGGCTTCTGACAGATTGCCACTGTGACAGAAGTGCTCTCAGGAATGCTTCAGTGTCTGGGATCAGATAAGATGGAATGGGCAGAAATGATTCCACTGCGATTTCCTAACTTTTTTTTCTAAGTAGCCTGTTTCTTCCTCAAGGAAATATTTTCCTGCTTAACTCTTTAAAACTTTCCCCTGCTGGGGATCGTGGTAGAGTAGCAAACTCAGTCATTTAGCCTTGATTCGGGTGTGTACAGGGTTAAGGCATATTAAGTTGTGATGGTCTTCCCAAATAGTGAAACTAAGTAACTGTGAGCTGGTTTGGGAAAAATAGGAATTAAACTTGAATCTACTCTGAACACTCAAAGACATTTTCTGAGGTTCCAAAAAACAACAAAAGTAAATCAACCCCCCCCCCCCCAAAAAAACTAAAAACCCAACCAATTCAAACTAATACTTGAATTATTTTTCATTTCTTGCTGTATTGGTACTTGTTCATTAGGAGCTGGATTGAGACCGCCAACTCATTTCACACAGGCCATCAAGCAGCCTTCATGTAGTATTGATGTGCAGTCATAGTTCTGGGCTTGATTTGCACTGCTGGACTAGAGGTGACATATTTTTGTATCCCATTAGCAATCTCCTGAGCCATCAAGTCCCACAGTAATTTTTCCTTCCTAATAGCAGTGCTAAGGATTTTATTTTTCAGTAGACTTTAAGGGTATGCAATTACCCATAATTCTGGGGTTATGGGCTGAGTCACTGCACTAAGCTAACTGATCATTTTCACTGGCTTTGATGTCGACCATTTTGCTTGATGTAACAGAGAGGGCAAATTAGCCACTTAAGATGATAAAATTAGGGCTTCCATAATGTCTAAAATTTAGACTTTCTTCTTCTCCTTGTCAAATTATATTTTTTCTGTATTTCCTTCTTCCTACTCTGCAAAACTTTATGAAAATAGACATTAAAAGCACATAGCACACTCTCCTACATTATGACTGTAAGATTGGAATTTAAACTTGAAAGAGAAGATGAAGGTGGGGTTTTAAAAATATAAATGAACCTGGTATATTACTGCCCATCTTTGCTTTGTAATATTCAGAGCAGGTATAAATCTGGATTGATTCTACTGAAGTCAATGGAGTTATTTCAGATTCAGAGTGAGATCAGAATCTGGCTTTAAGGTTGTACCAATCCCTAAAAGAACATGACAGTGAAACTTGAGCTACATACACCTCATTTATTTTTGTTCAGTAGATTGTGCTGAATTGCTACCATCTTGCATTTAGTCACTCTTCTCTATGCATCATTCAATGAATTCATTTAACTGGTGAATGCATTTTTGACTGATAAATTTATAGTTGGTTCAGATTTTGGCTTTTCAATTCCTTTTGGCAGGACTGCCTTTGAAACTGCTCAGAATCCTTCAGTTTTTAGGCAGACTATAAAAAGCCATTCTACTGAGTGCATATCTGAATGTTGGTTTGTCTAGAAATAATAATACTAATTTGCACTTTAATAGCCCCTTCCATCCAAGGTACTCAACATGCTTTGCAAAGTTAACAAATTCAGTCTGAATAGTCCCCTGGGAGGCCGGGAAGAACTAATAACAATTCCCAGTGCTTATTTAGCGCTTTTCATCAACAGAGCTCAAAGTGCTTTACAAAGTATCAGTATCCCCATTTTACAGATGCAGAAACTGACACATAAAGGGGTGAAGTGACTTGCTCAAAGTCACACAGCAGGCGAATAACAAAGCCAGGAATAGAATCCAGGTCTCCTGAGTCCCAATCCAGTGCTCTATCCACTAGGGAACACTGCCTCCATTGTATCTAGAGGGAAATTGAGGGACAAAGAGGTAAGTAACTTACTGAAGGTCACCTAACAAGTCAGTGACAGAGCCAAGAAAAGTACCCTGGTCTCCATACTTTTAGTCCTGTGCCATTTCCACAATATCATCCTTCCCCTCCAATTTAAAATAAATTTCCTGCTTCTTTGATATCTCTTGCAAGGTGGCTCCACTCCTGGCCTTCTGCCTGATATGTTCCAGGGAGATGTCAGTGTGCTCTCCCCAGTTATGCAACCATGAGGTCCAAAAGATTTCATTAAGTTCCATTGCTGCGACTGTGATGACCACAGAGAGAGAGAGAGATGACCAGTTCTAGAGAGAGAGATGGCCAGTATGCACCACACTATTTCCCCCCAGAATAAAATCTGCCTTCCCAATAGTGTGGTGCACATTAGGATGTCTCTTAGCCTCTGGATTAAAATACCCTTTGCAGAACCCAGTGGAGCCTTTAGGTTCCCGCTGCTGTAGAAAGGCATGTGAGGCAATTTATAGTTTGCAAAGCCCATTTTTGTAACCAAACCTGCAGATATTTTGTTGTTGTTTTTTTGTTACCAAAAGCAGTGTAGAAAATGTGAGGGGGGTGTGTGTGTTTTTTTTCCCTTTTTTGTCAAAAAACCAGAACATGTACACAGGTAACTTTAAAAAAGGATTTTCCTTGAAGAATACTAAGCATTTTCCAACTAACTAATGTGTGCATAACTGAGAGAAAAAATTGGGCCAAATCCTCAGCACGTGTAAATTACTGTTATATTAGCTGAGGATTTGGCCCATGGTATCCAATGTTCAATCTCGCATGTTTGTAGCAATAGCAAACTGAGGCAGGTTTGTCCTGTATGTTGCACCTAAATAACTACTTATGTTTAATGAAATCAGATGAAACCTCTAGGGAATGTCTGCTTCCCAGCTCAGTTGGTAGAACAAGTTGATTAGAGTTTGAGAATCAGGGTTTTCAGGGGACTGTTCCTGCTTCTGATACTGACACAAGCGTGTGTGATATTGGGTAAGTCTCTTTCTGTGTCTCAGTTCTTCCATCCATAAAATGGAGAGCGATATTGTCCTACCTTAAAGGGAGGCGGGGAGTTGTGAGGCTTTCTTCATTCATGGTTTTAAAGATCTTTGAGATCTTTTTATAAAAAGAGAAGGACAAAGAATAATCTAAAGCTACAAAAATGGGACAGTCTGAGGACCAGCTCCTGGGAGGTTCAGGGAGCCTTCGCTGAAGTCAGTAGTAACTGAAGGTGCACAGCAGGTGCTTAGCAGCATTCAGGCTTTGGCCCTGGGTGTGGGTCTATCTGATCTGTTTTACCCCAAGCAGATCTACTTAGTCACAGCCAGAGGAAGGCAAGATCAGGTGCTAAGACGTGACATGCAGGTGAAAATGAGAAAGTGGTACGGCACCCGGGAAGGCAGTAATTAACTGAAATGCATATTTATCATAGTCTGTCATTGTTTACAAACAATGTAATGAATCCTGATTGTAGAATTAGACTCCAGGCACCCAGTCAATGGAGTCAATCAAGCAACCCCCAGCAGGTGTGCAGGAACAGACGGCCTAACCTAATAAGTGCTTTACTGTACGGTATAGAGAGAGACAAGAGCTGTCAAACTGGCCTCCATGGCATAATTGAACAGTCAGTGCTGTCTCCTTTCTGTTGAGCAAAAACATTTTTCTTCTTTCCAAACCAGGACAGTTAATTTCAGGCCAAACTCACACATAGTAGAATCAAGGACTGTTTTAGTTAGCTCAGTATACAAGCTGGTTAGGTTGTCTTTCCCGAGTTGGCAGCTGAGTTCTGCTGGCTGGTTGTCCAAGTAGCTTCTCTTGACTGGCTGTTGAGATAGTGGCCCTCTGGTCTCTTCTCACGAACCCCTGTTTCTCCCCATTTTGCTTCTCACCTCCACAGTGGTTAAAATAGATCCAAAATAAGGAGGTGGGAACAGAACAATTGTGGTGGCTCTCACCACTGCCTCACGAGGTGAGGACGCAACAAAGGGAAGAGAATTGGGACAGGATTAAAAATCTATCTGAAAGGCTCTGCTGTCCCCAAGTAAGCCCATACATAGGTGCTGGAACTAGGGGTGCTGGGAGTGCTACCGCCCCCCTGGCCTGAAGTAGTAATAACAACCCAGATACATGGTTTCTGCTGCACCCCCACTATAAATATTGTTCCAGCACCACTGGGCCCATCAGCAGCAAACAAACGTATGTGTTCTTTGTGTACAGTTGGTGAGAGGCACGTTCCTGGTCCTCCCCACTCCCTTCTCTACCAGGATGGAGTATTTGATAAAAAAAAAAATCTAATAAAAATGAAGTATGGGTCTGAAAGCTTCTTCCCCAGAAATTGTTCAGATACCTGATGCAGTGTCCAGCCTATTAGAAGTTTAGGACATTTCAAAGAACACATGTTATGCAAAATGCTGCAGCTGGTGTGAGAGTTTTTCTCTCTTCATTTCTTAGAGAGCATGGGGACCCAGCAGGTGGGACAAATCTTCCAGGAGAGGAGAGGTTGCTACTTCTTCACCCCTGACAAGAGGTTGAGAGCCTCCCAAATCCCACAGCCAGACATCAGCTCTTTCTGCTCCTCCCATTTCAAATTCCTCTGCCTGATGAGAGCTGACTTCGTGAGTCAGAGAAGAAGGGGAATTCAGGGAAAGCAAATTGTCCTAAGGCAAGGAGACCAGGGAGAGCTCTCCCTATGCTTATCCACACATCTTTTAATCCTGATTTCCTAATCCTGATCCTGCACCACTGAAGTCAATGGGAGTTTGGCCATTGACTTCAACAGACACAAGGTTGGTTCAACAGAACCAAGAATTTAAGTAAAGCTTTTGGAATCCACAGTGCCTGAGAGGGGTCAACATTACACAAAGTGAGTTTGCAAAATAACAAACTGGGTAACTGTGCATGCAGGCAGATCTTCACATGCACAGGTATACCTCGTGCACATGAAAGAAAAGCTATCCATGCACGACTGGTGCTCACACTGTTTTGCAGATGATGCACTCACCTTGGAAAATCTTTTCCTTCATATTTCAGTTATTATTTATTTGCACATCACTGGCATGGGAAAAAAATTGGACCTGTTCACCCTTCTTGTGGCAAAACAGCTTGGGCCTTGGAATGACATTTAGAAAAAGGGACGGTGAGCTCTGAAATCAATGTAGAAAGGACTCAACTTAAAACTGGAATTTGTGGCAGAAATACAGTGGGCAGCACTGTTTGAACTAACATTTGAAATACTGGTTAAGCTGCACAGTAATTAATTTGATACTGATTCACACAGATATATATTTTATGCATTACTGCTTAATTCTTAAAAGCTTCTTTTTCTCCCCTTTTCTATTATCAGAAGATGGTCTAATGAAAACTATCCCCCTCCCCCCCCCCACACACACTTCATTAAATGTTAAAGGGCAATTCAATTTCCTCCCTTGCTTTCTTCCTCTTTTTCTAGATTTCCTTATGTACTGGTCTGACTAGTGTGATATGTTATCTTTATAATGATGACGCCATGGGGTTTTAGTGTAAAACCCTGAGGTTCGCACAGTTGTAGCCAGAAGCCAATAAAAATTACACTTATGGCACTTTATGTAGCCTGAAAGCCTGGGTGTGATTCTGATTTCACTGACATCTGAGTAATTTTGGAGTAATTCCAGTAGAACCAGTTGATTTACAGCAGTTTGAAACCAATAAACTGGGCTCCTTGATCTCCAAGAGAATGTTTAGCAACGTTTCACACCTTTCCCCAAACTGTCAAAAATATATCTATCAAAAGGAGAGAGAGAGCTATAGATTTTTTCCCCTCCTGTTGTAAATTTATTTTCAACATAGAAGATAAATGGGGCTGGCAATTGAAAGGTCCCTGCTTTTAACACTGCCAGTTGATTCTCTTAGGGCCGAATCCTGTGGTGTGCTGAATCAGTCAAGTTGTTTTCTTTGACTGGAGGTGTTTTGTATACTTTTATCTCTAGGCCAAAAGGAGGTCAGTGCCCGGACCATTTGCAGTTGATGAGACTATTTCAGTGATGCAGTCATCATGGCAATGTGACAGAAAACTAAATCCACAGGTGTATCCTAAACCACTTAGTATACAATATACTGATATACACAGCAGATTCTGATTCGGGGTTACATATTGCACTCCCAGAATTTCTGTTTGATTCTCCACTCAGAAGGAAGGGCTTTAGAGGGCTACAGAAAGGTGAAGATCCTAAGGCTCTATGGGGAAAGATGAGGAGAACCCCACAGATCCGAAGTAATTTCATGAAGCCCTCATGCTTCTGTGCTGCTATCCTGGTCCGTAGCACAGATTCCTCAGCAAGCCTCTGAAGGGTATAGAACCTCCTCCTCTCTACCCAGAGCTGTGGGCCTTAAACTCTGTGGTGTTGAACAGTCAGGACTCCAAGGTCTCTTCTAGTGGTCACTATGTGGTCACCCTGAGAGAAGGGTTTCTCCCTTGGGATATGCAGTGGGTTCAGCTGCCTCTAGGGTGACCAGATGTCCCGATTTTATAGGGACAGTCCTGATTTTGGGGTCTTTTTCTTATATAGGCTCCTATTACCCCCTACCCCCGTCCCGATTTTTCACGCTTGCTGTCTCGTCACCCTAGCTGCCTCTGGGCTTGGGATATGGCCTATTTTCACAGTTCTGCTGTCAGAGTAGATTTTTCGTTTCTTCGTCTTAGCTTGGTTGTCATGTGCCCATAGTTGCTGAATATTCATTAAGTAGAATTAGCAGTTATTAGATCTTAATTAATGTACAAAAGGCTTATTCTGTGTTCAATTAAGCATACACTTCAAATGGTCTGATTGCAGTTTGGTCATGGTTCTTCTCTTGATGTGATCATCTTAAATGGAAAAAGGGACGCAATCGTAGGAGCATGGTGACTAGTTCTGTTCTCTTTATTGGCTTTCATGGGTAGTTTCAAATCAAATATCACAGTGAGCCAAGAACACCCTTACAAATATTATTATAAAACTGGCTAAGAAATTTCAGGCTATTTAGCTGTTAAATTTGTTGGTCATTCTATAGAACAGGGCTGTTTGAATTCTGCAGAATGTTATTTGAGAATACTTTCATGAGTAATACAAAATAGCGAATGACATAAAGAAGAGAGATTTGCCACTGCTAATAATCCTGTGTCATAATACAAGAACAAGGGGGCAGAGTATGAAGTTGAAAGAGGGAAATTTAAAACAAATACAAGGAAATACTGTTTCACACAATGTCTGATTAATCTGTGGAACTCACTGCCAAAATCACTGATGCCAAATACTGAGTGGGATTCAAAGCAGGGTTGGATAACAAGAATAGACAGTTACAATAATAAATAACAAAAACCACAAGAGTTTGAGAAGGGAGCTTCAGTGCATGAGCCAGCTTCTAACTTTGGGAGTTAACAGTACATTTTTCTTGTTTAGAGGGCATCACAGAACTGCCTACTTGCAGGGTTTCTTGCACCTTCCATTGAAGCAGTTGGTACTGGCCATGGTCAAAGACATGATACTGAATTAGATGGGTCATTGGTGTGATCTGGCATGGCAGTGCTTACATTTCTAGTAGAAACAGTGTGCTCTGTTGTTTGTGATGCCATATTTTTCATTATTTGTGAGTAACCAGACAGCTTCTGAGTATTCATTAAAATATTCAGTCCTGAAACTCCTGACTGTTTCAGGGATTTTAGTATTAATGACTCTCCATCTGGAAAGTCATACCAAAAATGAGCTAGTCATTTAAGAAGTTCTGTTTAAGAAGTTCTAGTCATCTAACAGAGAACAGATCAATACCCTGTGCCATTGGGTAGTCTACATCAGGGATCGTCAACCTTTGGCATGTGGCTCACCAAGGTAAGGACCCTGGCGGGCCGGGCCGGTTTGTTTACCTGCCACGTCTGCAGATTCGGCCATTCGCGGCTCCCAATGGCTGCTGTTCGCCGCTCCAGGCCAATGGGGGCTGCAGGAAGCGGCGTCCAGTACATCCCTCGGCCCGCACTGCTTCCCGCAGCCCCCATTGGCCTGGAAAGACCATCTCAAGATATTGGAGTAGCATTTTATCTCTCTCCCTCGCTCTCTCTCTGAAGCTTCCTCCCCATGGTGGCCCTGTCCACCCACTTCCTTACTTTTAGGAAGGATGGAGGGAGCAACCCCTCCTGAGTGCATGGTCTGTGATTATCTCTAGTCCTTGCATAGGAGGTTCATGGCAGGCACTCTTCCCCCTCTCTGCACCTTTGCAATGGTCACAGCCAATCTGGGCCAGATCCTCTGCTGGTGTAAATGGCATAGTTCCATTGTTGTCCATGGAGCTGTGCTGATTTACACCAGCTGAGGATCTGGCTTGTAATGTGGAAGATGGGGGGTATAAATAGGGAATAATGGGATGAAATCAAGGAAGGAAAAATTCAGGCTTGGTATCAAAAAATCTTGCTGATGATGAGATCGATGTATTAATTTGTGGAATGGCTTCCCAAAAGAAGTGGTTCAAGCTCCATCACTAGGGACACGTTAAGCCTGATGGCACAAAACCCTCTAGAGACTGTGCTGTAGGGAAGAATCCTGCACAGGCAAGGAGATAGATTGGGTCTCTAACTTCTGTGGATAGCTCTGGGATTTAGGAGACCTGGGTCTTATTCTTGGCTTGGCCACTGGCCTGCTGGGTGACCTTGGGCAATTACCCCTTGTGCCACAGTTTCCCCATCTGTAAAATGGGGATAACAATGCTTACCTCCTTTGTAAAGCACTTTCAGATCTATTGAGGAAAAATGCTATATAAGAGATAGGTAGGAGTAGCATTACTAAAATGGGTTTCCTCTTTACATGTTTTAATTACAGCGTCATTGTCAACTTGAAATCTAGTCAATTAAATAAACAAGATAAAAGTAGTTACATCTACTGCTGCTCCCGATCTTCCTCTGCTAATTTTCATGGGTTTACAACAGCATTTTTCTAAATATGTAAGTGTTTCCCTTCCATAGTTGCTTTATGAAAGACACAAACAGACAACGGGGAGAAATGACTGACCGTACAGGAGAATACAGTGAAAGTAACTATGCACAAAGTGCTGTCAAATGCACAAAGTAAACACAGTAAAAAAAGAGAGAAACTTATTTTTCCTTCTAATCTCTCATTTGTATCAAACTTAATATTTTCAGAAAGAAATGTGTTTTTTAAGTTAACAGTGTCACTTTAAGAAAGCTGTTTACTGGATTCCTGATATTTTCCAAGGGTCCAGTGTGCAGTCACGTACATCCCTATCAGCTAGTTTGCACCTGATGGATTTCTGCCTTTTGAACACTTGCGGTTGCTTGCTGGAATAAATCATTTTCTGTTTATGCAGTACAGGAGTTCTATACCAGTTCTCTTCTTACCAGGAAACAATAGGTAGTTGCAGCAGAGGAAAAATGCCATCAAGTTAAAATGTCAACCACAATAAGGAGCTGCAAATCAATAAGGCTCATGGATGTGTTTTTCCAAATTTCACACAATCAGTTTGTACTGAGCCTCGTGTGTGCAATGTCTTTTCCAGAGCTGGGAGAATTATAAAAAAAAATCAATTTAGCCATTATTGACTTTTTCAGACTAGATAAAGAACCAGTCTTGAAGCAAGTCTATGAATTAAATTTCGCCACACAGACTGCAAGACTCCTTTATCATTGACAGGGAACAGCAAGTAACAGGGTGGGGAAGTTTTTTTTCAACTGTTTCTACAATCAATGTGAACTTTGTTCACAGCTACTAGCAAGATGGAAAAATTTTAAAACAGGTGTGGCAGGTTTCAGCAGTGCATCTTTTTAAAGAATGCATGAGCATTCTGTGAGCTTGCAAAATCCTGTTTCACTCCAGTGGGCTTGACTTTCTCATGGAAGAAAAATCAGCAGTTTCTATTCAGCTACATGTTTTAGTATGTGCCCAACAACCACGGCCCAATTAAGAATGCAGAGGGCCTGTGTAGCTAGCATTGGCGACAATGGCAACACTTCTATTGCATTCAGTGGGCCTGATTCACCACTGCCCTGCCCTGCCCTTTATTTAGTCATTGATATCAGTGCAAAATGAGTGCCAAGTAGAAGTCAAATGCTACCATTTGCGAGTGTTTTACACCCACACAAGGTTCAGAGCACAAGAGGCCCCATTGGAACCGGAGCAGGACCTCTGTGCTCATGTTTTTTCAACAATGCCCAGCCAGTTAAGAGAGTTCTGGTGTGTAAAGAGGCCCCAAAGAAGATATGACTGTAGTGTGTGCCTTCGTTTTAAAGCCCCTTGACCACAGCGGCATAGTGCAGTGTAAATGAGAACCTAGCCCCAAGTCTCCATGAGCGAAAATATTAATCACTCCACAGCTGAACTGAAGCACTAAATGGCAAGTGATTCCCAGAAGCCTCTGCAACAGAAAGGGAGACAACCCTACATTTAAAAATACAGAACGCAGAAAACAGAATGACATCTCTTTCCAATTACTTAACGACAGCCTGATCAGAAAGCCTTTGAGGCTTTGTCTGTCCTCCACAATCTTTCCATAAAGTACAAACCACTTGCTTTTCTTTCGGTTTCATTTGTATAGTGTAAATTGCAGAAAAGCTCCCCTGGATGAGTAAAATGTGAAGTATTACACATGAAGCACTAAAAGCCATGCCCAGTTGCTGTTTTATGGGTGGAATAAAGTGCCGTGGTGCTGATATAAGACTGTTCTACAGCATGCTGAATTACATTTTTCTTGACCTTAATAATGGTACCAATCTGCACTAGTTGGATGTGATAATTACATTTACTGGGAAGATGGATGCTTCCAAATGACATTTAAATCCATGATTATCTTGGCAGTTTGGTCAGGAAACAGTTTTTATCAATGCCAGCTTTCCTTCTTTATCATGGCTTATGGCTATTTGGCAGTTCTCCAGTAGAAGATGAAAAAAAAAATATCCCTGTATTCTGTGTCCAAGAGACATGTTGACACAGACGACCCTTCTTGCAGTCAGCTCCCTTATTTTCAGTATATAACTGTTGTGTAACTTTTTTGCGTGTGTGGTGTGAGAAATGTTTACTTCACATAAATAGTCTGCAATAACCGGAACTTCAGTGCTGCTTTTTGTTTGTTTGTTTTTTGAAAAAGAATGAATAGCCACACTTAATTTAATGAAAGTATAGATATGATGGTGATTAAAATAATAATGACAGCATCTTTCTCAATAGCAGTTGCAGGCCGTGGAAGCATTATAGTCTGGATTTTATTTTGACATAGAGAACATTTTGGTTTTTCTCTTGGAAGAAGTCATATTTCCAAGGCAATGCATTGGGGTGTATTTTTGTGTGCGGGTACATAGATGTCGGCTCCACTAGATTAAATTCTCTTCTCTGGGCTCCATTGTGAGAAAGATGCTACTTCTGAATGTAGATCTCACGGTTTGCTTACAATAGGGATATGTCAGCTGTCTCCAACACATTCACAGCCTGCCCTGGACCTCAGAGAGCAGTTGTTCTTGCTCTTTCAACAAATGAGCTATCAGGAGTATGGTATCGTGCTCCAGAGTGCCACCAATGCATTACATGTGGGGGGGAGGGGCAGTTGTGATGGAACCACATAATGAAGCAGTGCACACTTGACTGTAAGGAGACAATGATAGAGAGCAGCAACAGTGTCTGCGTACAAAATGACTCCATGTGCATCCCCACTTGTGCTCTACACCCAGCCAAGTTACTCAAATTAACGCATTAGGCAGAGGAGTTCTCCCAACTTTGTCTTGTAGGTTTTTTGTGAGTGCTGGGCTGTAAACACCAGGGTTTAAATCCTGGTCCTATTTGAAGTTAAGGACAAAGTTCCTATTGGCTTCAATGGAGCCAGGGTTTCACCCTAGCATGTTATTGTAGGGATGCCCACGATTATTATTTTAGGACTGCCTGTCAGTGCTAATCTGCTCAGCCTGGCTTGTTGTTGTAGGGTTGCTCATGAGACTAAGCTGTGCAGACTGTTTTGTTATTATAGGATAGCTCAGGAGTGCTAATTTTTTTGGCTTTTGTATTTTATTTTACAAAAAGATAATTGCAGAATTCTTTAAAAACAGAAAGCATTAATGGGCATTGCAAACACATATAAGCAAAAAAGATAGATTTGATTTTGAGCCTATCAAACTTGACGACATACTATTAAAGGGGAAATTTGAATGGGACATAGAATAACATTTCATCAGTCAATACCTGAACAGTTTGACTATCCTAAGTAAGAAAATTCCTAGGTCTATGCAGCTGTTTCAGAGGTAGCTTGATTTTTACTCTGAGACACCTGTTCCGTGAACAAGAATTATATCTTCATTCTTTTCTCTTCAAGCATGTTTTGTTCCCTTCTGCCTGGCCCTTTACTTATTAAATCAAAACCTTTGGAAGACCAAGCACTAGAATGAGCTTCTGGACCATTCACATGTTGTGAGGCCATAACTTTGGCCATGAATTGGCAGCAGGCAGTAGCTTAAACACTGGATTTTTGCTGAAGCACAACCAGTTGGATATTGGCTCCATTTTGTCGTCAGTTTATAACTTACCTTTTTTTTCTGGATTAGTGATCTTGGGCTAGATCCTACAACCTTTATTTACCTAGGTAATCTTAGTGGCATCAATGGAACTACTAATGTGAGTAAGGGGTGAAGGGATGGGCCAAAGGTTGAAGACCTTACGCTGATTTTATTCAGGTCTTATAGTCAGTGGGAATTTGCCTATGAAGAATCTGAGTGAGCATCTCAGGATTTGGCCTGTTAGTAAACTGCTATGGAGTTAGCAGCAAATAAACCACTCCTGAGACTTACCCCTGGCTTTCTGAAACAATCATCGTTCACTTTTCAGAAAATAACAACACAGTTCTTTGCATTAATATAGTGGTTTCATCTGAGGATCTCAAAGCACTTGTCAAACATTCATTAATTAAGTCTCACAGCAAAACCATTTTACACATACATAAACTGAAACACAGAGGAACAGATTCTCACTTGCACGAAGGGCTTTTGCCCTGCTCTGGCAATCTAAAGGGGCCTTAAAGTGGACTTAATGCCCCTTTACACTGCCAGAGTGGAATAAAGGGGCATTATTGTTAATGAGAATCAGGCCCAGGGAGCTTAAGGTCCTGATCCATGTGTATAAGATGTTGGCCATACTGACTTACCCAAGATTATACTGAGAAAACTGAGACTAGAACCCAGGAGTTCTGAGATGCTTTTCCTGCTCTAACCACTATACCTGATTCCTTTCCTCCCCATTTTCTTCTGCTAGCACAAGTGTACTTAATAGACAGTAGTTTATTTGGTGGCATATGAAGGAATACCCTGCTGTGTGTGTACGACAGCCCAGATGTCCGTGCTTTTTGTAACCACGCTGTGTGCTTTGTTCCTTCTTTTAGGTGAGCCTTCAAGGTGGTCTTCATCCCATTGTGACTGCTGCTGCAAAAATGGCAAAGGAGATAAAGAGGGGGAAAGTGGCACATCTTGCAATGAACTATCCACTTCCAGCTGTGACAGCCAATCAGAAGCCAGCTCCCCACAAGAGACTGTCATCTGTGGCCCGGTCACCCGCCAGCCCAACATACAGACTCTAGATCGGCCAATCAAGAAGGGCCCAGTACAGCTACTTCAGCAGTCTGAAATCCGAAGAAAAAGTGACCTGCTCCGAACTCTAACGTCTGGCTCCAGGGAATCCAACTCTAGCAAAAAAAAAGCAGTGAAAGAAAAGCTCTCTATTGAGGAAGAGTTAGAAAAATGCATCCAGGATTTCCTTAAAATCAAAATCCCAGACAGGTTTCCAGAAAGGAAACACCCCTGGCAATCCGAACTGCTACGAAAGTATCATCTATAAGAGCGGGGCGGGGCAAGGGGGAAATAACCTTATTACAATTTACAGATCAAGATCCTTAATGATAAGGAAATAAAAGGAATAATAACAATTTGTTAAGTCACAAAAAAAAAATCCATCTTGATAGTACTGCCTAATTTGCCTATTTCACCTTAACATTTATAGTCACAGGGTAATGATATTTTTCAAGTTGTGGAAGCACAATGAAAAATGCTTTTGTTTGTAAGCTCCTAGTCTTACGCAAGCTGAATACTTTATACACGAAAGGCACAACAACATCACCAACTAAAGAAACCCACACACAGATGCACCTGGTGCCGGTGGAGAAAGTCCTACACATGATCAGGCAGTGGCTGGGGGGTTTCCGCAAACTACATGCCTTTTGAGTTCTCCTTTTAATTCCTTTATTTGGAGGAGTCAGGGAGGGGCAGATGTACATGATTTAAAGAAACAAACTATGCCGTGCCAGTTTACTTGAAGGATGTGTATATATATACACGTATATATACACATGAATATACATATACATGTGTGTATATTTATATTGCATAACAAATTTTTCTGGTTCTCTCCTTATAACTGCACTTTCTCAACAACAACAAAAAAGCAATTGTTAGCACTCTGTGTGCTCCATTTCCCCTCTAGCTTTATGAGGTGTGAATAGTAGAAGACTGTCTCTCTCCATCTGTTATTTTTGGGGGCGAGGGGAGGTTGGAAGTGGAGCACTGTAAAAGTGCTTGTGTCTGTTGCAACTGTGGGCAAAATATTCTATGAGTTTTTGATAACAATATATATTTTAATCTTCTTTGTTCCAACACTTCTTCCCCAAAGCTTCCGGATGACAAAGGGTTTATTATGGAATGATTCCAATTGGAAAGAGGGATCCAGAGATGGCGGGTCAAGTCGCTGAGTCGGTGAGCTCAGCTGATTTATGTAAGTCTGCCAGACCCTGCTGCCAAAGAGTCTTTGGCCCAAACAAATGAGGAGAGCAGCCTCCCGTTCCCATCCAACGCAGATGCAATTATAAGAAATTATAAACCTAACAAGATGCATTTTGTGCTCTGACTGGCAGGAAATTGATTGTTAAAATGGCAGGCACCACGCCATTCCAGCTAGATACATTTCAAAAGGAAATTAAAAATTGAATAGAAACCAAACACACTCTGTAATGGAAACTGCCTTATCAGCATCCTTTCTGTAGTCTGTAGGATAATCCGGTGGGTGGCAGGCTTAATTTAGTACCATGTGTTACCCATAATGTATAATAAACGGGAAAATATCAGCAAGCTCAGTTTGATGGGACTGCGGGGAGGAAGGGATGCCGCACGCAGGCACAGCAGTACAAGAACCTACTGAGCCCAGGCAACAACAAAAAAGCACAGTCCTTCCTTGACAGGTTCGCCTAGTTGTCGTTCCGAAGCTAATTCTTTCAGCAGACCAGTAAGAACCTGATGTCCCTCAACAGTCCAGTGGGAGCCAAAGGTCCCATGGATGGGATTTGAAAAGTTAAGAGTCAGGTACTGAAGGGGAGTCCCAGGTACAGACTGCATCTGGTGGGATGAAATTGGTGTCTGAGCAGTCTGTAAAGCAGTTACCTAGAGATGCATTGCATCAATGGGTCCACATGGGCCTTCCACTGGCTGCAGATGGAAGCTGGTTAGCTGGGGAGTTTGGCACATGTCTCAAGACATAAAGTGAGAGACACAGAAACGAATAAAGACGATAGCTTTAAAAGCAATGATATTGCCTTGTTTAGCATCAGTAACATTTCTAAAGCCTCAGTTTCACTATCTAGCATTCCCAATTCACAATGCTACAAGGGAGATGACTTCAAGTGTGCATAGAATAGAGGTACATTTGGATTGAACATAGTATACTTGAGTAGGTCTGAGGCCCAGTCTCCTTGCCTGCAGGTGCAATTTTCTCCCACATAATATGCTCTTACATTTTTTTTTTTTTTTTTGCACCTGCAAAATGAACTGTGGGGGAAAAGCTGCATAATCAGGTAGGTAAAGGTACTATCATTCAGATTTGTGCCTACCATTGAACTGCAAGTGCAATGCAGGCACAGGTTTTGTGGGTGCTAATTGCACGTGCAAACGGGAAGTGACATGTCTTAAACTATTGCAAAATGTGAGATGCTTGTAGACAGAGCTGAGCATGAACCAAATCCCCAGATCAAAACACCCTCAAATTACTGGGATATGAGAGCTGGAGTTTGTAGCTTGGCGTCATCTCTAGTTAAGGTTTGCAAGTTTACCAAGATGTTTTATGTGAGAGAGGGATGCTAGTTCTAGTGATTCCTAATTATTGTCATGTGTAGAGTAAATATAGTAAGCAAAAGCCTGACCTGAGAAGTGCTGAGCTAAATTGGACAGCTCCGCACTACTCCGGATCAGGCACTAAACTAATTCAGTTGTTAAAACACATGTTCACACTCAAACACATGCATTTCAGATGCACACCTACCCATATTCACATGCCTGTGCACACATATTCACATGCACCTTTGCACATCCATGTGCTTGCACACATACATCCCTTTGCTTGCCACAGATTTGCTTTGCCTCTTTTTAAAAACAATTGTCTTTCTTGTACATTCACTCGTCCCTATTTACAGCTGCTGTACTGGAATCACTCTTGAGAGCACTGTGTTAAAAAGTTTGCCTGCAACTTCCCTTGTGTGAGTCGATGCAAAGCAAGAACACTAGGCTGGCTTCCAAGACATACGGATTGGCTTAAATGGTGCTTTTTCTCTTGCTTGTTATGTCCACACCAGAGAGCAGCTCCGTTGTCTCTGACACTTTAAGACTTGGAAACTGTGATTTTTCTATTTTGACCCAGTCAGTATCATCAGCCAGATATGCCAAATCGGAAAGTGAGCCTTTTCCCTTTTGCAAGGTTTTGATACCATCAGGCATTATGCAGAATCCTCCTCCACTATCAGTTCTGCTCTCTGCGAGTCACAAGGAAGAAGTCTAACATTAATTCATTGCATTAGCAAATTAGGGAGAAAAATGAGCAGAGGGTTGACTCTCGCTCTCGCTTCAGCAGGAATTTGAGATTTCCATACACAACATAGACCATTTGTCTACTTCGATAACTCAGAATGGCTAGAACCTGACATCCTCAGCTTCAGAGTTTCACTTTTTCTTTTTCTTTTTAATCTCCAAAACATTGTATTACACAATATGAGGGACAGAGAGAGGGAGAGTGTACCCTGTTTTTCTTTCTTTCTCTCAGAGTTGGAATGGACTTGACTCAATTTGCACAGGACTGTACAATGATTAATACCTGCAGGAAAAATTAGACCAAATGAAATGCACCAGAATGGGTTTGATTCATGTGGCCTTCATATTCCCCGTTTTAGATGAAATGGCACCACTACTGAAATAAGAGTCTTGAACTTTAATAATCACTAGCCGCAAAGCTTATATGTATATTCTGCTTTGGTACTGTAGGATACTTATATAGTGTATCCATTCCTAGGACCAAATTTATCCCAGGTTTAACTCCATTGACAATGGTGAAGTTCCATCAGAGATAGCTTTGTGCCCTGGTGACTTCAGCTCTCCATTTCAGGTCATGCTCCTCATTATTTCAATTGCTCCACTTGTGTAACATCAGTATAGACTTCCTGGGCCTGATTCTAAGGGGTGTTGACAGTTGGAGCTGCAGGGGTGAATCCCAGCTTGTGTAGACATAGTCATGCTAGCTCTCTCCGAGCTAGCATGCTAAAAATGCTCCTTGCTTAATGTAGTTCTGTTCCTGAAAAATGCAACTTTAAGTGAAATGATGTTAAGTGAATCCAATTTCCCCATACGAATTAATGTAAATAGGGGGAGTTAGGTTCCAGGGAATTTTTTTTTGCCAGATAAAATACATTATATACATATACAGTATAAGTTTTAAATAATTGTAAACAAACAATTTAATACCGTACTCACCAATGATGATTGTGAAGCTTGGTTGAGGCACAGCATAGCAGGGTCGGGGCACGGGGGCTTGCCCCATTCCGCCTGACCAGCACTCCTGCCGGGGAGCGGGGTTGGGGGCTTGCCTGCTCCCCGGTTGGAATGCCAGGTGGGCGGAGCAGGGCAAGCCCCCGCGCCCCGACCCCACTTCATGGCAGGAGCTGTGGGCGGAGCAGGGGAGCCAAACAACCTTATAATGGAACATTGCACAACTTTAAACAAGTATGTTTTCTAATAGATCAGCAACCTAATAACGCAACGTTAACTGGGGCGACTTTAAGTGAGGAGTTACTGTATGTAGTCCCAGTAGCACGGACTGCAGTGAGTGGTGGGAGAGGCTAGTCAGCCTGAGGACAAACCCCATGAGTCTGTACTCTGGTGGTGAGCCCGGCTGCTGCGCTGACACTATTATATTTAATGTGCTAGTTCAATCAGAGTAAGCTGGGAATTGCACCCCCAGCTCCACGTGTAGGCATAACTTTGCACAGCTTTGGCAATGTAAAGTCACCCACTTTGAGATTGGTTTGCAGTGCTGGATTGGTGTACGAGGCCTTAGTGAAAATGAGAATCTGGCCCCTCAGTGAAATGCTTTTTGTCCATAAGAGTCTTAGGTAAATTCTTCTGTTTGGGGTACGTGCGGCCTTGGGAAGGAGCTTGGACAGCTCTGCATGGGAAGTATCCTAAATACAGCCCAGAGAGGACTCAACTCAAATTTGTCCCCTTTGCTGCCTGTATGTGTCGAAGAGTTTTCCCAATCCCTTCCTAGCCTCAGAGCTAGAAAGCTGATGTGGAACTCACAGCTCCTGCATGGCAGCGTAAGTGCTGTACCGCTGTGCAGAAACAAATGCATATGTTCCAGTTTTTTACAGCCTGTTACTCAATGCAAGAGGAACCCTAGACATAGCAATCCTCTAAAATTAGGCACTTACTCAAAAAGACAAACCGTTCTGCTGGGAATATCAGCTTCAGAAAGGAGAGTAAGAAATAGCATGCACTGACTGGGTTCTGTGAGTCAAGTCACAGCAAAATGGCCAGATAGGAAGGGACACCGGACTACATTTTTCCCTTAAAGATGCTCCCTCTAGGTTATTGTTAATTATGGCTGGGACTTAAGGAACTTAGGTGCCAACTTTCAATAGATGATGAGTGCCTAACTCCCTTAGGCCCTTTTAAAAAACCGAGTCTTCTATCGTCACTTGTTTGCAGGAGCACCCATAATGTGGTGAGTGCTGTGCTAATGATGGAGGGCACAGTCCCTGCCCTGACAGGCCTGCAATGTGAGACAAGCAGACGAATAGATGAACTGCAAGGGGAACATGTACGATGTAAAAGTGCAGTGCTCAGTGGGATGATGGGCCAGGCTTGGATAGTAGGGAGTGTTCAGTGATATGGGGAGTATTAGGCATATAAACTATCCCCCCATGTTATCCTCATTCTTGCTGTTTGTACTGGGTTAATTTCTCCTAGGTGCATGGGAATCTGAGGGAGGAATTTGCCCTCTCTGGGGGTTTGATTATCAGAGGCCCTTGCTTGTCTGCTCAGGCTCTGGGTGGTGCACAAGAAGCCACACCCCAATTTGCATAGCTATGCAAGAATTTCCCACATAGTAGGCCCTGTACACCCTATGCTTTGTAGAGTGAAGGGGCTGTTTGCTCACTCTCTCACGCCCTCAGGAAACGGGATGTCAAAAAGGGGATGGATGTCAGCTGTCCTTCCCCCCCCACCCCATTAGCTGCAGGCTGGTGCACCAGGAAATTGTTCCCACCCACACTCCTCCTCCCTCCCTCCCTGGCTTCACCTCCAGTGCACACAGAAAAGCTGCAGAGAGATTTGCCTGTCTTTCTGGTGCTTCTGGTGTGGAGTGGGGCTGTCCTACCCACTACTGCCTGAAGAATAAAGCCACAATTAAGCCTTAATCGTTAGCGGTATTGGTGGAGGGGTTAATATATGCGAAGCTTCTGCCTCTGATGTGCACATTCTGTGGAGAGAGGACTTTGGACTCTAGAAGTGTCACTCTAGCACCTTTCATTAACACTAAAGTAGAAGAAATGGTGGGAAATTACATACCCCCAAATTAGGAGCTGTCGTGGGCATTGTCCAGACAGGGTAATTTTTCTGTTACTCAATGTGACAGTGGTAGTCACAATTCTTACATTAGGATATCAACTCTCTTCACTGTACAGACTCTTTTTTTCTTGTCAGCCTGATCTCAGTGCTGGCCTTTTCATTCATTTACATGCAGCAATGGTTTAGAACTGAGCAGCGGGTCCTTTACCCGGCCCCATAATAAACACAAGCAGCTGACAGTACAGAGAGAGATGTAACGAGGGGCTGATTTTTTTTCTTCTCGGAGAACTGTGATATATAAACTTGATCTGTGTGTATGTGTGTGGACGCATGCACACACACAGCACTTTATGGAGTTGTTTGTTCTCATAGATTTATAGGGCACAGGACCACTCATAGCGCTCTGTTAGAAGATGCAGGAGTAATTCCTGCAGAAGGCGGGTAGCAAAATTGTACCTGTCGCAGCTGTCAGAACTATAATGGAAGTGAAATGTTATCCTTACTCAAAATGTAAGGATCCTTTTCATTTCACATGGGCCTTTCAAGCATTTTCCCCTGGCTCTACTAAATGAGGTAGCAAACAATTGTCAGGGCTGTAGTCCTATCTATCCTTATGGATATGAATGAGAAAACTGAAAGAGGGAAGAAGAAATGATAGCAGAAAAAGAGAGGTAAAAAACCCACAGAGGATTGAAGGTACATGGCTTGTCATGAAGATCCTGTTGGTCTCTGTTGCCCTGCACCATGCACAATGATTTACACTGGTGCAAAGAACCTATCCTTTCCACTTGAAATAAGCCTGCCAAATGGCAAAAGTCTTATTGACTTCAGCAGCAGCAATATTGTCCCTACAAGCTTAGCCAATAGGGCTTAAGAAATTAGCCTATTTTGGAAACAATTATTAGGAGCTAAAGTTTGCCCTCATATACCCATGTACAACTCCCATTGATGTCAATAGAAGCTTTATGTGCATACCCGAGGGGAGGAGTTGACCGTCAGCTATTTCAATTTCATTCTTAAAAAGAACTGATTCTGTAATGCATCCCCGGGTTGGTGGTGCACCTTTGACCTGGGAATTTGCCTTTGCAACAGAATTTTCTTCCATTGTGAATGTGGAAATCACCAGGCAAAGTCTTACAAAGTCACTTGTTTAAAATTTGCCAACAGTACATTCCTTTCTTCCTTAGTAAAAAAAAATGTTTCTGGTTGGAACAAAGGATCAGACGCCAGATACTGATAGCAAAAACAAAGCATTCTGTATTTGCAACTTAAGGTAACGTATCAGCTGCTTACAAATGTATAAATATAGCTGCAAGAGGAGTAAGGTCCAATCCAACTCCTGTTAAAATCACTGGCAAAAAACTCCCAGTGATTTTTAATGGCAGCAGGTTTCAACTTGGAAGTAAAATACAGTGGAAAATACTTATTAGGTAAGGGCTAAGCTTGGTAAATTCCATTTGATTAAGCATGCTAACTTTAGGATTCTTATACATACAGGTTTGGTCTAGAAATAGAACCAGATATGGTGTGAGACTACCCTTTCTAGTAATATTTCCATTACTTTTTTGCTTTAGTGAGAAATACCAGAAAAGTATGAATTTTTTTGGTTTTTGTTTTGTTTTGCTATTTCTGTTTCTGGTTGATGCCAGGTAATACAGAGAGTGTGAAAATGAAATTGAAATAACAAAACTCTAAAGATAATATTTTGAGCTCTAAAAATGTTTATTGGGCTTGAGTTTGGATTGAGAATTTGGGTTCGGTCATTTTTATTTTATTTTTATTCAGACATATATGCCCACTGTTAGAATATGTGTGGTCAGTTATATCATGGACATGAAGTCAAATTGCAATGCAATTACCTTTCTGAAATATTTGGGGAAGAAACTGGATATTTGAGTTATTTTCCACACATAATAAGGGCCAAATCCAAGTTCCTTTGAAGTCCATTTCAAAACTTCCATTGAGTTCATTGGGATCAGAATATCAAATAAAACTTCTATTAGTAATAAAAAAATGTGTGTCTGAGAGTGAGTGAGAGGAAAGCTGATAACCTTTAATGTGGCACAAATCCACCTGTATTACGTGGTGAACAGGGCTTATTACTTCTGTGAAGGCATTGCAAAATCAGTCTTTGGTTAACTTGTTCCCTTTTGTGATCTTTTAGGTACAGTTGATGATTTGCTTAAGACACAGTTTAAAAAGTTCTTTTGTAAATAGCACAAGTGCACCTTGGAGTGAATGTATTCTGAATACATTATGCAGCTGCCATCAGCTACCTTTCACAACCATGATGGTGTGTTGTACCCCTGTGGTATGGGAGCCATCCAATGATAAATTTGCCACTGGTGTAAGTAGGTGCAACTCTGTGGGCTTCCGTGGATTTGTGTTCTCTTCCTCAAGAAGTGGATTTGGCTTGCAGGTTCTAAGGTGGCCATCTGAAAAAATAATCTTGTCCCTTCTGAAGGGGTTTCATTTTCATAAATCTAAACACAGAGATATACCTCTAGATAAGCTAAGTAGAACTCAAAGCATAAAAGGGAGAGGAAAGAAGAGCACACGAATCTCCATAAGCCCCAGGTACTTTTTTCCTAGGTTATCGGTAAGTGCAGTACTTCCCAATGTTGTGTAAATGATTCATAGCAGTGTGACAGTGGAGGGAAGGTTTTGTACTTTCATTCCAGTTCTGATGGGTCCATTTGGTCTTTTTCTTTGCAAAGAATTGTGCTGAAGTAGAAAATGAAAGCAAGTCTGATCGCTATTGGCAATGACCAGAATTTAACCAGGTGATCCCCCCTCTCATCCCACCACTTCTTTGCCCTAAAAACCATAAGAAGGTAGTCCCATTTTTACCCTTCCATACACCCCATTTCATCAGTTGTGTGTATGCATGTAGACTTTACTTTACAAATACCTTATGTATAAGGCCCCATGTAAATCATGGTACAAAACATTGCCAGGTATCATGGATTGTTCATGCCCAAAGGGGTTTTGTATGTGGAGTATTGGAAAGGGACAAGAAAGCACTGTTCAAATCATTAAAGACATACTTTATGTTTCTTGGCATTGATATTGCTAATGAAAATCGGCTTATGATTATGTCGTTGTGAATTTGAATCTATGGCAAGGAACAAATAAAAAGGAAGTGGTCTTTAGAACAGAAACAGAACTCCTATTGATGTCAATGGGTGTAGCATCAGGCCCAATTGCTTTAATGGGCAAAATTCTTGTCTCAGCTCCACTAGAAATCTCTGCTCTGGTTCACACGTGGCTCTCTCATTGACATCATCAATGGGAGCTCCTCACATGCAGAGAAACCGGAGTGTAGGAGGGAATGTTAGAAGAGGATTTTGGCCTTTTGTCAGCAGTTGGTACTGAGCTATCCAAAAATATTACTCAACTCTTTAGATTTCATATAGACACACAACCGTAGAGGAGTAAATGCATCTAATGCAATATTTCCACAGCAAACATAGGATTTTGTGTTTCTTTTGTGACTTCTGTGATATTGTGATCTATACGGGGCCTTGCTCATGTTACATTTTCTGACCTCATACAAGCACTTAATGACTTTGCCAGGCCTGAGTCACTCTGTTGCACATTGATGTATATCAAGTGGCACCCACTGAATTACCTCTTCTACTTTCCAATGTGGTTCACTTGTACATAAGTGTAATGTCAACTTGTTTACAGGTTATTTTGTGCGTAATTGTAAAAAAAAAAAGCAGTTTTAACTAAAAGTTTAAAGGAATCAACTTTACTGGAAGGTGTTTAAAAAAATGAATGTGCTTAATACAGTATAGACATCATTGATTATGGTCTCACATGAATGCATGTATCTCCATGTTGTCAGTCCCCACCAGTGAGGTTATTTGGCAATATTCTGCAGTCTGTGAATAGCAAATATACATAAACTACTGTGACTCTAGCAAATATAACTCAGTAACTGTTTTTACTGTGGTATGTAAAACATGTAGCTTTTAGCCTGCTGTATTTCCCTGTTAAAAATAAAATCCTGAAAGAAAGAGATGCTTGGGGGGAGATACCTGTGATCTGAGAGTAGTCATTCTTGGAATGGCATCTGCTGGACATATCTGGTCCAACTACTAGACAAACTGCCTATTTACAGAAGCAGTGGGTCTTCAATGGTAGATATAACTGTAGCTATTACCATTCTGCCTTAGCTGCACTTCTGGCAGAGAAACATGCGGTTTTGTTTAGAATCACTAGCAATGAAGAGAGCAATTAGATATTAATAGCGTCCCTATACTGTTTTAGTCTTTATAAAGTAGTCTAGCGAAAACATACAGCTATCAGTCTTGTGACATTGTGTGGCTGCAAATCTGCGACTATTTTGAGTCTCACCATTTAAAAAAATCATTTCATATACATTGTAATGGCACTAATCATAATAAATCATTTGGTATCATTTAGTTGTCATATATAAAGATGTATACATGCTGACATGTTACACTATAATTTAGCACCAGTTGATGTTACCGGTTATGTCTTAGATTGGAGGTAATTCCCCTTGAACGCTGTTGTTTCCTATTTTAGTTTAGAGATGGGCCATAAGTTACAGCTCGGTGGATATGGCAACTTGTTTACTACCTGCCTAGCCTATGTCTATGTTTTTTTTCTGATGCCACTGCTGAAAGTACTGTCATCAAAAGCAGCACTTGTGGGAGTGACCTCATCTCATCAGAGATGTGGACTACCTGCTACTATGATACTTCCACTGAGAAACTACATGTTACAGCTGGAACTGAGAGAGCTTAGGAAAGGAAAACATCTGAAGAGGGGGACATTTATTTTTCTTCTGTACTTTTTAATATGGCTTGACAAGGAGTCTTCATTGAAGACAATGGATGAATTACAAATGGGGGAAATGTAGGGCATTGAGCAAAGGAAGGGAAAGGCCCATAAGGAGAGATGTGATACAAAGAAAAAGGAACAGCTGTGGAACTTTCTCTGTGTCGGGTCCCCTTGTCATCCACCCAAGGCATGTGTCACATTCCATAGCTGGATCCGCAATGCACACTAGCATTCAGCTGTGCATAAGAGCAGTTAGATCTTTAGAAGGTTTCTCCCCTAGGTGTTGCAAAGATAGAAGGAGAGGGAAGCTGTTGAGGGGGGCAAGTGGGAACTATTTTTAATCCTTTCCCACAAGAGCCTTTTGCATTTGAACAGCACACACAGTTTGGGATTGCTGTCATATTTTTTCCCCTTTCTGCACAGCTGTCTAGTGGATAATTGGAGCTCAATCCTGGTATACTCATAATATTCTCCGGTCTGATTCTGATCTCACACTCCACTGATGTGACCCCACTGACTCACTCCCAATTCATATAGTTCCTAGTGCAATTCCAGTTAAGTACCACAGCTGCAAGCAATCTAGATATGAAAGAGGCAGGAGAAAGGGGACAGTTATGCACTTGTGTCACTGAGTTTTTCAGCTAGTTATTTATCATTGATACCTTCCTGATCTTCAAGGACAGTTCCTTCTGATGGCTAGTTCCTGAGGGATGCTGACAGGATCCAAGATCTACAGGGCTCTCTGCAAATGGTGTGTCCCCATGGAAGAGATTTGGCTACTGTTACAAAATCCACACAAGCATATGGAAAGCAAAGTGTTTATGGAAGTTAAATGGTGCGGTGTAGTGCAAGTGTGGTGCACTGCACTAGTTTGTATATTACACCATATTATGCCAAGCCTTTGTAACTGGCAGCCTACACAGGACCATGGCTTGGTAGCAATATGGGCCTGATGGTCTAACTTATCTATCCCTAACTTATACGATTCTGTCACATTATTGCTTTGTGTTATCTGCTCTGTATCAGCTCTGTAGAACCAGCAATGTGGGTATGGTGGCCTTTAAATTGTTTCCTTTGTGGTTTCCAATAGCCATTATAGATCTCAGCTGACTTTTTTTCTAAACCAACCAACTACTGCATGGGGCTGAGGCGATGGTGTAGAATACAGAAAACAGGCAGGAAAAACTGTGAGGAAATGTTGGTAGATTGTGATGTTGTGAAATGAAATCTCTGACCAAGTGGCCAAACTGTCAGTGTGAGGCTAGGAAGTCCATCACTGTTCACTTGCTTCATGGCTTCATGTGCAGTTTCCCAGACAACAGCTGTCCACAGTCATTCAATCAATGATCCATTTTAGTAGAGGTGTAGGATTAGCGTAAGGCAGTGATTTTGAAAATACTGCAGCAGCTAGTAAAACAATGCAGATAGCACAGAAAATAAAGAGGGACGTGACTGGCCTGTATTAGAGCTGAGTATATTATTGTATAAATAATAATTTACTCAGTTGACTTCACTTTTCCTTTCGCTTCACTCCCAATAGTGTTCATCAAATGGAACACTCAATCCACTGAAATGTTTCTTCCTTGTAAACATAAAGCAGATTCTACTAGGCATAGCACTATGTTGTGAACAACTATTTTGTAGTTATAAAAAAACAAATATTCTGATTGATTAAATGATAAACTGCAACACATCAGATGTCCTGAAAGAAGCTCCCCGGACACCAGGATATCATCTAAAAAACTGGAGCAGGCTCAGTAAAACAGGATTGCGTGGCCACTTTTAGGCCTGGCCAGAGGACAACAATTCCGTTTTGCAACAAATTGCATAGTTTCAAAATGTATTTTTGGTCCACATTACAATGAAAACAAAACCTTACAAACATTTTTGGCAACATTTCGGAATTGTGTCAAAACATTGGTTTCCAGTTGAAAAGGTCGGGTTTTTCATTTGGGTCTCTCCCTGGTCAGAAGTGACTAGAAAACCCTGGAGCTCAGAAAACCTTCCTATTGAAAACTTTGTCAAAATCAAAATGTGGAGGCTGCGATGAAACAGCATATTTTGACCAGCTCTAGTCCCTTTTCTTAAATCCCATTTAGTGGTAGCAGTCAGTGATCCCTCAGAGTTCAAGGATGATTGTTTTCCAGAAATCCTATTTAAGAGCTATTTTAAAGTGATGCAAGGCCTGTGCAGGGCTTCTGCCTGGGACTGGATTTCAGACAGGAGTGAATTTCATCTATGGAATACAAGATGAACCTCTTCATTCATACCCACCAAAGTTCCTTTAAGACTTCTGAGTTCTTGAGATCTCATTGATGACCACACCAGATCCATGCTATTTTCATTGACGTGTAGGTCATATGCACAAAGACAAAAGAACCCCCTCAGGGACTGAATGTTTTAGTTTCACAAAAGTTCTTTGCTTTCCCTTAATGTCTCAAGAGATCACAAAGCACGGTGCAGTAGAGCCTTACTAATTCATTCATTTACTTTGGCTTTACTTAGTTAAGATAATACTTGATTATGTTTTAGTTTTTATTAATTATTATTATTATTATTTTATAGTTGGTGCTTGGTGTATATTTTGCAAAAATGGTGCTGGTAATGATCCAATGCTTCACTATAACTGTGTCATTGCTACCAAATCTTTGTTAAGATGAATGGAGAGACAGTCATTTTTTTTTGGTGTGGATTATGCATAGTAGAGTTTAGCCAAATGCATATTAGTGAGGTTCGGCTCTGCGTGTAAGGAACCTCCAGGAGAAGAAAAGGAATGGGTTGTGATAATTCCCTTCAGTGCTCACAGAAAACCAGCTCTTCTTCTGTACTGACCAGTGATATAAGGATGAGGCACAACAAATCAGGAGGAAAAGGAAACACTTTGAAATACACTTTTGTGATTCAACCCACTCTCTGCCTCTCTTCTTCTTTCGATCCCTCCAGTGCACATGTAAAAAGTCCTTACACTGGGCTCTTTCCAGCTTAATCCAACTCTTCATCACTCGCTCAATCTCTGATTCTCAGAGAAGGGGAAAATAAAAATACATTTAAAATTGCTCCTTTGGTTCTTGTTCCCTGTTCATACGCCTCTGCCATTCTTTCCCTTCTCAGCTCTACTGATGATCAAGCATTGGCTCTTACTTGGTGTCCTGGGGAGGTTTCAGCTGGTCCATTGGCTACTATGTAAAAACCATTTTCAATTTCCCCTGGTGGTTGGTGGTGTAATTCTTAGCAGGAACTTGAGTTTTGATCACCCTACAGGGGGTGGGAGGAGGATGGCAGGTGGTTTTTATTTTCTTTAATTTAAGGCTGGTGCTAATTTATAGTGAGTTTTCAGGTTACAATCTCTGCCCAATAGTTGGCTGCAGTTATAATCACAATCCAACTATGTGTTGTATTGTACATGGGAGTAGAAGGTTTCTTCTTTGATACCATGTGGTATCAGCAAGTAGTTCAAGTCCACCCCATCTCTAGATTGTAGGAAACCAGAAGCTCAGTAATCCCAACCTACATTTTAATCTTATCCTGTGCTGGACATGAAATTATGAAACTTTATTTTAAAAGGCTGGACAGGTGTTGTGAGTGGGAGGAATAGCACTCCGAAAGAATCACTTGTCCAGATCTTTGTCAGAGGACAGGACAGCTTCCTGGAGATGTAGTGCATCTCTGACCTAGTAAATGAAAAGCTGTCGGAGCATGTATAATATGGAGATGGAGGTCTCTGACTGGAAGGTTACAGGTTAATACTTCGGTTACTCTCTCCACTCCCTGATATTAGCAAATGCCACAGGATGCAGCTTTCAGGCAGGGAAGGAAATAAGTTCACTGTCAGAACTGTCCAAAGGCTCAATATAAAAGGCAGTAAATTAATACCATGTCTAAAAGCTCAATAAAACGGGAGTGACTTAAAACCATGGAAATTGGCTTGATATAATGCACAGTGAAAAAGGATCCTTTCTAAAGATATCGGGGCTCAGGGGTGGGACTGGGATGGTTTGTGAAATTTCATCAGCTCTGAAAGGTCAGTGCATGCCCTATCCCGCAACAGCATCCTTGTCCTTCTTTAAAGATAGCAGGAACAGGGCAAAGATGAGATCTACAGCTAGAGTGACCAGATCTCCCGATTTTATAGGGCCACTCCCGATATTTGGGCCTTTTCCTTATATAGGCTCCTATTACCCCCACCCCCGTCCCGATTTTTCACACTTGCTGTCTGGTCACCCTATCTACAGCAGGGATTGCAGGGAATAGAGACACAGCCATGCTGGCTCTAGCTAGCACAGAATGTAGCTGAAGTCTGCATCTCGCTCTCTGTCAGATTGCCATTCCTTATGAAACATACCAGGGGAGGCAGGTTCTTTGTGCAGCCCTTCAGTGACTCGGCTGGTGGTACCTATCTATTGGGTCCCTTCTGATCAATATTTATGTGGAGGTGGCAAGAAAACTCTGTAAATACAGCAGGTTAAAAGTTGGCAAAGTAACTGCAGATCTATATTTAATGCAGCTGTTTCCCATGTTTTGTAGTATTGTTTTATTGATAAATAAAAATCAACCAAAGACCAAAAAAACAAATCAAACAAACAAACAAAAAACCCAATAACGTGACATTGTATGTGTGACTTGGGAATGGGAACAACGTTCTTGGTGGTACTGAGGGTATCAGGCATCATACTGGGAGGCATATTGTGCTGGAAAGGTTCACGTTCCAGAGCAGGATTTAGGAACACCTGAAGGAGCGACAGCCCGAGAAGGATCTAGTACATGCCATTGCACAACACTTTGTAGTTTGTTCTAGCTAGCCCACCGGCAATGCTGGAGATAGTAAAGCCACTTTTCTTTACTTCCTACTGAATCTTAGAATTCCAGTTAAAGATTCCCAGTGACTTGAGAAACAACGTTTGGCTCTGCCTAGTTCACTGTACCCTTCTGTAAGGCCTGGTGTATATTGGGATTTGTCCTGATTGCAGCCACTGGTAGCCAGTTGCTTTGGTACAACTCCCATTGAAACTCTTATATGTAGATGATGCATTATTCATTCTTTCAGTCTGGTGGCATCTTAAAGACTAACAGATTTATTTGGGCATAAGCTTTCGTGGGTAAAAAAAACACTTCTTCAGATGCATGGAAGAAGTGGATTTTTACTCACGAAAGCTTATGCCCAAATAAATCCGTTAGTCTTTAAGGTGCCACCGGACTCCTCGTTGTTTTTGTGGATACAGACTAACACGGCTACCCCTCTGATACTTGGTATTCATTCTTTCTCTTCCAGAGGCCAAACCCATCTGTTACTCACTTTTTTCTCTTTCCCACCTAGGAAATGAGCTCTAAAATTACGCTGTAATGACCTAGAGGTAACAGGAGGACACTCTCCTCATTCCCTTGCTCATTTGTAGACCAACATGTCTAGGGAAGTAGATTTAATGGTCTGATTCTCTTTTTTTTACTCATACATTTATCCTGTGTAATCAGTTGATTTCAGTGGATTAACTCCTGATTTGCACCAATTGAAATGACAGCACAATCAGGGCTATCAGCTGTATATCTTATCCTGGGGCCACTATTATTCAAGTCAGCACTTTAAGATCATGCACATTTGTTGCCGATATATCATTAGTCAAGTAATGTCCTGTCATGGTAGTACACTGAAATCTCAGCACTCCTGTTAGTTCATTAATTCTTTCTTACAGTCATCAGGAAATGCTTACAGATGGGCTGCTTCAAACACAGCAATCCCTAGCAGCCATTTAAAGGCACAGTAAACATTTCCCTTACTCCGAATAACCTATAACCTCTGCAACATCTCTGTGTTGGAGTAAAGCAAATGGCCCAGGTGACTTTAGATTCCATGGCCTTAATTTTCCAAAAGCTCTTGTGATTTTTGGGTGTTCAACCTCAGCTAGCTTACAGGGACCTGTTTTTCAGAGGTGAGATGCCCCTAGCACTTCTCCAAATCGGGCATCTTTAAGGTGCTTGAAGGTGGGAGAAGCACGAGTTACTTTTGAAAACTTAGGCATTATAACAAGACCTCAGAGTTGCACAGATACCATGGTGATGGGTATGGTACAAGAAAACAGACAAACAGATGGATAAATAGTCCCTTGTCCTTGAAGGGACAGCTCCTTCGTGCCCTGATTCAGCAAAGCCCTCAGGCACATACTTCAGACCCTGCTTGTACAGCAAGGCACTTAAATGTTGTGCTTAACTTTAAGCATATGCTTACAATCCACTGAAGCCGACAGATAAAGGACTGCACTCTCTGCCCTTGGAAATCCAGCACCTTTAACAAGACACCAACTGACCAAAAAAATACCGAACACTCAGCGTGTTCCTTCTTAATGCCATCCAGTCAGCGCCATGCCAGTGCCGTGGGGCAAACGTTCTCATCATTCTGCTAGAGACAATAAATGTTTGCTGACGTACCTTATTTCTTCAGTTTCCCACACCCTTGTCAGCAGCCATCTATTAAGGATGTTGCCCCTTGACAGCTCTCCGATTAAGACTTAGGGATGGGATGTTAGCACAAGCCTTACACCTGGCCTTAATGCACCCAAGGAGAATGAATTCCATATTTGATCCCAAATTTATGTTTCCCATTGGACAGGGAATTTTTTGCATGCCCAAGACAAGGTTGTGAAAGCTGTAGCCAGGAGGGAAGCGGGGAAGAGAGAAGACACTAAATACTAAGAAACAGGTTGACATGCTAGTGTGAAATGCAATGCCATGTGGTGTGAGGTAAGAGCTTCTGTGTACTGTCTGGGAGCTGTGTGCTGACAACGCTAATCCTCCCTTTGGGAATCGCAAGCTCTTTCTCTTTAACAAGGTCGTTGTTATGGAGGTTCCTTGCTCCTCTTGTTTAACAGGAATCCTTCAACCACTAATTCCTTAATTCACTCCATATATGTACACCAGTTCTACGCACAATACCGAGTTCCCCACTCTCCCATCTCATTAATACGGCTGCCACAATATATGGACATCAGAGTGTGAGTCACACTCTAAACCTTGGGTAGCATCTGGGAGCACACAATTGGATGATTTTTTCCCCCCTGATTTGCTTGCTTTGATCCTGACGACCATGCACTTCTTTGCCTCCCCTCTCCACCTCCACCCTCTCTGAGTTACTGCCAAAACAATCTCAGACTCTGGATATCCCAGTACATCTCTTACTCCAGATATCCTCCTAGACCAGGAAAATTGCTTCCATAAATGAAACCGTCATTAAAAACATCTCATAAAAAACAGAACTGTATCCCTTCTTTTCACTGGAGCTGGCAGCACAATGACACAGCAGACTCACTTTATTTGAAAAATGAAATATGGTTCTAATCCAAAAGGAGTCTGTTGAAATCAGATTGCACATTTCAGTGTAAGTTTCTCTGTAACAAATATAGCAATCTGCTGTGATTACTCTGGGATCACCAAGTTCAGCCAGGAGAGAAAAAAGGGCCTGAAAATGAAACATACAAGCACTTGCCTTATTTTTGGAAAGTGAATGGTGCAGAGCAGCAGATGTAAAAGTGACCCTGAGATGAGGCATTCCAGATTTATATTTTAGGTCTTGCAGGTTCAAGATGAGAAATTTATTGAAAGGACTTCAGATATGTGGCTGCGTGTCTCGGAACTGAATAGTAGAGTTACCGCATGTGAATTTTGAGAAGTATACCCCATATTCCCATTGATGAGACTGCAGCTATGACATATGATAGGAAAATGACCCACTTACGGAGATTTTCACCACTTGCAGTGAGATATTAAGAAAGTTTCTCAGCTAGAACAAAAACAATGCCAACCCAATTTAAATAAAATTTCATTGGGGGAACTCGGGGAGCTGGTAATGAGATACAGAGTCTTTCATCTGAGAGTAAGTCCTTGCTTTGAATCCAACTCTGGCATTGACTGAAAGTCTATGCCATCTGATGGCTGGTGCACTAGGTAAATGAAGTTTGATTTCAGTCTAGTTTCTAGTGGACAAGTATCCATACCACATAAATGTTTGAGCTGGGCCCAGGGCCGGTGCAAGGAAGTTTTGCGCCCTAGGCGGAACTTCCACCTTGCTCCCCCATCCCCATCCCTGTGGCAGCTCCCCGCCCCCCCCCCCCCCCGGGGGCCCCCCCTGCGGCAGCTCCCCCCCGCCCTGAGGTGTGTCCCCCGGCAGCTCCTCCCCCCGGCCTGAGGCACCCCCCCACGGCAGCTCCCCACCCCCCGGCTCGGGGATCCGTACGGCAGCTCTGACCCGGGGGTTCCCCTGGGCTGCCGGCGGCGCACGGACCTGGGGGAACCCCTGGGCTGCCGGTGGCGCGTGGACCCGGGGGAACCCCTGGGCTGCCGGCGGCAGCTCAGACTCCCTCTTCCAGCGCAGCGGCCGCTGGAACACTTTAAAAAAAATTGGGGGCATCGCTTTTTGGCGCCCCGAAATCTTGGCGCCCTAGGCAACCGCCTCGTCTGCCTAAATGGTAGCACCGGCCCTGGCTGGGCCTGTGATGTTGCTATCGGTGTCTTCCCTGATTGCGTAGTCTAGACCAGGACTTAGAGAGATCCAGTGTTTGTGTAGCAAAGTGGTCATCAGGGGGTTAACCGGGTTACTCAGAGTCTTATGGGTTGGGCCCATTTTCCACCTCTTCCTTAGCTTCCTGTTTCCTTAGGGGATGTTTCCTCCTCCCCCTCCCCCGTTTGTTATGCAATTGAATAGAGCAGAATTTCCCTCCTAGTCTACAGGACTGTAGATGCAGTAAGTAGAGCAGTACTTTCGTGTGCACTGAGTGGTCCTTTATAAAAGTTGCATACATATTCTTTGAACAAAAGTAACTAAACAGTTTAACCTTTCCAGACATAATCTAGGCAGCCCATGACTCAGCTGTATGAATAAACAGGAGATTCTTTACTGAGGCTGCTGGATTCAGATGGACCCTGTCACTCTTTCTGGCTCCCTAGCTTCTTGACTACCTAAACACAGGAGCTAGGGGGACAAAAAACTACAAAGTCCATCTGAATCTAGCGGCTTCAATAAAGAATCCCCTTTTTATTCATTACGGTCAAGTCTTCTATTCTCTAGTCTGTTTTGAAGGACACTACAGGGTCTGAACCAAAGCCCCTGTGCTAATGTTTGAAACCTAGAACTGAATTTCAGGACATATCCAAACTTCCTACTGTACAATATATCTAAACACAACTTTCAGGTGCGTGGATTAGAAATCCAGATATGAACATGAACATTCCCAAATGTGGAGCTGTTCAGAGCCAGTATTCTGATAAAGCTGTTACAGAAATTGGTTGGAATTCAGAGCCAAAGGAGGATCTGGATCAGGATTTTGGATCATAAATAAAACAACAAATACAGTTAAAAATTATACTAATTGGCACCATATACTAATTGACAGCTTACCAGATAGGTCATGGGCTTAGTGTCCATGAACAGCCCTCGCTTTTAGAAAGATTTCTCCAGCCCTCTCCAGGTCAGACTAGATGATCATGATGGTTCTTTCTGGCCTTAAAGTCTGTGGGTAAGACACATTGATGGAATAAAGTGCTGCTGCCTGTGCTGTACTGTTTCTGATCAGTGAATCAGCACCTTTTAGAAGCGTTGAAAATTCACTTTAAATATTAATATAAAAATACCACACAGACAGGCAGCATGACTGAATGAACTGAGTTCTGGCCTGAGAGTTAGGAACTCCTGAGATCTAATCCCTGCCTCTTCTACTGACTCTGTGTGTCCTGAGACAATTCGTATAGGGACACATTTTCCAAAGTGGTCTGTTATTTTGGGTGCCTTTGTTTTTGGGTGTCTAACTTTAGATACATCGGGTCTTATTGTGACAGAGTGAACTGTCATGTGCGGGGAGGAAACAAATCCTCAAGCAGCTGATTCCACTTAACCAATCCACTCAGAGGCTGCTGGGAGTGTGTGTGTGTGTGTGTGTGTGTGAGAGAGAGAGAGAGAGGCTGAAGCAGCTCCAGAGAGGGGTCAGAAGGAGAGGCAAACACCTTGGGAAAAAGGCACAAGTCTGGGAAGAGTGGGACACCAAATCCTCTTTAGAAAACTTTGGACTTTCCTGAGAGATAAGAGACCTTATGGGGAAATGGGACTAAAGTCTTTGAGTAGAGATGATGATCAACTAAATACTGATACCCCTTTTATAGGTATTCACAGCATTCTCTCTGGCTCCTATTTTTGCTACTTCCTTCTCTCCCTTTTTTCTCTGTGGTCATCAGGACTCACCACGTAATAGCTTGATGACACTCATATTTCGAGGGGTCTGAGCTTTCACAGGCCCCCTTGGGTTCGGCTGGGTGCGAGTTAGATGAACTCATGTAAATGCCTGGATGTTCCCTAGCAATGTGCAAATTTCAGACTTTGTTCAAAACGTCAGTGTTTCCAGGAGTGACCGGAGCTTTTTTATGGCATAAAGAGTAAAATTACACATTGAAATATTCGGGATCTACGCTCGCCCTACCTGAATTGTACATCAGATTTACAATTTCATTTAGATACTGTACCCTTCTTTGTTTTCTGCCCTACACTGTTGAGTAGCAGGGTTCCCCCCTGGAATTTTTCCCATGGTACACACCGTCAGGCCCTGTGGAGCCATCCCCACAGCAGCCACTGGCCCCAGCACTTTCCCCACTGAATCTGCATCATGCTCAGCCCCTGCCTTCCAGCCCAGCCCACCCAGCTGCAGTTTCAGTCCCCATCCCTGAGAGAGGACCTGGGCAGCTAGAAGAGGGATGAGGCCAGGCAGGCCTCTGGGGGGAGCCTCAGTGCAGGAGCCAGACCTACAGCAGTGGCAAGAAGGAGCAGCACTGGCCACCCCACAGCCACCCAAGTTTGGCCCCACTGGCCCACTGTCATGACAGAGGGGCTGCAGGGCCACAATTGAGTGAGTGGCATTATGACCTGCTGCACAGGGGTCACAGTGCCACTCAGGTTTGGCCCCCCAGGTTCCCCCCATCATGGTGAAAGGGACATAAGGTCAAACCTGAGTGGGCAGCAGGCGGGCAGCGCTGCTGCTCCTCTCCACTGCCAATTGTACATACCATGCTTACGGCTCTGGGTGCCAGTGTTGTGTAGTGCCGTGGTGTGCTATTCATAGTTCCATCCCACAGGTGCATGCTTGTCAGTGATGGTTGAAGTCAGGAGCTTGACACTTGTGTACATAAAGTTTTTAACTGGGATCCTCCAGATGAATAGATCTATTGAAAAGTAAGATAGTAATTGTGAAGATTACTTGAGGAAATGTGAAAATGTAGAGTGTTGGGGGCTGGTAGCACCAGGACATATTTAAACCTTTTCATGTCGGAAATTTTATCTGTGAACCCTTTGCTTTGCCACAAAACTATGATAGGGCAGAGCCTGGTGAAACATATGGTACTGGGACACAAGAAAATACTAGACTTCAAGTAGAATCCTGACCCCAAATTTGGGGTAGGAGGGACCTGGATCTGATTTTTGGATTTTGATCAGCTACTAAATTAAAGAGTTAGGCTGTTCCGTTTCCAGGTTGGGAGGAAATACCTCAAGGAGAGTGGCTTTTTAAGTTGTTCTTCCTTTCATGGACTTGTCTCCAGGAAGTAGCATTCTCGGATGAGACAGAGAGACAGCTCTGAAATTTGGGTGGTGCAAGCAGGAGGGAGGTGCAGCTGGTGGGGAAAGGATGGTATCTCAACAAAGGAGGCATAGAGATTGAGTGAGAGGAGAGATGGAGGATTATGATTTCAAGGAGAGAGAGGAAATATTAAGACACAGCTGTGGAGGGGGAGAGACAGGCTCCACAGATGGAGATGGAGATAGGGACATGGGAGAAAAAGAGATTCTATTTGTGCCACAGGATACCTCAGGGGTGGATTGTGAGTGACACCAAAGCTATCATTCTAGTGTCCCCACTCCTGTGAATGATGGGGGCTTTTCATCATTTATCACAGAGTTTTTAACACTGGAATCCATGTGTTACTTACTCCACATTGGAACAAAGTAGCTTTTGCTCCTTTTAAGAGTAAAGGACAAAACTAGTTTAACTGGAAGTCAGAAGGGCAGTGTGTCCTTAGGTTGATTGATATACAGGGTTTTGTACACCCCTCTCAGGAGTGCAGCTGCAAGAGACCCTTGCAACGCTGTGTAAAGCTCACATTTTCTTCACAGATGGAGAAGGTACATTTAGCATAAAAACAATAATCCCACATCTCTGTTTTGACAAACGGTATGTGTGAAGCTACCAGTGAACCTGAAACAGTCAATTTACTAACACAAGCTAGCGGGTTGCGTCACTGGGAGGGTCTTTGCACAGTTAGTTTTCTTTGTGATGGGAAGTATTAAAGCTAAAACATTCACACTAACTGTTCTCTGTTGGTTGTTTTTTAATCTGAAAGAGACAGATACTGAAACAGTTCTCTTTATACTCTCTGATTCGGTGTAGTAATGAGCACTGAAACCTATCTGAGTTGTCTATGATGTTTACTACATACCATTTCTTTAGCATCTTACAGGCAAGGCTCTGAAACCAATTTTAAAAAAAAGTGAATCCTATGGTCACCCTGCGACTTAGGTTAATATTGCTATCACCGTTTTCCAGATGAGGCAATGGAGACACACAAAGCGTAAAGCCAACATTTTCATGATTGGCCACTAACTTTGAGAGCCTCAACTTGTTATACCCTCATCCTGGTTTTCAGAGCACCCTTAGCTCCATCTGAAGTTCATGGCAACTGCAAGTGCTCAGCTCACCTTTGGCCTTAGGTGTATCATGTTGGGCACCCAAAATTGGTGGACACTGTAGCAGAATCAGAAATAGAACTGATATCTCCCTGAGTTCTACTGCATTGCTTTTAAACAGGACTGTCTTCCCTCCTAACACCTTGTTTAAGTCAATGGGCCAAATCCTCAGACATGCTGGGCAGCACTCTGCAACAGAGTGCTGTATTTAGTGAGGTCAAGCAGTACTAGATGAAGGAAGATTCTCCTGTAAGGCGGAGCATCTCTCTGAAAAACAGCAAAAAGACAAGATGAACGACTATGCCCTATCATACATCGGTGTTCATGAACCAAGGCAGTGAATGAATAATAGATCACTTAACTCCAGCTATTCATTCTTCCAGCTGAGGGCTCTCTGGACACACACTACTTTCCCTGATCTCATCTGAAATGAAAGAATAAAGCGTAAACCCCGCTTTGTAAACTACACCAAATTGAAGAATTTAAGCAGCTAAATGATTGAACATTAAAACCCCAGTCTCACTCTCATTTAAGTCAATAGCAAAACTCCCAGCGACTTCAGTGAGAGTACGATCAGGTCCTACATTATTTGCTGTAGATGCATCTTGCACATTAGAGAGGATTGTAACAGGATTATTGGTGTGATATTGATTCACAGAGCAGAAGTCTTCATCTGTGATAACTTCACTAAGCATTGACAAATCATCCCCAAACGCTCAGCATTTTTAAAGCATATCAGGTCAAACAAAATAGAGAGTAATTTAGCTGCAAGTAGATTAGCTGGATCCCAAAAGGAAGCCTTTGAAAAATGGTTTCATCACAGGCTCATTAAAACCATTGAAAATATTAATACTATAAACATGTTGTCTGTGGTATACATTTTGCATTAGAGATCTGTTATATTAATAAATAATACTTGGCATTAAATTTTAATTGTGCCAAATGTTTATTTGTAGGCCTTGTAGGCCTTTATAGAGGGGTGCCTCCCTATGCTTGTCTTACAGAAGGGGAAACTGAGGCACAAAGATTTGAATAACTTCCATAGGGCATACAGAAAATCAGTGGCAGAATTGGGAATAGAGTCCATTTCACTTTATTCCCAGTCCTGCTGGACCATGCTGCCAAATGTAGAAACCATTACTCACGACTTTACTAAAGCAAAATTTTGACTGATTTCTTTGGGAGCAAGATTCAGCTTTGACTTAGTGGCAGTACCAGGACTAGAACCAAGACACTGCGACTTCTAGGTCTCCCCACAGTCCCCTAGTTGGAGCTTGATGAACCAAACAATTTAGGCTGCAAATGTAACCTGCTTTTCTTTATATGAAGCACCCATAATCGGACTTTGTTCTACACAAGTAAATTTTCTGACCCCATTTAATGAATGTTAATGTAACCAAATGTCAACCCATGGATTTGTTATGAATAACAGACCACAGCTGCTATGAAGACTATCTGCCATTCATAATTCATGACACTCTATCTGATCCATCACTTGGTATTATTGCTGCACCCTGATTGGAGGATGACTGAAAATTTTATAAACAGGTTCAAATAAAGTCCCTCCCATTCTCATAAGTAGCTGTGGTCATCTGGTGTGAATATACATTTGAAGGGATGGTTTGTTTGGTTTGTTTTTTAAACAGTACCTAGCACTATGGGGTCCTGTGCCATTACTTGGGCTTCTAGGTGCTACAATGATACAAATTCAGAATAATATATTCCCATGGGTAAGCATGACACATTCATTGTCTATGAACATTCTTGCGCGTCCCTCCTAAACCTCCCCCTCCCCCAAATCTCTTGTATGAATAGCCAAGGGAAACCAATGGAAAAGTCAATGAAGGAAAATTCAAGGATTTTCCCAAGTGAATGTTCACAAATCCCTTCCCCCCCCCCCCCCCCCCCAAGTATTGCCTCAGCTCTGAGCTGGACTACAAGCTCCAGTATCTCTTGCATTGCAGGCTACAGGTATCCCACTCTAAGATGGATGCAAAGGAAAGATGTACGCTAACTGAATACTGGCAATCACTCTGCACAGAACTCTGGTTGTTTCATGCTGCAGCTGAGGTTATTTCAGTGTCTAGCGGTCAATCAGCTACATCAACAAAATGACTGAAGGTAAGTGTCCTCATCAAGTGAACTGAGACAAACAAAGCTAATCTTTTCATTCCAGACTTTCACCCCGCAAGAAGAAGGTGCCTTTGGCTTTAAAGGAGAGAAATGAAATCCTCCTAACATTATTAACTTCTGCCTCCCCCCTCCCCCGCCTTTTTGTTCCCTTGCTTATAAATTGTGATAAAATGAAGATAAGCTAGAACAACAGATGAACAATAAGAGATAAAGGGCTTCAAGCAAGGAACGGACTACACACATTGATTTCAAAGGAATAAGTGACCTTGACTGCACCTTTGAAGACAAATCAGTTTCATTCTTTTATTTATTCACACCCCAGAAATTAAATATAATACAGCCTGTTATTAAAATAGCTCCTTTGCATTCCACCTATTTGCAAGGCTACATGTATTTGTAGAGAATTTAATATTTTTATGGTATCATTTCCACTTTGTGATGTTGCCTTCACATTATCATTCTTGAAAAAGAAAATGTATTAAAAAGTAAGATTCAGCTAATATAGCCGGGGTTGTACAATTCTAATGTCACTCACTGTGTAACACATATGGTTCAGTGATATTAACAATGCACAAATAAATGGAATTAAGGATGGTGCATTTTCATCCTACCTCGGTACTTATGTGTTTGTTTGTACCTCTAGTTGTGGTTTTATTATTTTCAGACTTCGCCCAAAGAGCTGACAGTGACACACTCATAATTATTCATTATAATCATTTATATTTTATCTCAAAATACACGTTATTTTTCATTCTACCATAAGATGCTGTGGAGTGTTGTGGCTGTGGGATGTTGAACACTTGCTGTGTTCTACCCAAGAGGTGGCTGAGTTTCACCAATGGCTGCAATGAAACATCCGCTTCTTGATAATTTTATGTCTATATCTACAGATAGGCTGTTCACAGTATATTTTGTGATGATATCCATGTAATAAATGGTAGAGCCATGTGATAAAATAAATGTACCATTTCACTTTTAAAATCACAAATACTACTACTTCTTGTAACCACTGGGCTCCCGATAGCACCTGCCATCAAAGTACTAACCTGGCCCAAACCTACTTGACTCGTGAGATCTGAAGAGAGCTCAGACTGAAATCGTATATCTTCCATCACTGCCATAAGTGACACTGAGTACATATGCAAAGCTGCAGTTTCAGAACAACTATAACATAAGTGTGATCTCCAACAGTTAATGTGGACAAGTTGCTGAACTTCTACATTACAGAGTTAAACAGCTTAAAAAGACAACAACAAAAAAGCCTCTGCCCACACATGCAGCAGTAGTAGAATTGCAAACTAAGTATGACTGAATCAATCATCACTCACCTAGGAACAATTCCATCCTGAGTGGCTTCACCTCATCCTTTTAATCTAAGTGATCTCCCATTGACTTTAGGGTGGACCAGTCTGTCTATCACACCCTCCAGCTGCTGAAGGCTGGGAAGTTGTCTATACCTCCCTGGCTCAACCCACAGCATTTTTGTTTTGCTATCACAGAAAGGGAGGGTGGGGATTCAAGGCAATTTACTTTCGTGAGTGATGCTCCATACTGTAGATTTACCCACTTCCTTTCTGGCTCAAGATTCAGACCTTACAACTGCCTTCTGCACCCAGGTGACTCACCTGATGAAAACGCACACGCAAATTGCACCATTCTTTCCCAGACTGCCCTCTATTAATCGCCTAGTGGACTTTTTCACTGAATATGTGAAGAGGAAAACAAGCGTGAATGTAGAGACAGATTGCTGGCTTATTACCTCCGGGGATGCTCCCACTTTAACATATGTCACCCTGCAGAAATCAGAGAACTCCTATGCTCATCAGAACAATGTCCTCAGACAACCAAATCCACTGTTCACAGAGCAATTCCACGACCAGCTGACCCAAAAGAGTCTTGTCTGTTTCACCTTGCTAAGTGGTTAATTAAAGATCTCAGCAGGAACACTGACTCTTTTGGTCTTTTTTCTGTTATTTTTTTGGGTTATCAGACCTCACACAGATGGGCCCCAGAGCCCCAGGAAGCAACTCCTTCAATCAGTCATCACTAACACCAATATCAACATCAGAAGCAGCAGCCTTACAGTACGTTCTCTAGTAGAAAACGTCATCAAAGGCTAAAACTGGTATTGACCTCAAGAAGAGCATGATTTGGCCTTCAGAAATATAAGGGAAGGTGTCTTTAGCCAGCCTAAGCAAAGGCCTTGCACATAACGCCTACCCACATGTCCACCTTGTTTTTCTCCATTTTTGTCTCCTGTTTGTGACTGTCATTCTGAGATGAATTAGTCCATACCCATCTGTTGCCACTTGTTTTAACTCACTACAGATTGCAATTTCGTTCTCTTTTGGTGTCTGCAGATTTAGTTTATTGATTAGATTATCCACCGAGCAGACATTTTTTGTCATGCCCTTCATGCACGCATCCATGCTTATTTATATAACTTTTAGCCTGCGCTGTAGCTCAAGTTTTTGCCTTGGGAGTCCTGTCTTAAGAGAATGGATTGATTTAGCCAGTTTTGTCTGAAAATGACTCACACAATTGTCAAATAAGGTTACACGTGGTGGTGTAGTTTATGCCAAGTCTATCCTTCCAGATCAGCCCGCCCAGTCAGTCCCTATCTGCTTCAGGGGAGGCTTCCAGTGCTGCTCCTGTTTAATGTTTTTAACACATAGCCCTGGAGGTGGGGATTGGCTAAGTAGGTCATGTCCCCTTTCTAGTGGCAGGCAGAAAGGAGAAGAGCCCACTACTATTACCATTGAGTTGAGTTACTCTCTTAGCTCAAGTGGTAGAGGTTTCTACTTTTGTTATTTGACTGTCTGGTGTTCAAGCCCTATTGACAGAGGCAAGGGCTTTTGCAAAGTCATGGCCCATACAATTATATGAATGCCTGTATTGCTCAGGCTCAGTTCCCCCAGTAAAGGGAAGTATATAACGCACTGGAAAACTGTGTTGCATCGCCCTCTAGTGGCTAGTCCAATTACATAAGAGCCTCTACCTAATGGAGCGACAAAGAGTCCTGTGGCACCTTATAGACTAGCAGAAGTATTGGAGCATAAACTTTCGTGGGTGAATACCCACTTCGTCAGACGTAACCTAATGGAGTTACGCCTGTAGCTGAGAGTCAAGGCCTGGCCTGAAGATCCCATGTTCAAACCCTGCTGATGGCTTAGATACCATTACACAGGGACCCTTACCACTGTTGTGTGACTAAGTGGGGGATTTTCTTAATGTTCTGTATGAATAATATGTGTGCCTCAGTTTCTCCTAGGTGTTGCATGATTAACTAGGTGGTGAGACAAGGGTGTTTGATCTTTCCTGAGACCTCTACAGGACCAGGTGTGATTGTTGTCTCTAGATGCCTGGTCCAGACAATGGCCGGACACTTTGTAACCTAGCAACTGAGGACTGGGGAGCCACACTCTGCAAGAAGCCAGCTGGCTGTGACTAGTTGGAGAACAAAGAGCTGAGGTGGAGGCCGGGTGCCCCTGTTTGCTCAGGAAGAAGAACAAAGGACAGAAGAGGGGCAAATGAGCGTGACTTTGAGTGGGTTGCTGGAACAGGACTCTCCTGTTTTGGGGGGAGAGAGAGGGCTCTATGTCTGACCAAGATGGACTTTGCTGTCATTTCCTGTTTTCAGTGCTAACAAAGAACTTTTTCATGCTGTGTTCCAGACAACTAATATACCCTTCTGTTTTATAATGCTGACTGAGAGCCATTGTGGACTGTGGAAGTTGGGGTGCATGACTCCCCTTTGGGTTGTAAGGCTTCCCCAGGTACCCTATTCAGGAGGACTCACTGCGGAGAGCTCATGGTGTGTAACAGGGGTGCAGAAGGCTCTGAGGTGGATCCCAGGAGGCCATGAAGTCAAGGTTTACCCTAGTGAGAGTATGCCCTGAGGTGAGGGGTTGTCACAGTGAAGAGGGTCCTGCCTGGGATTAATTCAGAGCTGTTTGTGAGCACAGAGTCCCTGCTCCCATAACACATGGATACTCTCTGTCTCTTTCACATTTCACCCAACCACAAGGTGCAGGCTTTTAAAGGCAAGTCGTTACTGTAGGGATGATGTGGAACCGCACAAAGCACGACGCGCTAATCTGACAGCAGGTTTTCAGTTAACATGATGTGACATAACAAGAAAGTGTGTAAAGGTTCAAGCGTTTCCTCTTCAGCTTCTAAGCATTACACAACTTGACAGTACATATATATATATATATATACACACAGTATAAACATTTCTCTCCTCTCTTCTTTTGGGCCAACCTGCCTGATAGTTCCCTTCAGTCATATCTTTATGCCTTCTTTCATGCTATCCCTTATGACTAGAACAAGGTGCCCTGAATATAAGCCAAGGCCCTCCCTAATTTTGTTAGAGAAAGTCTTGAAAACCCACCTATCCCAGGAAGCATCCAGTTACAATGACCATATTTGTGACTGCCTAGGTGATATGTGCCTGTATTGTTATGTCCTATCTTACATTATACTATGAACACTTATGCATTTAGCCTTTTCTTAACCTTTTCCTTTCTGAGGCCCACAGCCCCCCAACATGCTATAAAAGTTTCACGGCCCAGCTGTGACACAACCACAGTTTTTCTGCATATATTTCATTAAGATATCTTATAGAAAATAAAAATAGCCTATTAACTGAGTGGAAGCTCCTGAATGTACCAAATGCAATATGGCTCTGAGAATTCACCATGTGTTCTGACAATTTTACCAGGTACACCTGAGAACCCTAGGGTGCCGATTAGATCCTGTACATGCTGATATTTAGTTGAGAATAATTGACTCTGTTGTACATAACAAAGAAATACAAGCAACTCTACCAGAACAACTCTGTCAATATTTATGAAGTCCCTATCATTGCAGTATCTCATGCTTAAAACTAAGCACCTGCTTAAGTGCATTGCTGGATCATGGCCTGAGAGTTGTACATGAATTGAATAAAATATATAGAGAAATGCCCTCAGTGGGAGTCTTGTGTAAGGGCATACACCCACTAATTTTGGGTGTAATCTTGGTCTGTCAACGGAGTGAGAGGTCAGGTCACAGCACTGCTGTAAGATTAATTGTGGACTGTTATTTACAAGCGGGCCAACAAATTAACGTCCTTGTTTCCATTTAGTCCAGTACCTACAGTCATTGTCAATAAGGTTTTTTTTTTAAAAAAACATACTCCATAAAATACATAGCCTAATGTGCATTGCTGTAAAATGGGGAAAATCCCTTCCTAATCCCCCCTCATGATTAATTTATGCCCTGAAGCATGAGGCTCTCTCGCCCATAGAACTTTTTCATTTATTTATCACAGCTGCAAATGTTATTCCAGTTCCCATAAATATCTATTTTTTAAAAAATTCTGCTAAAGGACAAAGCATTTGAGATCTGGTTTTTGTGACTTCCTCTAGGCAGACCCAGTTTTCATCCTGCAGCTGTATTTTAGCGCTAACTAATAATCACGTCCAAGTTAAACCTTCAAAGGAGTCCCAAATCATGTATTTAAATTCTATGAAAAATTTCCCTCAACTCCTTAAAGTTAATGATCTTCAATTTCACTTGCCACATATTTCTTACCTTATAATAGCAATAGAGCGTCAAGACGTTTATTAGTGTATAATCTGCTTTAATAGTGCTGCTGATTTTTTTTACTATTACAGCTAATATATGTGGTGTCATATTTGGGGGCTATGAAGTATGGGACAATTCTTCAGTTGAACTGTATTTGATGGAACAGAAAATGCATTTATGCACACCAGCGCTTCAACTTTTGTCTAGTATAGTGCTAACGTTTTTACACTAATGCTGACACAATATGTGACTTAAAGCAGACACAATTATGATGTTCTCATTCATGTGCTCCTCACTCTGCTGTATATTACGGCTCTTCACTTTCTTTCTCAGAAGATTCCAATATTACCGGGAATAGTTAACAAAACACAGTATTGGCAAGGCGCTCCACTTTCATAGTCATGCAGAGGGTCCTCGGTTTATTGTCACTGGTTTCAAGCACTGAAGATGCACTCTGAGTGAATGCTCAGGTAAGCTGTTCATAGCCGCTTTGGTCATAGCATATAAGGCCTGATTCACCTCTGTGCTGTTTATGGCACTGTTGCAGGAACTGAGAGGAATTTGTCTCTCTCCTGTTCAGAGAACAGTGGGGATGGGCGTGAGCCCTGGCACAAGTTAGGGAAACCCTCAGAATTGCACCTATTTGTGCCCCTGCTCCACTGGCCAGTATGAGGCAAGCAGGGGCATAGTATCGAGATGCGGGGAGATAAGAATGCCCCAGTTCCACCCGTCTCATTGCCAAATCTCCTCCTCTGGTCCACCCAGGCCCTGCCCCAGCCCATCCCTGCCCTAAGGGTTGCATGGATCTGCTAGAGCCAGCTCTTCCCTTGGTGGTAGGACCCTCGTGCTCTGAGGGTATTCCTTGGGGGGGGGGGAGGAAGGGCTAACTCTGTGGTCTCTTTTATATCAACTTTTCACACTTCTCTGAGAATGTATCACAAAGGCCTTGATGATGTTTTTCTAGCGGTCCTTTGAAATTCCCAGCCTGAGCAAATCCATTCTTTGGGATTTATGTTTTGCAAGTAGACTCTAAACCAGGGGTCGGCAACGTTCGGCACGCGGCTCGCCAGGGTAAGCACCCTAGCGGGCCGGGCCAGTTTATTTACCTGCTGACACGGCAGGTTCGGCCGATCGCGGCCCCCCACTGGCCGCGGTTCGCCGTCCCGGGCCAATGAGGGTGGCGGGAAGCGGCACGGGCCGAGGGATGTGCTGGCCCCGGCTTCCCGCTGCCCCCATTGGCCCGGGACGGCAAACCGCGTCTAAACGATGACTAATATAACCCATGCAGAAAAAGATGGAGGTTTTAGAGTAAGAGTTTGTTTCAGTGTTACTTTTTATACCATACATCAAATAAAGAAGCTCAGAAAGAAATGCACTTAGATAAGCAGTAGTGCTTAGAACTGCAGCTGTTTGACCGTCCTGCCGGGATCATGCTATCCATCGTATTTACCCTATGTTATTTTTCCAAAACACTGGCTTCCTTTAAAAGATAAGCACAAACCGGCTCCTGTGTCATTGGCAAGGTACAGAAACAATTGTATTCCTTCTGACATTGGTTCTGGTCCATCAGTTACAACAGAAATCAAATGCTGTTTTTGTTGTAGTGCAAATGTCTAATCTCAAATTGTTTGGGGCCTTCTCAGCTTTGATTGTGTCTGCTTCATCCTTCTTTGCAAGGAGCCAGAACAGGGCCCATCTTGGGATTGCATTTGGAAGCAGCACAGTAGAATTAGCTCTAGGAAAAAAAATATAAATAAAAGCCTTGAAATGGCTGTTATTCAGGCAGAAACTGTGTGTGTGCTGCAAGTAAGCATCAGACCTCAGCAGAGAAAACTGCTAGCCAAAGGAAGGACAAATCTGGCCTGCTTCTCACAACAGCTCTTGGAAGCCCTGTCTACATTCAGCCTGCATTACACTCTACAGCTTTGCCAGTTCCTGACAAACATAACATTGAGTCTCAGGTCTATTATGCAGATCCTGATAAGAACATTGAGGGGAATATGGGCGCTGAGGTTAAATAGGTCACATGATTTCTGCACATTCTGTGCTGGGGTGGGGGGTTGGCTCTGTCTTAGTATTGACACTGCATACAGGTGTTTTCCTTTTTAAGTCAAAAGCTTGGACTTTTCAAAAGCCAAACAATGAGAAGCACCAGCCACCAGTTCCACGTGCCACCTAATTTGAGGAGGAAAAGCGGCCAGTTGCCCAAGTGTTTTACAGAAGATACAGCCCATCAGCCACACTAGCCTTTCCAATTGCAATATCTCTTTTCACCATACAAATGACTTCTGCTTCCCATGAATTCTCCTGTACCTTCTTGTCTAAAATGAGACAAGAACTATCTTTTCTCATCTAGGGATGAAATTATTTCACCTGCTTATCATCTGCATCCAGACCGTGACAGTTTTTGTTTGTTTGTTTTGCTGCTGCTGCTGGCAGAAAAACCTGACCCAGAAAGTATTGTTAATGTGTTTAGAGATGCAGGGCAGCAGTGCCCACTGACAGCATTTCAAAGACAAGGCAGTAAAAAATGGCATGATTACTTGTTGTTGTTATTAGCATTACTTATTTGCATTATACTCACACCTAATGGCCACAACTGAGATTCAGGGCTCATTGTACAAGCACATTGGTCTCACAGTACAGGATCTCCTTGCATGGACGTTGGTTAAGTAGGCCTGAGAAAGGAGATGGTGGTTTCCAGAGAGAGCAATGGTATTGCCTGTTTGGATTCGTTGGGTAACCCACCTCTTATGCAAATCCTAAATTAAAAGGCAGCCTTTTATTCATCATTGCTTGGAGAGCGCCGGTACTGATCATTACACCGTACAACCCCTCATATTACATTACAAGTCTTACGCATTTCCCAGGGGATCGTAACTTTTGGTTACGCTGAGCTGCCAGTAACTGAGCAGTACTGACTGCTCCAGTAACATGCAGCGGGGCAGGGAGAAGAAGGATGGTCCAATGTTTAAGTCATTAGCCTTGGACTTGGGTAAGTCACTTAACGTCTCTGTGCCTCAGTGCCCCATCTGTAAATTGTGGATAATAGCACTTGCCTGCCTTAGAGCACTGTTGTGAGAATAAATATACTAAACAAGAATGTGTGGTGCTCAGCTAATATAGTGCTGTGGCCACATAAGTGCCATAGATAGTAGTTTTGAGTTGAAACATTCTCCTTCTGCCATTTTGCAATCTGCTCATATTTGCTAGATACAGTCATGCCAGGGTTTTTTATTTTATTTGATTAATGTTCCTCTCCTTAGGGGTTGGCAAGACTAGAGGCGATTGTTCTCAAGGCAGAAGAATAATGTTTTGTATAGTATCTGCCATTGTGACACATTACAGAAATAATGTTCTAAGACTAATCTGTACTAAATGGATTTAATATTTAACTTGCCTGCAACAGCAGTCAAGGTATAACTCTCATTTCGTTATCAAAATCATTATGAAGACCAACTTGACCTGTAAAATCTGGGAAATAAATATGGAAAGTGCTGTTGATATTCCACCTATAAAGTGGCATATCTTAGGTGTCTTGTAAATGTATTGTTAGGGAAACTGTTTATTCTATGCTGTTATGATTATGAGAATTGTCAAAGCTAGGTTAGTAACGTATCAATGTAACTTGTGTGTGTTCCCAACTCTGAGCCTGAAGGTTAGGACATCTCTGTTCCATACCAAGCCTGAGCTCATCCTCAACAGTAACATCATTGTGTTTTATTAGGAGTGAAGGGACTTGAGTGGTAAATACTTCATCCTTCAAATAAGACATTGAATGATCCTTGATGGATGCTAAAGGCACCGTGGCAATTCTGAACAGCAAAAGAGATGACCTGGTCGTTCCAAATGGCTAGTATTCTTTTTCTTTACTAAACAGGTTCCAGGGCTCAAAACACTTTCGGAGTTACTGCAGCAGTGGGCCAGATCCTTGGATGTAAATCAGTGTAGCTCCACTGGCTTCAAGTTATCAATTACAGAATAGCTTAAAAAAACCCAACTATTTTAAAGGCTTTGCCTTCAACAGTGCTATGTTGAAATTGCCTTAGTTACTCTGAGTCATTCTCTTCCTCTGTGCTCAGCTCCTCCCATTGAAATTGATGGCGCCGCTGAAGGTCAAATTTGGCTCTTTGAGATAGAAAATGCTAAGGGGAAACAGGAATTTGACAGGTGTGGTGAAGTGAGCTGCATAAGTCCAAGGAGGATGACAAACCAGTACTAAGGAGTTCAATAACCTGTTTATATCTATATTTTAGGAATTCAATAACCTGTTTTCTATATATATTTGGACTTAAGAGTCTCTCTGTGAAAGAGAAGGGATGGGCCTCTGGTTAGGGCACTAGCCTAGGGTTTAGGAGGCCTAGGTTTAAGTCCCTATTCTACCACAGACTGTCTGTATCATCTTGAGCAAGTCACTGTGGGCTACATTTTAAAGGTGTTTATGTGCTTAAAGATGCAGAGAGGCACCTAGTGGGATTTTTACAAGTACCAAGGTACCTAACTCCCAATGGCCCTTAGTCTCCTGTGTCTCCGTTCCCATCTGTAAAATGGTACTTCCCTAGCTCCAGGGGTGTTGAGAGGATAAATACATTAAAAGATTGTGGGATTCCAGTTACCATGGTGCTGGCTGCCATATAAGTACCTTAGATAAAAAAAAAACCTCTGCTGAAACCCACTTCAGCATCGATGCTATTTAGGGGAGGGATAGCTCAGTGGTTTGCGCATTGGCCTGCTAAACCCAGCGTTGTGAGTTCAATCCTTGAGGGGGCCACTTAGGGACCTGGGGCAAAATCAGTACTTGGTTCTGCTAGTGAAGGCAGGGGGCTGGACTCGATGACCTTTCAAGGTCCCTTCCAGTTCTAGGCAGTAGGATATCTATCTGTCTAATGTATGTAAGATTTACAGTTCTTAAGAGATTCTGTATAGTTGAGAAATTGACTGTGCACATAATATCAGTGGGACAGTGAGGCTGGCAATGTTATTAATAGAGAGCAGAATAGCTACTCTGCACTTGAACAGCAAACACATGTGTTTAACTGGCCAGAATTGCTCTTTCATATGTCTTGAAGCTTTCTTTTCTTTTCTTTTCTTTTCTTTTCTTTTCTTTTCTTTATATACATAGGGCTGAAACATAGTGGGGACTGTTTCTAGTCAGCTAACTTCTGTTGATTATCTTTAAAGTTCAAGTACAGATTTATATATATAAATAGATAAGGATGATACATGTATTAACACCTCCAAGGATCTGATGTACCCTCATGTCTCCTTGGTGGAAGGCATGCTAATAATGAACAACCTTCTGTTTGTTATTTTACTTATTATACTACTGGGATTCCAGACTGGTGAGGCACTGTACGGTGCTCCAAATTTGTTCTTGCTTAACAGCTAATAAATAACATTAATTACTAGTCTTTCAGATACCTACAGTCAACTGCAGTAGCTGTTTATGACTTTTTTAAGAACAGGCCCTGTCAGAATAACATGATTAAATGTTGCTGTCATGCCTAAAAATTGTGCTGCATACTATAATCCTCAAGTTTTTTTCAACAGTTTTGATGGCACCTTATTTCCATAATAATAGATAAACAACCGTGTCGTACAAGACTATAATTTCATTGATTGTTCCAGGCAACATCATACACTATGTCAGCTAATGTTCCTCAAGTGATTTTTCACTAGCTTCTCAAGATGGAATGTTCCTGTATTACACTGTTTCATATTTTACATATAATCTGTTTACATGTAGTGGTCTCATAATAAAAAAAGCTCCTATAAGAACTGATACAGTGTGATATCACATCTGTACTACAGAGGATGGGCTCCATCCACAGGTGTGCCGAAACAGGGCTCAGGACACCTGGTTGGTGAGGGAGGGCAGAGGTAGCTTTACACCACCTTTCTGCTCCCCCTCTTTCCCCAGTTATCATGGTCCTGGCAGCATGAAGGAGACATACTAGGGGCTGAAGATCTAGCCCTGTCACTTTGACCCCGGCCCATATTGTGAGGAGGAGAGGAAAGGCTACGCTGCAACAAAATCCCTGGAGTCATTCTGGACAGCTTTGACAACTTGCAATGTAGAACCCCTGGCTGATTCAGAGGGTTGGTGGGTTCACAGCCTTGCTCTCCCTACTCCTTTTGTGGTGAAACAACCGCAGCATTGAACAAAAAGGCTGCCACTGTAGCTGACCACAGCTCAGAACCATAACGGGAAGCTGGCATTTGCACCTCTTGCCCACTCCTCCGCTCTGTACACCCACTCAGGGCCAGCCACACGTTAGCGCTACTATAACTGTGCCTCAGTGAGCCACAACTGAGAATGCCAAATTCAGGACGAACTGCTGAGAAATAGGGCAGATACACCCCAAGACTGGTGGCTAATCCCCCCTAGGATATACCAAACCAGCAACAAAAGTAAACTTCTGTTTCACCACACTGGCTAACAAGAAGTCATAAGGCAGTTTCCTCAGGCATTCCACTCCTTGTATTACCACCGAAAACACTAGACTTAGAGATGGGTGGTTCTTTAAAACCAGTCTCTTCAAATAAAAGGTTCTTCTGATCCCAAAGGACCAACCACACACCCAGGTCAGTATATAATTTAGATCTTACCCAAAAATCACACTGATGCCAATCCTTTAGTATCTAAAATCTAAAGGTTTCTTCATAAAAAGAAAGAAAGAAAGAAAGATAAGAGTTAAAATTGGTTAAAGGAGTCAAATACATACAATAAATGCAAAGTTCTTGGTTCAGGCTTGTAGCAGTGATGGAATAAACTGCTGGCTTAAGTCAAGTCTCTGGTTGCTTCCAAAACATTGGAAGGACCTCAGTCCCTTGGTTAGAATGCTCCCATTAGTATAGTCCATAGTCCAGAGATTTGGGCAGGAAAGAGGCAAAATGGAGGGGTTTCCAGGGCCTTTTATATCTTCTGCCATGTGGAGGGAAACCCATTGTTCTTACTGTGGAACAGTACAGTAACAAGATGGTGGTTGGAGTCACGTGGACAAGTCACATGTCCATGCATTTCACCTAGTCATTGCAGGAAGCCATTACCTATACTTCAGATGGAACATTTGCAGGACAGTCCATTCAGTGTAGATGGGCGTCTCCCATGGGCCATTGTCAGTTACTGTTTCTTGATGAGCCACTTAATTTGAATAGTCCCTTCAAGATGTGCTGGCTAACTACCTTGTTGGTGTTACCCCAGGAGCAAACATTTGAAATACAGGTATAGAACCAATACTTGTAACTTCAAATACAAAAATGATACATGCATACAGATAGCATAATCATAACCAGCAAATCATAACCTTTTCATAGACATCTTACATGCCACATTTGTACAAGATTTGTTGCAAATATATAACAGTGGTTGCAACAATGATCTATGTGGTCATATTTTAATCAGATAACGTCACAGGTACCATGACTTTTTATGTCTTCCAGGCATCTAGAGGTATTTCTAGAAACCATATCTAATGGTATCAGTCACCTGTGCACGCTACCAGACACTCACGGTTCAGCATGAGCCCCTGTACTACAAACCAATGATCACAGTTCTCCTTTGTAAATGACGCAGTTGTAATGAGTCAGTTAATGGCTTCCGGATAAATAGATTTATTGATGCAATTTGGCTGTACATGGCTAGAATGAAATACTGGTGTGTTTATAAAATATTTACATAGCTCAACATTTTGCTTTGCAGCGATGGAATGGGAAACAATCAAACAATGTGGGGTCTTTGTCAGCACTGTTTCACATGCCAGGTTTTTATTTTATTTTGCCATGTCCCTACATTAAGTTTTCCCACATGATAAATTGATCCAGATCATTAGTTAATAATGATCTCTTCAGTGTAAAATCAGATTTCTTAAGCTAGCACAACTGGCTGTGAATTTAAGATTATGCATAAACCTGTGTGCATTTGTCTGCTCCGTATTTAAGTCATTCCACTATTCATCGAAAACCTCATCAGGACAGATAATAAACCACTTCATGAACAGATGTGCCACTTATTCATCTAGTTCTGTAATGATAATGAAGAAAATTTAATCTGGAGTGTCTATGGAAGATGATCTAAAAGACAGATTGGTATGAATAATAACGGCTCTACACTGAAATTTAAAAACTGACATGAAAAGGCAATCATTAACTACTCTACAATGCCGCCTTTGATATAGTCCAATTTTGTATAAAAACAAGCACCTCTTGGGTGTTGGACTCCACAAGGCGCTACTATTTCTACAGATGTAAATGTTTTAAATTGCTTTTACTTTAAAGGAGCATAAAGGATACATTATTTTACAGCTGGAAGCAACGTCTGACATTGCAAAATGCTGAAAATATGTTCAAGAGAGATTGGAGAGTTCAGACACATTCAAGGTGAACTGAATAACACATGCAACTGAATGTTTTGTCTGAGAAATAAACAAATGCAGAGGCAAGTGGATATTTGTGAAACCATCTTGCGCTGGACAATGATTTCCTCCATTCATTGGATATATACATGTATAGTTGTTTTGGACATTGTTGCCTCATAAATACAGCTATTGATTCCTGTCAGTACAAAAAAGGCAGTATTGCAATATAGCCACAAGACACTCACTGAATAAATGGATATTTACAAGGAGCTGAATGGAAGTATAGAGTCACATGATTTCTGTTAACCTTAAAAGAAGCCGAGCAGCTAAACACCATCTGACTCTGAAGAAAAGAAGCCAATATATTTAATGCTGGTGAAAAGTACCAGACTGACAACTGTGAAGAATAAAGAACAGGCAAAGCACAACCTATGGCAGTGCAAGATTCCTGACCTAAAGGGACCAACCGTAGGAGTAAGAGGGGAGCTGAGGCCTGGTCTACGCTTAAAATTCAGATTGTTATAGCTCTGGGACTCAGGGGTGTGAAAAATCCACCCTTCTGACCAGTGTCAGCCTAACCTAACCCACAGTGCAGATGCAGTTATGTAGATGGAAGAATGCTTCTGTCAAACTAGCTACCATTGTTCAGAGAAAAACGATGAGAAAACCCCTTCCATTGGTGTAGGCTGCATCTACGCTAGGGGGTTATGTTGGCATAACTACAGTGACATAGCTATGCTGGTATAGCTGTAATGTAAACGTACCCTTAGTCTCCATGCCCATGAAATCAGAGAAACACAGGTCTTTAGGTTGGCAAATGTACAGCTCATGGTTGGTATGTGAACCAGACCAATGGGAAAGTTAGCTGTATGAAACAGAGAATGGGAAGTTTCTCACAGCTTTACCCAGGAGTAGAATAGCAAAGACAGGGAATTATAGGGCTGGATGAATTGTCATCAGCAAAAACATATGGGAAAATCTGGCACTGGATCTTGGAGGTGAATGAAGTTAATGGGACCACCCACACATGTAATTATTTAGGAAAGCACCGAAGCACATGCTTAACTTTAAGCATGTGCTTAAGTCCTATTGCAGTTAATAGATTTAAGTACCATTCCTGAGAAGGGATGCATTCCTGAATTGAGACCATAGTAATTAATATGCTACTAACGTGGGGTAAGGGAGGCAGAATCAGGCTCTGGCTCACTAGCACATTCAACAAAGAAACAAACACTGAACAAAATAGATAAATATTTGTGTTTAGTCAGAATGCTGCTTGAAATGACATGCACAAATACCCAAGATATCGTCCCCTTCCCCTTGAGTCTCACGCCCATGTATATTCTCGCGCTGTATTCCCAAAAGTCCTTAACACTGACAGAATTAAAATTATTCCCTGTAGCAAAGGAACCTGAGGGGAAAACAGGCCAGTAATAGTAAATCTTTTTTTAACAGTTTGTCAACAAAAAATGTTGCATCTGGCACTAAGAATGTTGACAATCTCGTTCAGCATCTGTCTGAGAAGCAACAGCAGCAGCAGCTGCAGCAAATTCTGGGTTATAAAGATGGGATACAGAAGTGTTGTTTGTGAGGGGAATTGTGGAAGTTGGGTCAAGTTCCTCCTTGGTGTAAGTATTGAAACTGGTGGACACTGCACCTGTTTACACCAGGGTTGAGTTTGGTCCTTAGCTTTGTGTATTAGAACCTATTGGATAAGTGCCCACAGCCTAGGATTGGCACCTATAAGTCATATTTCATAAATCTGGAAAATAATGGGTCTCCTTTGCCTCACTTGAACAAACAGTCTCCTTTATTTCATTCTGTGAACAGCTGGGGTCCCCACACAAAACACATGCACAACAGGGCCTTATCCATAATGTGTGTGTATAGGAACAATCAAAGTAAAGTGGAAGCTATGTTGAACTGGGAGTTTGCTAGGGGTTTGAACTGGGGGGGTGTGGTAACAGAGTTCTTTTTATTTATTTTCTTCTCTTCTCAGGGGTTTCTTTTGAAATTCAGGGCCAAATCCTGGTCATACTGAAGCCCAAGTGAGTTTTGCCATTGACTTAAATGGAGTCGGGGTTTGAGATACTCGACGGGAACTCTGGCCTTGCTTGGTGCAGCTACATCTTTGACTCAATAGAGTGTATTCTTCATTCTTACCATCTACTAAAGCAGAAAGGACCATGGAGTAGATGCTGTATGGATGCAAACCCCAAATCATAAGAGTACAACTATCCTAGTAGGGGTACATGTTATTATTATTTAACACGTATATTTGTGCTAGTGCTGTTGTAATAATTGGGCCTACAAATTTTCCCTAGTTGTGAGCTCAACTGTGTAAAGTGGGTAACGGTTTATGAACTGTCACAATGACTTGCTTAAGAAAAGGTGTGAGAAGGAGACAGGCTGAATTAATTTAAACAGCAAGGGTTTACTGAGGCTAGTCAAGACGTATTAAGATTATGACTGGTAAACAAGAGGAGAGAGGACTGGAAATCAATGGACCAACATTGAAATTAGGCCTAATTAGTGGGGGAAATTATTCCATCCATTGCCTTTTTGGGGCTTTATAAAGAGACTGGTGAAGGGTTATTGCTGTGATACCAGACCTTGATGCTGCAGTGGGGATGCTTGACCATCATCGCTATACCAGTGAGGACCTCAGCCTGATACATGTGAGATCCTGCTCTGTCTTCCCCCCACTCATGTGTTCCTTTCCATCCCCCACTATCCTCCTCCTCTTCTATCTCTTTCTCAATGATACTGCAAAGCAGTAGCACAGCAAGATGAGATAGTCCAGGCAGCTCTGTTCAGTCTGAGGGCTGGTCTATACTACAGGGGGGGATTGATTTAAGTTACGCAACTTCAGCTACGCGAATAACGTAGATGAAGTCGACATACTTAGATCTACTTACCATGGTGTCTTCACTGCGGTGTGTCAAAGGGAGATGCTCTTCTGTTGATTTCCCTTGCGCTTCTCGTTGAGGTGGAGTACCGGAGTCGACGCTAGAGTGATTGGCAGTGAGTCGATTTATCACGTCTATACTAGACACAATAAATCGACCTCCGCTGGATCGATCGCTGCCCGTCGATTCGGCCAGTAGTGTAGACAAGCCCTGAGAAGGATCAGTGAAGGAGAGGGTCCAGACCAGACCAATCAGATGACATCACTCACTGGCGAGGTGAGCTGGGGTCCAACCTGCTAGCCCAAAGCCTGTGACTGACCAGCCATCCTGTATCCTGAGAACATCAACAAAAGCTGTATTTCCCCCATCTTTACTGTCCTTTCTGCGTCTGTCTGCATTCTTAAAAACAGGAAAGTAACTATCATTCCCAACCCAGAATTGAACAACAGAAATAACCCTTTCTTCCCCACCAAGGAGGACTGTTTGACTGGAAAAAAAACTTTAACCACCATCTCCAAAAAGGGGCTTGGATGGATTTCGATTGTTTTGCATAATGACTCAATTTCAGTGCTTTTTTGTCTTGTTTTGATCCCTCCACCTTCCTTTTTTCCTTTGTGTGTTTCAATCAATAAATTTCTAACCTTGGTACTAAGCAGGCTGCAGTCTCCGTATACCAAATTCTGAACCTTGTTTAATATTGGACAGTTTCAGAGTCAGGTTAACACCTTTGACTCTTTGGTCCCCTATATTTCATCTAAATTAATACAACAGTGCCTAGAGGCAGCAGCTACATAAGGAATCCATTTTTTCTAGGCACTTTATAAACAAGCCTCCTGCTCCGGAAAAGAATACTGAGTGCACAGTGTTGAGTGAGCTGAAAGAAGCAACTATTGTGAAAGAAAACAATGTGAATGAGTGAGTCCTTGCACACAAACTGGCCATATGCCACCTGGGGACAAGATGATGGAGTCTTCACCCCGCCTCATTGATCAGTTGTCCTCTCATGTCCTGTTTTCATACAGGCGTAAGAATTCGATATGGCTTCATTAGAAGGCTTTAAGAAATAGACGAGAGAGGAAGCTGTAAGTTTCATTGCCTGGAAGCGCTCAGTGAAAGCCATTGGTACTGTTTCCTTGATCAAAATGAAGGGTAAGTCAGATTGGCGGCTGCCACCCGCTAGCAATGTCTAACTGAATTGCAGTAACGATTCAGCGAGCACTAGGATCAGCAGTCTAAAGGCTCTGATATGTCAAAACAAAAATTCATTAGCAATATTAGTTATTATTTTGAATAACAACATTAAATCTTTGCTGAACTTTCAAAGGGAAGTTGTTCGTACTGTATTGCAAGAGCTCAGCTTCCCAAGGGTTAGCAAGGACTGGGTATGAAAGGCACAAGGCTTAATCTTTAAATGAAGTAGGCAGCATTTTAATAAGTAGAGTACTTTACTACTGTAATAGCTTCACTGAAGATACACCTTCCTGGGGGCAAATAATTAGTTGAGCCACTTACAGCTATTTGTCTATGAGACTGACCCTGAAACTGGTGAAAGTTCACAAAGTGCATCATGTGTCAGAAAGCAACAGAGCTGTTTCTCTCTATGACACAGAGGTGAAACTGATGTTCATATGGGTGAACAAAATATCTTTTGTAGGCCTGAATCAGAAGCAATTGTAATGACCCAAGCTAGGTCAAAGATGAATAGATGAAGAATTTATAGGCAAAGATGTTGCTCTTTTGGGAAAGCAATGCTAGACCATATATTTCAAGAAGCTGAGGGAGGATTTGGTACCTTTGGATCTGTGGTACCATACAAATGAAGATGTCCATAAAGAAAGTCCAGCAGATTTCAGTGCAGAATTACCCATGTGTTGCTGCACTCACAGAATTTGCAAAGGCAATGAATAAGCCCTGAGAACATTTAAATGACTGTATTTCTACATTTTCAAAGTGCTGGGGACACAAGACCAAACCATCTGTTGTTGCTAGCAGCTGTCACAGATAATACAATATTGCAGAATATGTAAGTCCCGATGACAAATTGTGGAAAAATCCCATTTAAGGATGATGAGATATATCAGTTTAGTCATATGCTTGATGTGTGCCATACAATAGGCCCACATTTACGTTGCTATGGTATAAATAAGTCCTTGAGGCACACATTTGGAATATAGGGCCAAATGCTCACTCAGGTAGTCAGCATGCACAGCTGCTTAACCCCACACTTTTCCTAGCCTGAGACTCCAATCTCCTTGCCCCATTGACTTATATTACAGAGGGGTTGCTATGGACTGATCTCAGGATGCGCCTACCTTGACTTACCTACATGGGAGGTAAGGTCTCTATGACTGACTGACTGACTGACAGCTGAGGCATCGGGGCGGGGAGGGGCATTTTGCCACACCTCTGAAACATTTTACAAATAGAGAAACTAAGGAACATGGAGGTTAGGTGACTTGTTCAAGGGCACACCGTGAGTCAGTGGCAGAGCTAGGCATAGAATCTACGTTGCCGGGCCCCCATCCCAGTGTCGTAACCACAAAACTATTTCTTCTCCCCATTTGTTTAAAGCCTGTTTGGACCAGTCCTTTCGCCCTTAGTGTTTGTACCATTTTTGGTATCTTCCCCCTTTGGCATTACAGCTGATAGACAGACTGAACCATCTGATAATGCTGGAGCAGCCTTTCATGCACAAGCCATTTATTTAACTTTTTGAATACCTAACACATCAAGGCAAAAGGCAGCTAGCTCTGAGACCCCGTTTTTCTCTCCTCTCTGCCCTGGCAAAAGACAGTATTAAAATAGCATCATGTTGTTCCATCACGAACCAGCAGGTATATTGGAGCCTTCTCTCTGGGTGGCTGTAGGTAGAAAAATGCAGCTTTGGGGTGACCAAAACAATTTGTGAATTTGGGTTAAATTCATCAAATTGCTTTGATGGGGGAAAAAATCCCTAGAAAGCAACATGTTCATTTTTGACATTGTCAAAATGAAACATTTAGATTTTTTTTATTCAAAACGCTTTCTACATTTTGAATTTTACTGAATTTTATAATACAATTAAAAAGTTTAAAAACCCTGAAAATGAAATAAAATATTTCATTTGACCCGAAATGACTTTTTTTTTTTTTTTTTTAAATTTGGCCATTGAATCAAAAACACAAAACAAAATCAAACCAGTTATTTGCACAGCTCTAGTTACAGGGACGGTTCAGTGCGGGTTTGTTAAGCCTGATTAACTATATTCGCTCCTGTAACTGACAAATGCATTCTATTCAACTGAATCAGTTCTGGGCCTCTATCAGCAATTATGTTTCCTAGTCCTTGATTCCAAAGAAATCATAGGAACACAGAGGCGTAGCGAGCGCCCTCTGTACCCTCCGACCGGAGGGGGCCCCGCAAGGAAGGGGGCCCCTAAAAGTGGCAAAATAAATACCGCATTCCAGTTTCTGCATTGTAAGGGGCCCCGCCCGGACATATGTTCGGAGGGGGCCACCGTTCGGAGGGGGCCACGTTCTTTGTTGCTACGGCCCTGTAGGAACATATAGGTGCCCTATATGTATTCCTCGGAGGACAGTTGATTGTTCCTTATTTGGTTCCCCTCCAAATCAGCTTTGGCAACAGTAAAGTCCCTGATTATTTTGGCACTGGGCATGAACTGCTGCAACATTGTTAAATCTCATTTCAAAACCAGGCAGATAGCACATTATCCAGCTCTCTTTTCAGCAGATTATTTTGCCCCAGAAAGAGCATTGAGACAGGCCGTGCTGCAATGGTGTCAGCTTCTCCAGCATGCATGTGCTTTTTGCAGTGTAGTGTGAGCCCAGCATGGTCTAGTTACAAGTACTTGTTTCTCTAGAGCACCTTTCATATGCCAGGTAGATTTTTACAGAGCCACAAGCTAGGTGCCAGTGGTACAGTGACTGTATGATCAAGTATGGTCATGTCTGCTGCACTCTGATGACCCACCTCTCCCTCCCCAAGCCTTGGATATTACAGGAGAACCTATTTCATTGAGACAAGAATTGTTATGCAGGACACCACTCTTTCTTTACTGACAATTATCTTTATCTTCTGCTTGGATAAGAGCCTCAGGCATGTGCAGCAGGAACAGTTGCTTTATCGTCTTAATTGAAAGGGAGAAAAGTCTTTTCAGCTGTACAGCCCTGGGGTGTAGCAATGGTCATCTGGGGTTACTGCTCATTGTCCAGTCCATTAAAGCTTTAAAGAATCAGGCCCTACATGTGTAATGTAGCACATTTTGGGAAATGGCTGGCTGTTCTATTAACCTCTTGCTAATTTGGTGGCTAGCAGCCTGGAATCTATGCTATTTATACCTTTCCCCCTGACATTCGCATCTTCCACTGTGGGGAGGGAGGGATGTTCCGGCCTCTGAAAAATAGGTTGTAATCCCTATGCTTGCATGTGCTCTCAGCCTCCCCTCTGCTGCCATGTGCTTTTGCTTATTAATTGCTACCACATTAAGGACATTAGCTTAGTCTTTTTTTTTTTAATTTGTCCAGTGCTCCCTTCCTTTCTGGGTAGCAAATGCAAGGAGCATCTGCCAAATATTTGAAAATAAAAGAAAACCCACACCACCTTTGAGGCTGTTTAGCTTTTTTTATTTTTTCTCTTAAGGTTTGCCAGAGTGAAGTTAGTTAGTGCCCTGTTCCTGCAGAAAGCTAAGCAGGGCAAAATGCTATCAACTCTGCCAATGCGTTCAAAGGAAAATGAAGAGTGAGTGTTAACTGCAAGAGTAATTGATGTGCTTCTTTTCAAACCCAGTCAGCCATTTGAGACAAAAGTGGAATTCTTTGTAACTTTACAAATGAGAGATGTTGCCAGGTTTGGACTGTGTCTCCAGATTAGCGAGTGAGTCAATGCTTGAAACAGACAAACCAATTCAGGAAAGCTGATTTTAAACTGGGCCAGCTTGTTAGTGACTTTTTTGTAAAATTAATTTTTCATAAAAAGGTGAAGAAGACGCAAGGGTGAAACAGGTGTTGAATCAGAAACTAAAATCTGAATGTTAAACAATGATTGTTGGTGAAACAAACAGAACCCGTCCAAAAAATCTGAATATTTTTTTTCTCCTACATTTGTGTTTTGATGGATTCTGTTAAGGCCAGAGTCTATTATCCTTACTCATCCTGAGTACTGCCTTATACCACAAGTAGTCCCATTGATTTGTAAAGTATTGTGTTGCTGGTACTATTCAGACAAGGTAAGGGTGGCAGAATTTGCTATATGACATATTCATGTGACATTATACATGCTAGACGACAAATTTGAATCTTCATTACATTGGTATAAATCAGATCTAAAATATTCCTGATTTAGACCAGTGTGATTAAGAGCAAACATTGACTCTAGACTTTTTAGGTTGGTAATAAATTTTCCAAGTGCTGTACAATAAATAACTGTAGAAATACTAATCATCTTCTTTGAAACAAGCTAACTTGTCTATATATATTTACTTAATGGAAAAATGCCTGGCTGTCCTTCTTATAAATTCAGTCAAGGTTTAGGGATTTCCGTTAACCACAGAAGAGTGGAGCAAAATTGGACATAGTAATTAAAATAAAGGTCTCAGTGGATGCCAGTTTCTGTCTACTTTGTCAGAAGGTTACTTCACACTGGCATTGAACTCCAGTGTAGAAATTTAAAGAAACAGTGCTGAGGCCAATTTGTGCCACATCACTGGCGCTAAAGAGCCTTAAAGGCAGCATAGGCCCACCCTGGAATAGGGGGACCTCTGGCGGCATAGAGCAAGCAGAATGGCCCTGCTTCTATCTGCAGATGGCTCAGTGTGTATGGCTGGGAGAAAGGCACAGGTGGTTAAGCTGAATTGCACCCCACAATCCATTGCTGCTATATTGGCTCTTTGGGGCCATTGTGCCTCTGCTGCTCTAACTTATGCCAGAGGCTGTAGCCTGGTGCACACCTGGTCCATGATGAGGGGAATCTAAAGATGACTGAAAGTCCCTTCCTCTTCTCCTCAGCTGGTCTGGATTGTGTAGCATTTCTGTGCTGTATACAGCTGATGTTCAATAACAATATGGGACTGCCATTATTCTAGCCACACACGCCCCTTTTGGTAGAAATGATTTCCCCCTGCGTAAGCCAAAACTAATGGAAGAAGGCCTTGGATGTCTCCGGTGATGGCAGTTCTAGTCTCACCTTACGTGTCTCCAATTATGTCAATTCAACATTCCCCCCTTGGCAGCTTATTCTATTGAAGAGATCTGGCGTTTGGGGGAAATGCTGCTCCCACTTCACACCAATTCAACTCTATCAGCCAAGTGTCAATGAGAGCAGAATTTTGCTATGATGTTTTCATTTAATTGGTCCCTGCCACATTTTAAACACGTAATCTTTATTCTCACAGACTAGAGACTATGTGCAAGGTTTGCCTTCTAAATAACACATCTTTGTTTTTCATGGACAAAACAATGATTGGTTTGTTACTCTACAGGGCATGCTGCAAACCACATGTTTTAATCTCAGGATTTCAATCAGAGGGAGGGTTAAGGGTATTTTGAAGGTGCTGAAATACAATAAAAAGGCCTATTCTTGTTAGATTGCCAATCCACTTGGGCTAAAATCTAGATTACAGATGGTCAGAAAATGAATTTATCAGGCTATGAAAATTTTAAGGTTTTTAAATTTTTTTCATCATGAATGAGGAAGAAAAGACAAAATTTCAAAATGTTTTGCTAAAAAACAAACAAACCTGTCTGGGTCAGATTAAAACATCGCATTCTGATAAATTCCGACTGTTTCTTTTCAATTTTGATCCCTTTTAAAAATATTTTAAAATACAAACTAAGGTACATTTTGAAATTAAAAAGGCATGTTAAAATGAAAAATTGAAACGTTCCCTTCTGAAAATGTTGAAGTAGGATGTTTTGACATTTTCACCATGTATTTTTTTCCAAACTGAAATGTTGCCAAAGTTTGCGAGTAAGTTTGGTTTAATCGAAATGGCATTTTTCCAACAGAAAACTATTTTGATGCAAATTGTCTAACCCACTCTAAGCTAGATGCCTGATTCTGAGAGGTGCTGAATGCCCTTGGCTTCTATTGATCTCACGCACTTCTAGGGTGACCAGACAGCAAATGTGAAAAATCGGGACAGGAGTGGGGAGTAATAGGAATCTATATAACATAAAGACCCAAAAATCGGGACTGTCCCTATAAAATCGGGACATCTGGTCACCCTACGCCCTGCAGAATCTTTGGGTACTTTTACAGACTAAACCAAACATTAGGCAGTTTAACCATGCCTCACATGCTTAGGTAACTGAGGCAGCTGATGTAAGTTATATTTATTTTGAACATGAATATTCCATGTAGATAAAGGGGTTTTTGTTATTATTATGTCAAACTGTGAATGCACAGTGCACTGGTTACATTTCTATTCCAGTTACCATGGTTGCTAATACTTGAGAAATTGCCTGAGAAAAGAGTGGAATTGTTCTATCCATGCTGGGATGTTTCGCCCTATCTCATTTGTGCCCACGTAATGTAGCAATGCTGCTGCTCTGCTCTCTAGATATGAGGCTTGCAGAGATATAGAGAGCCAGGTGTGGCAGACAGCTCCTAGCTGCTTCTAGTTTATCATAATCATCACTCCGTCAGTACACGTCTCTTCATCTCTGCTCAGGCCTTATGTAGAGTCAAATCTTTCTTATTATAGCTTCTGGCATACACGCCTCAGGAGACAACAGAAAGCCTACTGGCATCCAAAATAACCACTAGTTTCTCATATGCCTGGCCTGATCCATCACAGTATAGGTATGGCATGCTGTACATATGAGCACAAGGTTAAAGAACATAGGAACAGAATAGGGAGAAGAGGCAAAACTGATGCAGCATTAACTATAGTGTTGTGTGGGCATCAGGTCACTCTCAGGGTAAAAAGGGTGGGCAGAACATTGGTTTAAGTGCAGTCCTAATTATTCAAATGAGGGGCATTGCTATATGCTCCCCTCTCTGTCTTAGTCCTGCTACTAAGCAGGAGTAGCTTTGCTCCACCCCCATTGTGGCAGGAGCAGTTCTGCTTATCACTTTCCCCCTGCAATTACAAGTGCAACACTACATACGTGTGCCCTTGGAGCATCAAGCCCCTACAACGTAGCCTGAGAGCCATCCCAACACATGTGCACAAGTGCACAAACCCCATGCTCCCTGCTGTGCACGACATACGAAGCTGCAGGCTCAAGGTCTCAGCACTGGAGAAGGCTCCCTCCCCAGACAGGTGCTATTTTGTAAAGTCTCTCATTTAAGGAAATGTCCCCAATTCCCTGAAGATGGGACAACAATGGTCACTGGCTTTCCAACAGGCTGAAGTCACTGGATCTTCATAAGAAACTACCCATCTTGCTGTTCACAGGTCATTGTTTGATTTCCCCGGCATCTAATTTTTGATTTGAGTTTCCTTTGCTTTGTTGCTTCAAAAGAATTAACTGTGGCATTTGTTGGCACCTTTAAATGTAACACCTTCTACTGTGCCTTCCAAGCGACACAGACTCAAATGGGAGTTACAGTGGGATATAAACACCCAAGACAAAATAGCAGCACAGAAGGCTTAAAATTATGTCATGTTCATTTCATTAGCACAAACAATAACCTCAGCTTCACCAGTCTGTGTTTTTTGAGCAACATCATTTATAATAATAAAAGTGGTAGCAGTAGGTTTGCATGGAATCAAGATGAATAGGAATCTGAAATGAAGGGCAACCTGGTAATAAGGGAGAGTTGTTGAAAGCTATTTACGAGGGCATTTTAATGCAGAGTCTGAGACTAGTACAGAGATGGCAGAAGCTTGTATAAATGAAGAGAGGCATAAATCTCCTGAGTTGTTACCATTGTTTTATCACCCATGTGTTTACTTCTCCAGCCTCGCATTTTGGGTGAAGCATGTGTTATGTTACTGTCTTCAATAAAAGGGAAGTAACTTTGCATTGCAAACTCTCCAGAGTTCTGGGGAGTTTGGATCCAATGTTTTGTTTCAGCCCATTATAAAGGGAAGGGTCTTCTGTGAAATTTGGATTTAGTTCAGAGTGCACATTTCAGGCACACCCAAAGTTTGGAAGTGTCAGATCTGATGCAGTAGATTCTACCCCACCTCTACTGACTGTTACTACTATGGCTAACTTTATTTATTCATTATCATTTATTACTTGCATGGCAGCAGTGCCTAGAGGCTCCAGTTGGGTTTGGGGACCCCATTCTGCTAGTGCAGCAAAATGATGGTCTCTGCCCCAAAGATCCTGCAGTCTGAGTATATGATGAGAGACAACAGGTGGATACAACAAACAAACAGATGAAGTCAAGGGACCAATACAATGATTTTGATTAATTTATTAAGCAGAGATCACAGCACATCAACCGCCTAGTCATTGTCATAAGAACATAAGAATGGCCATACTGGGTCAGACCAAAGGTCCATCTAGCCCAGTATCCTGTCTTCTGACAGTGGCCAATGCCAGGTGCCCCAGAGGGAATAGACGGAATAGGTAATCATCAAGTGATCCAGTCTCTGTCGCCCATTCCCAGCTTCTGGCAAACAGAGACTAAGGACACCATCCCTGCCCATCCTGGCTAATAGCCATTGATGGACCTATCCTCCATGAATCTATCTAGTTCTTCTTTGTTTTTTGTAGATGCCACAGGAGGTCTGAGTTTTTAGGAGAGATTTAAACAATGGATAACATCACCCCCTAGCCTAGATTTCTCATCACCAAGCACGGGAAGCAATAAACTGTCTTATGAACAGATAAATATTTGTTCAAAAAAGTAACTGATTTATTTGTATGCTTAAAGAGTGACTCATCCTGTTCCCTCAACTTCAGCAGTCAGTGCTAAAGTGAAAACAGCATCATTTATTATTAATAGTTCCAGTCAAGTACTCCAAAATAGTATCTGCAAACTTTCTTTCCAATTCTCTGAACAGTTGTTTGATTTGGTCATTTTTATTCTCTTTGCTATTGGCTTTTCATGAATGTTTTCGCTACTGGGCTTTTGCCTGCTTCAATGTATGAAGAATGTTTGTTCTTCATAAAAATATTCATATTTGTAGGGGAACAGGTATATGCATGTCCAAACAACAATATTCCCTGTTGGTTAATCTCCAGCTGTAAAAAGGTTTAGTCACCCAACCAGAAACAATAGCATTTGATGTAAGTGACCAATCACACATCACAGATAGCAAAAAGTAGAAATGAGCGGTTTCAAACAAGCCATAAAGCTGAGATTTGTTCATATGAGAACAGGGTCATAAAAGCCAAAAGGACTGAATCTCCTCACCATTATGGCAACTGCATGCCAGTTTCCTGTGGGCCATTGGTAGCTGATGCAGTTAAATTAGTTCATACAAAGACTGTCAAGACACTGGCCTAGCACTGAGCTGATTGGGCAGGCCCGGTTCCCTTCTTGGGTCTAGTGTCAAGCAGAAAGTAAACAATTTGCAAACAGGAAAAAGGGCTAAATAGGGAATTAATAATTCTACTCTATTAATTACAGACAAAGAACGACATGAAAAGAACATTATTAAGGTTGTGAAAACCAGCATTCAGGAGTGAGGAAATGTCAGAATTAAGGTAGCCTCTGCAATGTTACTTCGCGCCCCCCCCCACAGTGTGTCTGAATTATGATACAGTCTTTAATTACATGATCACATGCTATTTTTCCACAGGACCCTGGCCTTATTTAGTGCACGCCTCCCCCCCTCCCCCCCTCCCCCCGTTAGCCTCCAGCTCAAACACAAACTTATAAGTAAGGCTAAGATTTAGTCATGGGAATTTTTAGTAAAAGTCATGGACTTTTATTAAAATTCACAGCCCATGACCTGTCCATGACTTTTACAATAAACTCCACTGGCGGCTGGAGCACCGGGAGGAGGGCGGAGAGCCCGGCTGGAGCTCCCCTCTCCCCGGCGGCCAGAGCACCCGGCTGGGGCTCCCCTCTCCCCGGCGGCCAGAGCGACCGGCTGGGGCTCCGCTCTCCCCGGCGGCCAGAGCGCCGGGAGGAGGGCGGAGAGCCCAGCCGGGGCTCCCCTCTCCCTGGCGGCCAGAGCGCCCAGCCGGGGCTCCGCTCGCCCCGGTGGCCAGATTGCCCGGCCGGGGCTCCGCTCTCCCCGGCGGCCAGAGTGCCGGGAGGAGGGCGGTGAGCCCAGCCGGGGCTCCGCTCTCCCCGGCGGCCGGAGCGCCGGGGGGAGGGCGGCGAGCCCAGTCGCGGCCCTGCTCTCGGGCCGCCCCCCTCCAGGTGCCGCCCTAAGCACATGCTTGGTGGACTGGTGCCTGGAGCCGGCCCTGTGTCTGACCACGAAGCGTGATTATACTTGGTAAATTATAACTAGACCAGGGACCTGGAAGCTAGGAATGTTGGATTGTTATCTGAGTGAGGGTCTAAGCCTTGCCTGAGACATGCAACCTTATCTCCTCATTTCTTAGCTTTCTCGCTTTATTTTTTAAACTCAAATATTTGTGGAAGGCAGTATGCACTTAAATTAAAGAGAGCAATGGGAGCTAGTGGGTGGGGATTGATTTTTATGTTTACAGCTGATCAAACTTTTTAGATCAATTTCCAGTTATTTGGCCTGATGAAGTAATTACAAGGTGGGGTACCACAGACGGTATATGCAGGAGGTTAAACTAGCTGATGACAGTGGTCCTCTCAGGCACTGAAATCTATGAAATAATAAAAAGAACTGGTTCATTAATATTTCTGTGAATAACGGTGGTGAGTTTAGGTCCTTAAGGTTCATTAAGCCCTATTATTCATTACTTATGAGCATCTGGACAATTGTTGGCCATTCGTGAAAATATTTGCAATGCCTCACAAATTTTAGCGTTCATTTAAAAATTCATTATACGTGTTCATTACTCATCTTCTCTTGTTTTCCTGTTTTACAGTCATTCAGCCCAGAAGCAGAAAAAATATGGGGTGACTTAGGTGACAAATCACACAATCATAGGATTGCGGCGCCATCATTCTAGGTGCTGTACAAATACATAGGATGCCTGCCACAAAGAGCTATAAGAATCTAAGAAGACAAGTTGTATAAGAAGGGGTGGGAGAGTGAGCTACACCAGTTCAATATAAGTGGTAACAAATATAACACTGACTATCTCGATTAAACAGTTGACAAACAATCAATAGGCTGATAATTACACACTGACACGAATCAGCAGATATTTATAAATAGTGACTACATTTGCAGAAGGTTGTGCCTGCCATACAAAGGCATACATATTCCCAGTGAATAATCCTAGAATCATCTCTAGTCAACTCCATGCAGGGCTACTTCCTAACAGAATAGATATCCAGCAACTGTCAGAGTTGTTAGCACTCTGGAGTCACGGAAATAGCAGAGGGTCATACCATTCCCATCACTTTAAGAGTGAGGAGTGCTGAGACCTGCAGGCCCCCTCAGGGATCACCCAGAGTCCACACTGATGACGGTGCAAACCCCCAAGGATGCCTGCTGACATTTTTAGAAATGCATGATTGATTTTTTTTTTTAAAGAAGCCTATTTGAACACAGGCTCCTTTCAGTAAGCAGTCTTCTCTGACCAGCTATGAGGGAAAAGGGACATATTTGTCTCCCTTCAGTGTGATATATAAAACATTGGCAAAGTATATAATGTATGCAAGACATGCACGGAGAAGTAGGGCACTTGAGAACCATCTCCAGGGAAGTTTCCCATGTGTGGCATTTCACACGATTAGATCAAATAATGTTTTAGTGAGAAATTATAAATATTAATATAGCACCTGTTTCAATTACTTTCAACTAGTAGGAGCAGACATGCTCCAGTGTGTACTGTGACACAGAGAGGATGCAGTTCATGACACATCGCACATGTTTATTTTCATGGCCTTTGTAGAATTGCATCGGGCTTCTTTTTTAATTGGCACTCTAGGGTAGGTGTAATGGTAATCCAGTCCTGGTCTGAAGAAGGTGAACTTTCAGAAACTAATCACACTACCTAAAATACCTTCATACACAGTAGGGGTCCAGTCCCGGTAGAGAATGTAGGTTACTGGCTTCACTTTCTATACCCCGTTTTCTGATATGTAGGTTGCAGGGCCGCTAACACTGCCCTGAATTTTTCTTTGATGCTGGCCTTTGACCTTAAAGAGCTCTTCCATGCACATGATACAGCAAATGTTTGAGAAACAGCCATTTTGTATTGTTTTAACGAGAAAATTTCAATAAAAGTTATTTCTGCTGAGTAATGTGTTTTTTCAAACTTCTAAAACTGTATTTTTTACAAATTACAGGAAATCAGGAATCAAACATTGGCACCAAGAAAGAACATACAAGTAGTGGAAGGTTTGCAAAGAATTTAGGTTCATCATAGCTGTCTGCTCGAATTCCATATGCAGTAGTTCATTTCGTTGCCAGACATAGAGATAATTCAGCAATTGCACAAATATGTGGAGAAGCTGTATATGCAACGAACCACAATCATTTGTTTGCAGTGGTAATTGAAGTTGAGATTTTTCAGAGCTAACTGGGGGATTTAGATACACAGATCTTATTAATTACAATGGGAGTTGTATGTCTAAATCCTATTGTTAGCTTTGAAAAATCTCAGCCTCAGTACAGAATGACATACTTTAGTGAATATACTTTAGGCGTTACAATCCAGAACAATACACTATACCATATACTTTACCCCAATCAAGTGTTATTCCTCTCCAGCTAAAGATAATGTAGGGGGGAAAGGCCAAAATCATGAACTATTCATTACATTCAGTCCATTGGGAAATTCGGAAATCTGAGGAGATAATGTCCTATAGAGACACTCAGGCAGCTGTGTTATACTAGAGATGGGCCCCATATCAAATCTTTGGCTCAAAAAGTCCAGGGGCTGGAATCTAAACCTAGATCTGAATCTGAGTTTTGCAGCTTGCCCCTATAGCTATAATAGGCAGAACCAAAATACTGGATCTAGATAATCCCTAAAATGAAGGGAGGCTCAGAATCTCAGATTCTCTATCACTGACAATTTTTAAATCAAGATCGAAAGTTTTTCTCAAAGATCTGCTCTAGAAATGAGTTTGGGGAAGTTCTGTGGCCTGTGGTCAGACTAGATGGTTATAATGCTCCTTTCTGGCCTTAGATTCTATGAATCTGGATCCAAGTTTGATTATTTGGGATTGTCTCCAATAAGATAAGATTTTAACAGCACAGTCTAAACATACTTTCATAGCACTCCTTCTGGAAAGCCTCCCAGACAGCACTTTCTCACAGATGTGCATTGGGTCCTCAGAAGAGTTCTGTTGACATCAGAGGTTCAACACTAGGACGTGGAAAGTGATGTAGGTTTGAGCTATGTGTGCCTGTGCCTAGGAATGCCTCTGGCTACCTGAATTATTCAGGAATTGCTCACATATTCCCTCACCAGTCAGCTGCACCTCCTGTATGGTAAGAAAATTCACCAGGTCTTAAATCTAACCCAGGAGCTCAGTGTCAATAGATTACTGCTCCCCGTGTGCCCTGTAAGACACTAGTTTGTCACTTGGTCTGCAAATCTGTCTATAAGCAGAAAAATATCTACGTTAAAGCTCCTTACAGCTGTTACTCTTCTGTAATAGGGAAATTAAATTCCAGGGTAAATGGCAATCCATTCACCATCTCAGTTCTGCCCACTCCTGAAATGTACAGCTTCTGAAAGCAAGCTACTATTTCTCACTGGCTCCTGAAAGCTACTCATGATGTGGTACCCAAATTGAATTTTAGCTCAGAATTGAAAAGTAACTATGATTGCTCCGTCCCCTGGGTCTCCCAGAACAATATGTCTTGTCTTGCTTATCTGCCTTGTAGACTCTAAATTCCCTGAGCTAGAAACTGTCTTGTCATTTGGGTCAGGAGCACATTGTTGGAGTTCAAAAATAATAAATAATAATAACACAACTTAGTTTAAAATAGGAGTGAACAAAATGTTTAGTAGTCACACAGTAGCTTTCATCCATGGATCTCAAAGTGCTTTTGTAATAATTAACTCTCTTTTGACATGCCACTGTGATATTGATGCTACTAAACACATATATTAAAGCTAGATCTGTCACTTCAGTCACCAGCAAAATACTGAAATGCAGCCACTTCTCAGGTGGAACACAACACGTGTTGAACAGTGCCAAGCAACACACTACAAAACAGTGTAGTATAGGAAATGAAGAACACCATATCCAGTTAAAATACATGGAAAATTTAGCCAGGTAGAATACAACTGCCTACGTTAGAACTTGTCCAGGTTTGTACTCTTCTGCCCAGATCTTTAATAGTCTCAAATGATGAGGCCCTTGGTTTTAAACTTCACCCAGGGAAAAGCACCTCCAAGAATGCTTTGCTTCCTAACACCAGGCAGTAGCTCAATACATATTCAAAAGGGAAATGGCTACCTATTGAATCAAAAGCACCACCTGTGAAGTCTCCCACTCAAGCTTTGACCAGCCACAAGGCAATTTAGCTCAGTGATTACGGAACGTGGTGTCTTGGCTGAAAGCCAGAAACTTGGTTAAAAAAAAAAAAGAATGCTTTTAATTAGCACTTCCAAAACAAAATCTAGAGTTATGTCAACAGGATGATCTTTGCTCTTAGAAATCACAATATTGATCTAAACTATGCTCTGCCTATTATCCCCAAATGGAAGAAACGGTGAATCCAAAAGATAAACAGATCTTTGGTCCATATAAGTTCTCTTCGTGCCACTCTGGCAACACAAGGAACAGTTTAAACTTGTGTAAAGTGAGGATTCCTTTCCTTACGGACCCTGGTATCGGCAGAGCCAAAGAAAAGGAGTCATGACCAGAGCAGCCATACACAATCTCCAGCTGCCAGACTAACCCATTGGCAGCCATTGCAGCTGGTGCAATTTAGAGTAGCCTCAGACTGGACCAATGGTCTGTGACTCCGATTGCTGCAGAAGTGGTTTAGCGCTGGGTGCCAAATAACAGCATCTGAGGATCTGGCCCACCATGTTGCAAAAACCAGCAAGGAAGACAGAAAGCTCATTAGAAATTCAATCTGAGCCATATGTACAGCAATAATAGCCCTGGCTGGGATGGTTCAGTTGGAGTTGGTGCTGCTTTGAGCAGGGGGTTGGCCTAGATGACCTCCTGAGGTCTCTTCCAACCTTAATCCTCTATGATTCTATGATACTGTTGCTCAGTAGAAATATATGTGATAAATAAACCTCAGACCTAATTTCTTGACAGACCTAATTTAAAAAAAAAATCCAAGTGGGAAGAAACAAAGAATTGTACAGCCATTTATACGAAGAGCAAATTCCATTTGTTCTTCTTTAAAAATCTGGTAGAATTGAGTTCTTAGCAAATTTATTATAAGAGGCAAATAGCCCATATTATTCTCCTCTTGAGTTTTTCTTCCTGAGGCACTTATCCTACAATATTAAGAAAGTTTAAACGTCCCAAAGGCATAATAAAAAATGCACAGACTTGCAATGGTGTAAAACTTTAATTTTTTCATATGACCCCATTACCCCTCAAAGTGCTAAGCCAAGAGGTAAGCAGGTTAGAAGGAAGTTTACATACAGTTTAATTGGTGGTTCCCTCCCATAATACGCTTCCAAAGACCACTAATTAAGTGAGATTCTCTTTATTCTGCATTTCAGAGATAAAAAACTCATATTTGTAAGGTTCATTGAAAGAGGTTTGGTAAAATTAGAAACCCTTGACCACAAAACTTAATTCTGAATGAAACCCTTTTTGAGACTTGAAAAGTGCGACACGGTTTTTTCAGCACTATTTTTCATTTTCATGCTCTTTTGCATTGCCAGCTTCCTTCTGCAACCAGAAGTACTGTTGGAATACCAGGAGAAAAGGCCTACTGATGGTAGTTATGGCCTGTGTGAGAGTAGGAAGAATTGGAAATGTTATGTTCTTGTGAGAGTTCCAGACTCATTGAGCAGAGTCAAGTGGTTTGGACAGTTCTGCATTAGGGTTGGAAGACAGTTTCAACTTTTAGATGTCTCCTCAGGTTCACAGGACCCACATTGCACTGAGTTTAGGAGCTGAGCAGAGTAGGGGGACAAGTAGTAACCTTACGGGTTGTTGCAAATTATGCTGGCTGCAGCAGTCCCATAGGAACAACACTGCATCCTAGGATCAGGCTGTGAGTTTTGTCCCATCCAACCCTTTGGGTTTAACCCAGGGGTAGGCAACCTATGGCATGCGTGCCAAAGGCGGCACGCGAGCTGATTTTCAGTGGCACTCACACTGCCCGAGTCCTGGCCACCACTCCGGGGGGCTCGCATTTTAATTTAATTGTAAATGAAGCGTCTTAAACATTTTAAAAACCTTATTTACTTTACATACAACAATAGTTTAGTTATATATTATAGACTTAGAGAAAGAGATCTTCTAAAAACGTTAAAATGTATTACTGGCACGCGAAACCTTAAATTAGAGTGAATAAATGAAGACTCGGCACACCACTTCTGAAAAGTTGCCAACCCCTGGTTTAACCATACAGCTGATTTTATCCCCGCCCTGGGGGTGGGGGGACTACTGAGCTGCCATTTTAGAGCAGCTTTCTGGCTGCAGAGCCTCAGCAATGCAAAACAGCTACCCACGGGGACAGGCATCTTGTTGGCCCAGGATGTTTTGATGTTCACTATCTATGGCATTTGTATGGCCCCCACCACTGTAGTATCTGAGCATCTCACAGTCTTTAATGCATGTCTCCTCATAACAGCCCTGCAAGGTAGGGCAATGCTATTAGCTTAATCTTACAGATGGGGAATTGAGACACAGAGAGAATAATTGACTTGCCCAAAGTTACACTGGAAGTCTGTGGCAGAGTAGGGATTTGAACCTTGGCCTCCCAAGTCTTACACTAAAGCCCTCCAGCACTGGACCAACCTTCTTCTCTGTGAGTACTAGATTGATTCAGCTTTACAATTATGACAATATGGGTCAGGGAGCATGTTTCAGATGAATATACAGCAGTGAGAAAGGAAAGAGACCAGAATAAGAAATTAAAATGTCAATTATGTTTTATTTTTCTCTAAGCAAAAAAATAAATAAATATTCTAATGATATTGAGGGAAGATTTCAGTCCCTCCTCCCTTTAGTTAGAGAATTAGAGATGAAAGACTGTGAATAGCAGGGATGTTAAACAGTTTGTTTGCATCACACATGAAGACACTGGCTGTTTGCCTACATCAGAAATCAGATGCACTGGGATGGAAGTACAGGAATTAAGATGTGCATGGATAATACCTCCTCTGGTTATTAAAAGATTAGAATCTCTTTAGATGCATAAGGTACTAAGGCAGATGCATCTCCATCTTCAAGAGTTAAAGGGATTTAGTAAAGACATTTGAGAAACTTCAGCAGACAAGCTTACTAACCTCCAGAGAACTCCCAGAAGCATGGGGGGGGGGACATATGTAAGGGGGAGGACTGCACTTCATCAGGCGTGAACAGATTGACTGCCAAAGCTGCTAGACTCTGCAAAGGGAACTTCAAAGGTAGGGGGAACGGCAGGGAGTGGGGGTTAGTAGAAGGCAGCAGGACATGGGGGCAGAGGAAACTGAGGTATGTTGGTTGGGGATGCAGGAGACTCATGGGAAGAGAAGCAAGGAGCTGTGGGAAGGTTGTGCAGAAAGAGGGATGGAGCTGCAGCAGTGCTGGGAGCTAGACAGAGGGAGCCACAGAGAATAACTTGACAAACCTGAACGTGAAGAGACGTCCAGCCCAGTTTTTGAGGGTAGGCTAATGTTTTACTCCGTCCCTGTTTTTCCTCTCTCATTTCTCTGGCCCTGCTTTTCACTAGAGCTGAGTGTCCACAGATATGAATAATGAATGCCATGCATTTGGCGTTATGATATTGGACTGCAATATGTCACTGTTCTGGAACCAAATGCCAGGGGTTTCCCCTCTGCCACTATTTCCCCTGTGCCTTTCCATTCTGAGGAGATGGAAATGCAAACACAGACATGGCCCCCTGCCACCCACACCTCACATTTTTGTTTGATTATCTCATCCCTTTCTGTTAGCTGTTCTTGGAAGCTGCATTGAAGCATCACTCACCCTCCAGCCTGAAGTGGTTTGCCTGAGCAAAAAAGGCAAATTTCCACAGTAAATCCTGAAAAGCTCCCAAAAAATCCCATGTTGCTCAGGCTTAGGAATTAGATAGTCTGAAAAACTGAGCAAAGACTTCACCACAGTGGTGAAGAGAAGATGGGTGGTTGAGAAGAGAACTGCAGGATTTTAGGAGTGTACCACACAGGACAACAGAGACGAGAAACAAAAGGGGCAAAGGGAATAGGAAAGCAGCACAAATGGAGAGAGAACTGCAGGATTTGGTGGAGGCTGGGATCTATAACTAATCACAGACATGAAAAACGTTCCCTTGCACTTATAATATGGTCTAATTTTAAAATAACTCTAAAGGATCACAGATAATTGACTTCATCATTGCTTTAGGTTCCTCAATAAGCCAAGTACATCAGGAACAAGGTACCTTATGTGCTGCTCCACCTACCAGTTAAGAACATCAGCAATCAAAAGTAGGTTCCGATGTGTCAATGCAGTGAATGGCGCTAAATTAAAGCTGTGGGCGAAACACATCACCTGGACCAGTTCTCAATGCCTGATTAAATACATCAGCCTCCTCATGTTAACACTGACAGGAGATGAGAGAGTAACTCTGTATGTACCATATAGAAAATGTACCCCTAATTTACCCCCCCAAACAAATAACATGTTCCTATGCCATAAATAACATGTTCCTATGCCTAGACAGCAGCACTTGTCAGTGATAACCATCCATGCCTTTTTCTGTATCTTTATAGTCTTTTGTCATAGAATCTCTCTCATTTGCCTAGAAGAGATGGGAATTAGAACAAAAAAAAGTGAAAAGCATTCTATTGCCCTAAGCACATTCTTACTCACTGCAGATCCTTGTTGTTCTTCTCAATGAACAGCTGGTTCGCTGTTAATGGTTTATTTGCTTGTGATTACCAAGGGAAAAATTATTTCTCTCCAACCCCCAATATTCAGTTTCTGTGGGGACTTCTGGCTCTCAGAACACTTAAAGCCCAACTCCCCCTGTGACCTGTTACCACTTGATTATATTACTCATGAATAGGTAACAGGGTTTTTTCCTGTTCCAGTTTTGGGTCTTGATTCATCAAAGTACTCTAGCGCATGCCTAACATTAAATATATGACTAGTCTCATTGAATTCAGTAGGGTTACTCGCTGCCTTAAAGTTAGGTACATGCTTTAGGGGTCTCAGATATTATTTTAAAGACGCTTTTTTGTTTTCATAAATGTCTTCTCTGAGTCAATAGTGGGAGGAAGCAATAGTTTTAGAGACCCCCAAAAAAATCCTAAAAACACTGAGGTCAGGACTTGAAGTGTATGATTTTGGTTTGTGTAGCATTCTGGATATCCTTCCATCCATCCACAAGATCTATGGCTTAACTAATTCCTCAGCTTCACTGACACGTTTTTGAAGTTGCTATTGATTTATAGATCGATATCCGAGCAATTGAAACATGTCTCCTCATCATAAACTCTACTTGTTGGAAGTCAAAATTGAATCTAATCGAATTATTTCATTATTTGTGAAACCAGGAAGGCAGGAAAACCAAACCCCCACAAAACCCTCAAACACACTTTGCTATGTCAAAAGCTATTTTTCCTCTACTGCTTAAAATGATGACAGTGTTCACATCTCACACAGCAGGAAGATACTGAAAACATTTACCATAGGCCCCCTAGTTCTGTGCCATAAGAAGGGTGTGTAACTGGATTTCAAATGGCATTAAATCCCACTGCCAGAGCAACACAGAACAGAAGACTGATTTGATACTGCTGATGAGCCAATATAGTTCCTCACATAAAATCTGAAATTAATTTGCCCTTTCACAAAGACATGAAAAGTAACCCTGGGTAACGTTGGCAGACACCAGCGTACCTCACTTGTTGAGCTACGCCAGGCAATTTATACGGCTCAATCATGAATGGTGAGGTTAATCTGTAGATTACAGAATTTGAGGCATATCTGGAGCTGGTGGAAATGTTACAAGCCACATGAAGTGGAGAAAAAATATGAAATGATCTGGGAACCATTTATAGAATGTCAGTGAACTGTAGCCTGGGGTTTGATAACAAATAAACTTATCTGAACACTCAGCATTGCCTCTTATTTTGTCTATTTAATTTTTACATTAGCCATTTTAGACTGAGGAGTAGGTGGGTTTATAAAACAAGGATCAATGTATCAAAGTCTCATTTGAAACTGATCAGACCACTCCTGGTAATAATCAGTACAGTTGGTACTCAGAGTACACCAGACTGAGCCCTAAATAAATAAATGGCATTTCTAGGTCATATTTCATCCAAAGATCTTAGAGTGCTTTGTAAATGTTAATGAATTCAACCTCACAAGCCCCGCACCTGGAGGTAGCCAAGTGTTATCACCCTCACTTTAAAAAGAGAGGCAGAAAGGTTTGATGACCTACTCTAGGCTACACCATGGCAGGGTCAGGAACAGATCCTTGGAAACCTGATATCCTCCATCTCCTAGTTTAACCACTAGACCTAAACCAGTATCCTGCATATTTTCTAGAATTCCCAAACCAGGTTACCATTTCTTGCCATCTGTTGCCATTATTGTACTGCCATATGCTTACATTTTACATGGGAATACTAAGGTTTCAAAGTGAATTTTGCTGTTACAATATAATATGGCAATGTTATGAAAATACAGTAAGAAATAAGTTCTGAAATGCATTAATGTGATTCTTGTATGGAGTGGGCCAACATACATCACTATGATGTTTCCCACTAAATATAAGGTGTTTTTTTTTATCTCTGGGTCTATTTTCCATTTATCCTGGGTCTGTATGTTTGCTTTCTTTGTTGTCACATTATGTTTGTAATGAACTTTCATTTTGTACATTGTGGAGAAATCTCTTTTTCAATAGTCAAGGAAATACTAGTTTCTTGTTTCCCCACCTAATAATTCAAATGCCAAGGCTGTAATTTTCAGGTAGAGAGGAAATGATGTTTTTGAAGATTGTATTCTGTGCAAAGTAATTCAAAGTACATTACATTTCTTCCACGGTGAAATCCTTGATCACCGGTTTCTCCTTTCTATTAATAAGCTGTTATCAGTAATAGTGAAATTTGATTTCTGTGAGAATGCTGCAAACCTACAGCTGAGAGTGGAGCTCGCTTGGATCGACTGTTCCTCAGTCTGATGAAGCTCAAAAATTAGAGGGTTCCTTTCCTCCAACCCCATCAAATAAATAAATACATTACCAGAGCCTTATTACAACCTAGCTGAAGTTACTATAGGGTGGGTGCATAACTGGTTGGAAAACCTTCCCAGAGAGTAGTTATTAGTGGTTCACAGTCAAGCTGGAAGAGCATATCAAGTGGGGTTCCACAGGGATCAGTTCTGAGTCTGTTTCTATTCAATATCTTCATCAATGATTTAGATAATGGCATAGAGAATACACTGATAAAGTTTTCGGGTGATACCAAGCAGGGAGGGGTTGCAAGTGCTTTGGAGGATAGGATTAAAATTCAAAATAATCTGGACAAACTGGAGAACTGGTCTGAACTAAATAGGATGAAATTCAATAAAGGACAAATGCAAAGTAGTCCACTTAGGAAAGAACACTCAGTTGCACACATACAAAATGGGAAATGACTGCCTAGGAAGGAGTACTGCAGAAAGGGATCTGGGGGTCATAGTCACAAGCTAAATATGAGTTAACACTGCTGAAAAAAAGCAAACATCATTCTGGTATGTATTAGCAGGAGTGTTGTAAACAAGATATGAGAAGTAATTCTTCCGCTCTAGTCCACGCTGATTAGGCCTCAGTTGGAGTATTGTGTCCAGTTCTGGATGCTACATTTCAGGAAAGATTTGGGCAGATTGGAGAAAGTCCAGAGAAGAGCAACAAAAATGATTAAAGGTCGAGAAAACATGACCTATGAAGGAAGACTGAAATGGGTTTGTGTAGTCTGGAGAAGAAAGACAGCGGGGACATGATAACAGTTTTCAAGTACATAAAAGGTTGTTATAAGGAGGAGGGAGAAAAATTGTTCTTAACCTCTGAGGATAGGACAAGAAGCCATGGGCTTAAATTGCAACGAGGGCGGGTTAAATTGGACATTAGGAAAAACTTACTAACTGTCAGGGTGGTTAAGCAGTGGCATAAATTGCCTAGGAAGGTTGTGGAATTTTCATCGTTGGAGATTTTTAAGAGCAGGTTGGACAAACACCTGTCAGAGATGTTCTAGGTAATACTTAGTCCTGCCAAGTTTAAAGCGAGAGAGGCAGAAATTTTTAATGGCCTCTTGAGGTCCCTGCCAGTCCTGTGATTTTATTTGCTTTAAGCTAATGTTCTATCTCCTACATTAAACATGAAAGCAATCCAGATTTTTCAAACCTAATTCTTTGAAAAGGTATCTCATCAAATGCTGCTATAATTCAGTGATGGGAATGATGAAAATGATAGAGATATTTGATCATATCTGTTGTCTACTGTGTCACATTGTTATTTTGATGGTTCATTGTTCTAAAGCTAAACTGATTTTTTTGGAATATTAGTGTTGTTCTGTTTCCATAGTTTTAAGGTGCGGCCATTCCCAAACTTTGGCAGCTAGATCTAACTGGTGTTACCTATCAGCGCTGTGTTCTTGGGGAACCAGGGCACAGTACCCAGTCTGTCTCACTCATGAAAGACCTTGCCTCCCTCCCTCCTCCCCCCGAGCCTCTGCTTGAACCAAAGCCAATCAGAAGAAAGATTTACAAAAAGCAATGAAAAGGCAGTGGAAGACACACCTAAACCACTACAGACAAGGGTGACAGGATTAAGGAAACTCCCCTAGCCTCATTTGCATCAAAGATGGGACAGGGAGGCATCCCCATTAGCATACAGAATGGAGAACAGAGATTACAAGGCAAGAACTGCACAGAACTCTGGGACCAGAAAAGCAGGGATGCACTGCATGATGGGGGATCTCTGCTCCAGATGTTAATGAACCCACTCCTGCACACACCCAGCTCAGAAGTTATCAGACCAATTCTAGTAATAAATCCTTTATTGGTATCCAAAATACTGAAGCTGCCTAATTGCATTGTTAGCTCCCTCGAAGGAACACCGCCCATAGCCAGGAATGATCAGTTCTTATTGTCTAGCCTGCACAAACCAACTTTGGTATTCTCCCTTGAGCCCTCAGTTTATTCACAAACAAACCTAGTGTCCTCCCTTGAACCATTGTTCTTTCCTTACAAAAACCCCTACCCATGCTCAAGTAAGTGCTCTGGTGCCTGGATCCAAAATGTGCATCAGTTCCATTGGGACATCATCTTCTCCTGACTGATTGTGCTGGGGGCTCTGCCTGTCTCCAGCACTCCGGACCTTCAACTACCACCACCACCACCTGGGAACCCCGATTGACTGAAGCTTCACAGAGTGGTGAGAACCCATCTCTCTCTCTCTCTCTCTAGGTATAGCCTTCTGACCCTGACTTGTGTGATCAATTATAGTTTTCTAAACCTGACTTTTATAATCAAATTTAAGTTAGATTTAATATTATAACTGTTTTGTTTGTTTGGCTCCCCTTGTATGGTTATTACCTGGCAATAAATAACTTTCATGGTTAAGCTGGTTGCTTCTCTCTCTCTCCCTCCCCCCCACTCGTGAGTGTTTTTTGGCTTCCCCATTCGCTCTGCAGCAACGCTCCTCGTACCTAAGCTAAAGATCCCTGCAGTGCCCAAATATCCTGTGGGATTTGCTCATGAAGTGGATTACTACCAGAACAACTGTAACGTGAAAGTGGAGATAGAGACATGCTGAACCTGGGGCATATGAGAATGGCCGCTTGGAAGTGCTGCTCGACCCAGCCTACCGAGTCCAGGCACATATAAGGGGTCAGCTTGGGAGTGCTGATTAAGCCAGTCCTCTCAGACATGCTCTGTTAATGTGTGTGTGTTCATCTGATTCTGGGGCTGGAAGAACCCAGCCCTGGGGAACCTAGGTCCTGCAGGATAGCTCCATTGGGAGGGAACTTGCAGCAGGGAGAAGCAGAGCTCCGTATGAGAACACAAGTGACACAAGCAGTACATTGATAGAATTACAGAACCCCCCCTCCCACAGAAGTGTAACCCAAATAAATGAGCATGTCCCAAAGTAACGGGCAAATCTGGTAACACTGGCATAAAATAGACCTTGCTATGGAGATATTATTTGTGGAAACTACAAATCCCACCATGCAGTCTTCCTGGACCATGGCTTTTTGATCAAGATGGGGCATCTCATATTACATACTTACGGTGCCAAATTCTCCTCTCAGCAGGGATGAGATGAGTGGAAAGGAGATGAAGCAAGGTGGGCCTAATTTTTTAGCAAAGAGTTTTCTGTGAACTCAGCTGCATGGGTCAGCCTTTCTGCTGTGAGCAATTCTACAGCAACATCTGGTGGGATACCACCTCTGGGGTCCCAACAGAGTGATAGCCCTCATAATGAAGCTCAGTAGCAAGCTGCATGGAGCTTGCTGATGCTGAACCCTAGCTCATTACAGCCTGAAGTGGAATACTTGCTTCTGCTTAAATCACAAACCAACAGCTCTATGCAGCCCCCATTAAAAGCTTCCCTGACCAATATCCTGTTGTGTATCCATAGCATAAAAACAGCCTCGTGTCAGATCTTAATGCTGAGCCAGGCAGCTTTCCACAATGCGTGATTTTCAGAGAGCTGAGAGTAGGTTAGATTTAATTTGATGGCTCAGAATTGGTCACTTCTTTTCTTTTCTTTTTAAACATCTGCCGTACTCAGACTGGGAAATTAAATACTCTCTCCGCCCAGCTGGCAGGAGTCAGTTAATTATTCAAGACACTAATGGTGGTTTAAAACAAATTAAACAAGTCAGCAAAGTCACTGTGCTGGGGAGGAGGTGTGTGAGGGTGCCAGGGAATAAACAGGGCAATGATGGATACCAGCACAGCAACCTGCTCATAGTTCCTCCTCTGGTCTAGCTCGTGGTCACTTGAGAGGCAGCAGGGTTTGCAGGAAGGCTTGGAATGGTGGGAAGCAGGAGGGCCTGAGTTCCATTCCTGCACTTTTGCTGACTCACTATGCGGCTTGGGGCAAATCACTGTTCCTCTCTGCCTCAGTCTTCCCCTACATAATGGGGATAATAATAATATGTTTATCACGGAGCACCAGGAGGATTAATTAATTAATCTTTGTAAAGTGCTTAGAACCTATCGAATGTTATGTATCTGATCCAAAGGCCACTAACATCATTGGGAAAACTGCCATTGACTTCAATGGGATTTGGATCAGGCCCTTGATAAATGCAAACGATTAGTATTAATAATTGAAACAGTCCTCTTGTAATCATAATGTACTTATCTATATAGCAAGCCATGTCTATGGCTCTAAATACATTTTATAAACAACAAGGAATTAAACTGAACAACTACCTGATGAATGGAGTTAAGTAGTTTTATCCGCAGTTAACTCAGGTCTCCTGACTCCCAGCCCTGCACTTGCAGCAGTAGCATGGTCTAGTGCAGCTAGAATGAGATGGGAGGCAAAGACAAATCTCTGAGTTACTCGTCAGTGTCTCAACTTTCCTATTTTAAAGAAGTATCTAATTATCTGTAATGGCTGTAAAGAAACCCTTCAAAAGATGACGTGAGCTGTCTGCCTGAGTCTGCAGGCAGCCTGAACTGCCCTAGCCATTTCAATGAGTGCTTGCTTAGTGGGCAGCGATTATACTTCAAATGTCAACATCGTTAACTATTTCACTTCTCCACAAAACATGTAAGAAAGGAAAGGAAGTATCATAGTATGAAGAGCTCCACCTTCATCCCCCAAAGTGGGGGCTGGGTGCAAGTTAAAGGATAGCTGGTGGCAGGGCCGGCTCCAGGGTTTTTGCCGCCCCATGTGGCGGGAAAAGAAAAAAAAAAAAAAAAAAGAAAAGCCCCAATCGCAATTGCGATTGGCGGCAGCTCCACCGTGCCGCTTTCTTCTTCGGCGGCAATTCGGTGGCGGGTCCTTCCCTCCAAGAGGGACAGGGACCCTCCGCCGAATTGCCGCCGAAGAGCCCAACGTGCCGCCCCTTCCCCTTGGCTGCCCCAAGCACCTGCTTGCTCAGCTGGTGCCTGGAGCCGGCCCTGGGTGGTGGGAATCGAAGGTGTATCAGTTAAGATTCCTGACTCGCTGTGTGACCTTGGCTAAGTCCCTTCACTTCTTGGTGTCTCAGCCCTTTTATAAAATGATTCTCCAGCTTCCCACTTTGGTAAAATGTTTTGAGATCCTTGGCTAAAAAGTAATACGTATAAGTGCAAAATATTCATGGCAATTAATTATTAAGAACAACCAGAATTTGCTTCCTCTGCTATCCAGAAGCATATGACTATGGGCTTCTCTGTGATCTGCCTGGCCTCATCTATACAATACATAGCCAGAGGGGTATTTCAGAGGTGACTGTGCATGTCCTAATTTTGACTGGGAGGTCCCCTGTCACTTGTTGCGCAATCTCGTGTTTAAAGCAATCTCAAGAAAAATAAAGTGCCGGGGTATTTTATTTATTTAATTAATTTATTTTGCTGACCTCTTTTCTGCATTATATTTCCACTTGTTTCGTGCTTCATTAATTTTGCATGATGCTATCTAGTCTTCAGTGCCTTTTAGTAAGGTTGCCAGGAATTAATCCTACACAGATTGGAAATAGCCCTGTAAAATAATAAGCAGGTTTTTACTGGCGTTACTTATCTCACTGTAAGGCAGCACAATTAGCAGATGAGATGACTGAAAAATTAGATGTTGCTGTTGTAAGAGAAAGAGAGAGAGAGAGAGAGAGCAAGAGGAAGGAGGTGTACATAGACAGACAGATAAACTGAAAGCCCACGGTAATTTGCCCACGGTAGCACAAGAATAAAGATCATGACACTACTGAGCATAAGATAGAGGGAAGGTGTGGCATGATTGGGAATTTTCTAATATAGAAAATATAGATTTGTCAAAACCAAAACTGTTTGTGGGAAAGGGTCAGTTTAAACAAATATCCTATTTCAAAAATAATTTGAAAAAAAAAAAACTTTTGAAGCAAAATGTTTAGTTTTCCAATTCAAATCAACTTTTTGTTTAGAAATTTTAGTTAATTTATAGTAAATAAAAAAGATTTAAAATGCAAAAAGGTCAAAAGCAAAACAAAATATTTAGAAATGATCAAAACAAAATATTGACTGACCTGATCCAAGAAAAAAAAAAGTTGGTTTGTCAGATGGTGAAACTCTTGGGAGGTTTCAACTTTATTCAGATCTGGAATGGAAAAAAATTCAAATTTTGGAAAACTGTCATGGGATGGGAAATCCGTTTCCCACCCAGCTCTAATTTAGCATCCAGAACGCTCTACAGTTTTACTTTCAGTTCCTCATTTCCACATATAATTATATTTCAAAGCATTCAAATCCACAAGCACCACCATAAAACTTGCTACTCCTAGAGATGTGCTGAATCAACCTCCACAGATCTAAGCATGTTTAAGATTTAAAGCACATTTAAGACTGCCTAGGAAGGAGTACTGAAGAAAGGGATCCGGGGGTCATAGTGGACCAAAAGCCAAATATGAGTCAACAGTGTAACACTGTTGCAAAAAAAGCAAACATCATTCTGGGATGTATTAGCAGGAGTGTTGTAAGCAAGAAATGAGAAGTAATTCTTCGGCTCTACTCCATGCTGATTAGGCATCAACTGGAGTATTGTATCCTGTTCTGGGTGCCATGTTTAAGGAAAGATGTGGACAAATTGGAGAAAGTCCAGAGAAGAGCAACAAAAATGATTAAAGGTCTAGAAAACAGGGAAGATTGAAAAAATTGGGTTTGTTTAATCTAGAAAAGAGAAGACTGAGAGGGGACATGATAACAGTTTTCAAGTACATAAAAGGCTGTTACAAGGAGGAGGGAGAAAAATTGTTCTTCTTAATCTCTGAGAATAGGACAAGAAGCCATGGGCTTAAATTGCAGCAAGGGAGGTTTAGGTTGGACATTAGGAAAAACTTCCTAACTGTCAGGGTGGTTAGCACTGAAATAAATTGCCTAGGGAGGTTGTGGAATCTCCATCATTGGAGATTTTTAAGAGCAGGTCAGACCAACACCTGTCAGGGATGGTCTAGATCAGTGCTTCTCAAAGCCGGTCCGCCGCTTGTTCAGGGAAAGCCCCTGGCGGTCCGGGCCGGTTTGTTTACCTGCAGCGTCCGCAGGTTCGGCCGATCGCGGCTCCCACTGGCTGCGGTTCGCCGTCCCAGGCCAATGGGGGCTGCATGAAGTGGCGCGGGCCGAGGGATGTGCTGGCCGCCCTTCCCGCAGCCCCCATTGGCCTGGAGCGGTGAACCGCGGCCAGTGGGAGCCGCGATCAGCCGAACCTGCAGATGTGGGGCTTTCCCTGAACAAGCTGTGGTCTGACTTTGAGAAGCACTGGTCTAGATAATACTTAGTCCTGCCATGAGTGCAGGGGGACTGGACTAGATGATCTCTCAAGGTCCCTTCCATTCCTATGATTCAGATCTGAACTTTACAGCATGGACCGTCCTTAATTGCCAGACATCTTGCATAAGCTCTCCAGCTGGGAAGTAGCTCCTGGACCTGACTGTAATTTCACTTCCAGTGGTTTAAATCAGGAGTCACTCCATGAGCAGGTGCAAAACTAGTTTAGATACAATCAGAATCAGGCATCTGGGTGAAATCCTGCCTCCATTGAAGTCAATGACAAAAATCCCATTGACTTCAACAGAGGCAGAATTTCAGCATCCATGTTAAAGCGTAGATGTTAACTTATAGAGATGGTTGAGGGAAGGAAGAGAAACGTGGGATTCTTTAAAAAAAGATCCCCTTGCCCCCAAAACAAACACATTTTAAATTATGAAGAAAAATGCACTCAACCTCCCTGCACCCTGGAGGTTAAGCAATTCATGGCATGAACCAATTTGTATGCGCTTATATAGAGAGGTGAACAGGTGCTTCTTTCTGTTTTTACATTGCAGTTTTCTTCCTTGGAGGATAAGCTTTCATAGTTCCTGGAAACAGGTATCCCGCAGAGGCTTTTCTCCAGACAAAGAGGCTTTTTCTGCTGCATACAGATCCCGGGAAGAAATGATTTCTTCCTTTTAATAGATATGAAGATTAAAGGCCCTCGTTTACTAAAGGACAATATCATATACAAATATTAATGCAAGTAAGTGCCCTCCATCCAACATTCAGGAGAGTAAAGTACCCACAGAAACGCTCTCTACTCTGATGAAGATTGTTTTATTGTGAGTCTCTCTCTTACATAGTTAGAGAGAACAAGCCTGAAACTGATTATGACTTTGTTTTATTGTGACATTTCCCTCCTTTCCATTGCCCTAGAAAACAAGACAAATGTCCCCCTCATCTCTTCCCTAAATTAAAATGAGATTTGCCTGGATTTTTTTAAATCACTAGTGCTTTTGCATATCTCCATTTTCAGGCACTCAAGTTGAGAGACCTTAAAGGGTTCTGATTTTCAGAAAATGCTGAGCACCTGCCTTTGAAAATCTGGTCCCATTAAGGTATTTCAGGTTGGGCTCCCAAATATGGAAGCAATGAAAATGACCAGTCACTTTTGAATATCTTGGCTATTAGTCTGACTTAAAGGTGTTGGATAGGGTTTACAAAAGATCCTAAGTGAGGTAGGTAGCTGTAGAAGGTTTACAACAACAGACAGTGCTGACTAGTAGTCAGGCAGAGGTTGGCAGGACATCTCCCCATTGAAGTACAGTCCTGTCCTTCAGTGCCCCCCACCTAAGGATTTCCAGTCCTCCCTTTTAGCACAGGGGCTTTGAGGGCTGGGTCTTTGAACAGTCACAGTCTTTTCCAGCTGGCCTCTCACCAGAGGTGAAGACTCTTGTTGTTTTATTGTTTTCTCAGAGTGGGTAGGGGAGCCCAGGCCCACCCTCTCCACTGGGATATGGTCCTGGGCCTAATGGTGGGTAGCTACATCCAACACCTTAGGGTGCTAAGCCACTGCTCCCCCACCCCCCCAAGACCACTTCCTAACCCCACTCTTCTTCAGCTTCCCAGAGTAAATCACTCCAACCAAGTCTCTGACCCACTCACTCCATCCCCTGCTTCTCCTCTGTGGGTTTGCACAGGTCTGCATTGTCAGGTCCCAGGCCATGAGCTCCCGCGCACTACTTTCTGCTCAGAGCAGCCACCTGCTCCCTTCCACTGCCTTCCTCGGAACAGCTCTGCTCCTCTTTCTAAAGCCCTGCCTTCCGCCTGTGCAGGCTTTGCAGGTATGTCTGGGTGCGGCTTGCTGGGCTTAGGGTTGTTCCTTAACCCCTTGCTCTCCAGTGCGGAGTTTGTATACCCCATCACAGAGCCCAAGTCTCATGGGATGTGGGCTCCTAACTCCCCTATTTTCCTTTGAAAATCCCAGCTCTAGGTATTCAAAGCAAAATCATCTGGCTGATTAACCTGTTTGTTCCTTGGTCTGAGAGATTTGGGAATGCATGTCCTTTTTACTGAATACCTAGTAAAGCTGAGCTCTGCCAAATTTGTAATGTAGGTTTCTCTTTTATCCAGTCTTTCAGAAAGGTTGATGGTTGTATATGAGATCAAGTGACTTAGCACTAGTTAGACACAGGGCTCCTCAATATTTCACCCCAGTACTAGCCTGGCACCCTGACTGCTTGCTGCAATTATTTTGCGTCAGAAATCCTTTGCATTTCACGGAAGGTTAAAAAAAATCTCTGTATATTTGTTCTTACTAGAGAACTACTTTGACCTGTTGGTTAACTGTGTGTTCACTCAGACATTTTGTAAAAGGCATTGGTCAATACTTTCCAACCTGGACCCTTAAATAATTGGGTCTGATTTTCAAAAGTGCTAAGCACTCACAAATTTCATTTCAATGGGAATTGTATGAGGACAGCACCTCTGAAAAAACCAGGCCACTTATGCAGGTGCCTAAATATAGATTTAGCTGCCTAACTTTAGAAACCCCAGTTTGAAAATTTGGGCCTATATGATGTGTCCAGGATTGTATAGCATGGTAGTCAGGGAAAGGACTCAGGTCTCCTGACAACCACTTTCCCAATGTAAGTATTAGATACACTACCTCACTTGGCAATACATTAAGTAAACAGATACATTTGGGCAACTTCTGCTCTCAAGAACATCTATTTAAATCCAGAGCAAATCAGTTTCCAGTGCTGAATGACTGAAACATTATTAACGTGTCTAGAAACAGGTGGACAACAAGCAGTCAGTAACAAGAATTCAGAATGAAATGAGGCCTAATCCTGAGCGTTTTGACCTCAAGGGTGAAATTCACATTGATTTCAGTGATAGGAGGATAATGCCCTCTGTCTGATTAGCTTCTAGGACTGGCAGCCTATGTAAGTACCCATGAAAAGCCTGTTTGATTTCACAAACACCTGAAAAGACTTGAAGGATCAAAACTAAATTAAGAAAAATAAACACCCACTGACATCTGAATGGTGCAGATGCTGGCCCTTAGACGATGCAATTTCCTGTGAGCATAAGGCAGTAATTTGGTTGGGGAGTTGATCCTTTCCCTTATTTTCAATGCAGTGATGAACTGGCTGATGGGATCATCCTGTTACTTTTAACACCTGGTAACTGTCAGGTTATTTCCTTAAGCCAATAGCACTTCTAACCATATGATGATGTTTCTTTTCATTCAGGAGCATGCATGATACTTAGGATGCTTTATCTATGCTCCTGTGAGTGAAATTGCTTTTCTAGTGTGTTTCATACTCAAAGTATCCCAAAGTACTTACAGATCAATGAGTTAGACAGTAGTAATGATTACTGAAGACAGAAGACTAGTCATTTTGTTGGTAGTCCATCACTGATGATGACGACAATATTGTCGCAATTCTCATCTATGCCTACGCACATGACTCTGAAATACGAACCCTGATGCACAGAGTTGGTCACACTGAGGGCCTGGGAAGTCCATATCTATGATGTTTGATGATGCAGCTCTGTGGTAACTTTCATGTGCAGCCTGGAGATGATTTAGTTGATCCCGCTCAAACCTGTTACATGCTGATTTTGTCAGAGACCAACAGTGAGTCTGTTCTGATTAATTCTTTGAGACTGATGCCAGCCCCCTGGACACTGCTCTTCAGGTTATCTTTGAAGCATGTATACAGATGACCCTTCTTTCTTTTCACTGCCTCAGCTTCCCACAGAGGATGTGTTTTGGGAGATGGTGGTCTTCCATTCTGATGACATGTCTGGTCCACCTAAGTTGTGCTCTCAATAGCATTTCCTCAATGCTAGTTGCGTTTGCTCTCTCAAGGACCTTAATATTGGTCACTCTGTCATGCCAGTGAATGTTCATTATTGTGCAGAGAGCACGCATGTGAAATTGCTCAAGTTGTTTAATGTGCTCTATATAAAGAGTCCAAGTTTCAGACCCATTCCGGAGAAATGTTAGGACCACTGCACTGTAGACGTTCAATTTGGTGGAGAGATTAATGTTATGTTGGTTAAGAACTTTTGTTCGGAGTTGGCCAAGGGCCTGGCTGGCTTTACTAATTCTTGAGGCAATTTCCTTATCAAGGGAACCATCATTTGCGATGGTGCTGCCCAAATACTTGAACTCATCCACATTTTTCAGCTGTGTGCCTTGGATGAAGATGGCTGATGATGGGGAGTTGAAATGCTGGTTGAAACAAGACCTCTGTCTTCCCATGACTGATGGTGAGGCCAACGATTCTGCTTCAGATAATCTATCAACGATGATCTGAAGGTTGCTATGTCTATGGGTCATCAAGGTGCAGTCATCTGCAAAAAATGCCTCAATAAGAAGTCTCTCCAGCGTCTTGGTCTCAGCATTGAGTCTTTGAAGATCAAAAAGGGAGCCATAGAGTCAACAGTGGATATATATCCCCTGATCCAAGTCCCTTGTGGCATGACTGAGGACACAGGCAAAGAACAAGTTGAACAGAACTGGAGCAAGTACACAGCCTTACTTCATTCCACTCATGATTTAAAATGCGTCAGAAAAGTCACCACTGGTGAGCACTTGCACTGTCATGTGGTCATGGAACAGATGGATGATTTGTATGAACTTTCTTGGGCAGCCCAGTTTATGTAGAATACCTCATAGACCCTCTCTGTTAACTGTATCAAAGGCTTTGGTCAAGTCAATGGAGACTGTATAAAGGTCCATGTTCTGCTCTAAAAATTTTTCCCGGACCTGCCTTATGACAAAAATCATATCTGTAGTACTACAACCACACTGCACTTCTGGCAGATTCTCCTCAGATATGTTTGCAATGAGTTTGTTTGGTAAAATGCGAGGTATATTTTCCCTGCTGTACAGAGGAGGGAAATGCCTCTGTAGCTTCTGCAATCAGCTTTGCTGTCTTTGTTTTTGAACAGTAAAACAATAATAGCATCTTTGAAATCTTGTGGTGTTTCTTCCTCCTAAATGCTACTCAAGATGTTGTGAAACTCCTCAATAGCCTTTGCGTCTGCTGCTTTGTATTGATCTGCTGGAATATCATCCTTTCCAGATGCCTTGCCAGCATTCAATTGTTTGCTGGCTTTCATGATCTCTTCAACTGATGGAGGGAGGCCGAGATACTCTTTGATGGGTTTCTGGGATAATTGATCAAGGACATACCGATCGACTGTGGATGGTCTATTGATTAGACTATTGAAGTGTTTAGCCCATCTCTGTATGATTCCCTCCTTGTCTTTGATGAGGGTTATGCCATTTGCCTACTTCAGGTGAGCTGTGCCAGTTTAGATGGTTCATAGACTGCTGTGAGGGAGATAATGAACATCTTTGCGTTGTTTGTATCTGCATAATGCTGAACTGTTGCTTTCTTTTCCCGCCGCTCATCATGCATTCTCCTCAGTTCAAACTGCTCTGTAGGTACTTAAACCTATCTTTCTTTGAGATGGAAGTGAGATTGTTCTGCCATTAAACAAATACTTTCTGCTTGTCACTTAGGAGTTTGGAAATGTCCTCGTTGTTCTCATTGAACCAATCTTGGTGTACACTTTTTTGGGGCCCAGCACTGATTTAGCTGTGTCAATAATCACAACTTTGAACTGGTTCCATTCTTCTGTTGGATTGCCAGTAAATGGTAGGCATGAAAAGAGCTTGTCATCAAATGACTGCTAAAACTGCACCTGATAGTCAATATGCTTGAGCTTTGCTATGTTGAAGGCTAATCTGTTGAGTTTGGGATGCTTGCACTGTGGGGGGACTATATGCAGGTCAAGCACTGCTCTTACCAATCTGTGGTCTGTCCAGGATTCTGCACCACGCATGGCTCTGGTAATTCTGAAATCATGGATGTCTTGTTGACTGGTGATAACATAGTCAATCAGGCACTATTGTTTGGACCATGATTGCATCCATCTTTTATATTTAACATTTTGCCTAAAGATGGTGTTAGTGACGAGCAGACTGTGTTCTACACATTTACCCAAGAGGAGGAGTCCGCTGCTATTCCTCTTTCCTATTCCAGGTCATCCTATCACACCTCTCCAGTCACTGCTGTCCCTATCAACTCTAGTGTTACAGATTCCCAGCAGGATGAGCTTGTCATATATGCAGGGTTTAATCTGAGGGTGGAGCCCAGGTCAGAGTAGAACTGCTCTTTGCTTTCCTCTGTGCTGGTCAGTGTGGATGCACAGGCACTGGTGATAGTGACATGCTGTAAAGGATTCAGGGGGAATCGAATTTTCATGAGCCGTTTATTCAGGCCAATAGGGAGGCCAGGGAGTTGTTTCATTCTAATTCCATGGATCCTGTCTTCATCCTCTGCTTTTCCTTTCCAAAAGAAAGTGTAGTTGCCTCCTAGCTCACTGATGGAACCTTCTCTGGCCAGTCTAGTTTCACTCAGTGCTGCAATATCAATGTTATAGTGGGCAAGTTCTCTAGAGACAAGAACTGTTCTTCCCTTCATGCATTGCCTCCGTCCATAAGGGTGCGGACATTCCATGCACCTAGGGTGAGTCTTTTCTTCTTTATTGTTTTTTGACCGCTGCAGGATGACCTGCCAGCTGCGGTAGTCTGGCCAGATGCTATGGGACAGGCAATGGTTAGGGCACCTTTTCTAGCCCCCTCCTTTAAAAAGGCTGAGCAGGGCAATCCGAAAAAGGGCTGCTCAGTCGCCTAGTATGCTGATGAACGTCTCCACTGCCCAGGCAATGGAGTTGAACAGCCACTAGTCACATGGCCACCTACGTGCAGGATTGTGGCTACAACTGCCAGTGGTCATCTCCACCTGTCGCTTTGCCGCAGCACATGGATGTTAATGATGATGAGATCTGATAAGATGTTAATGGGATGAGATTTGTGAGAAAACCTGTGGAGGAAATTTTTGAGTGAGAGAGCAGTTGCATGGGGCAGTCCCACTCTCTTGGCTGCGGAAGCCAGATTCCAGCGGCACGAAGAATCATTACGGCTGGGGACTTCCTTAGTTGCAGTGGGTGACCAGGACAGCTTCAGAGCCTTGTCATGCTCTCCACGCCCCACAGCACGTTGCTGAACCGTCTTCCTGGCCGTTGAATCACAAACTGATTTCCTCTGCTGAGTCTGCCAGAACAGCCTTTGCATGCTAGAGCAAGGTAGTTTCCCTACCTCACTGAGAGTAAAGGACCCATCAGCTACCTGATAGGTATATGACGGGTACTAGGGAGGGGTAGTACCAGTGTTGGAGGAACACGTCGTGCTCCTTAGAGAGTAGTTCATCCGCTTTGGTCCCTACCTACACCCAGCTCTCAGCTGTGGCTCCAAGTAGCTGCTTGCATGTGACACCGGCCACACCCCGGTAAACCAGTTTGACGAGCGGGCTAAACCAGGTGACTAGTCATTTGACACCCTTAGCAATAGCTCACATAAAGCCTTGGACACCAGATAATCTACTTTTAAGAGAGGGTATATTAACAATGCATCTGAAGAAAGCCACCGCTAGCAGTGAAGCACTTACCTAATACAAAACGGAACTGGATATTTTGGGACCAAACTTAAATTCCACTGTAGGATTTCAACTTATGGCTTTCTGACCAACAGCTGAAAAGCAGCTGATATTTAAATGCAAATTCGTCGTTCTTGACGGCAAATGTGGGTAGCCCAATGTGCAGCAAAGCATGGGATGGTCTAAGGTCTTCCTTCTTTCTAGGGCATCACAGTCAGCTCAAGTCTCCTCGTGATAAATATTTTAGTTTGAACTGAGACTTTTGCTGGCTTTGGTTGAAAATATCATGGAAGAGACACAGATAACTGGTAATCCAAAATATGAAAAGAGACCCCACTCCCCCAACCATTAATTCTGGACAAAGAAGCTAAATATTTTAATAACAATGGGACATGTGGTCCCATGCATTTTAAAGCAGAACTCCCCAAATGACATCAGCGTGGATATCATCATATAATATGGCATATCTGGCACCACTTTACTGTTTTGTGAAGGCAAAGGCTAGGGCTTGTGCAGAATGACACAGGGATAGAAACCCTAGGTCACTACTTTTAATTTGGCTCTCAGGAGTGATTGCCAAAAATTGTCACCAGCTGTTGGCTGTTCACTGGAGGGCTCCCAGAATGATTTCTGTGTATGAAGTAGAAACATTTAGTCCGGGGTGGGCAAACTTTTTGGTCCGAGGGCCACATCTGGGAATAGAAATTGTATGGCGGGCCATGAATGCTCACAAAATTGGGGTTGGGGGTGCGGGCTCCGGAGTGGGGCCAGAAATGAGGAGTTCTGGGTGCGGGAGGGGGCTCTGAGCTGGGGCAGGGGAGTGGGGAGCAGGTGAGGAGGGAGTGAAGACTCCAGCTGGAGGTGTGGGCTCTGGGGTGGGCCTGGGGATGAGGAGTTTGGGGTGTAGGAGAGGGCTCCGGGCTGGGACCGAGGGGTTTGGAGGGCAGGAGGGAGATCAGGGCTGGGACAGGGGGTTGGGCTGCGGGAAGGGGTGCAGGCTCCAGCTGGGGGTGTGGGCTCTGGTGTGGGGCTGAGGCTGAGGAGTTTGGGGTGCAGGAGGGTGCTCCGGGCTGGGACTGAGGGGTTTGGAGGGCGGGAGGGGGATCAGGGCTGGGGCAGGGAGTTGGGGCATGCGGGGAGGCTCAGAGGTGCAGGCTCCAGGCAGCGCTTACCTCAAGCGGCTCCCAGAAGCAGCGGCATGTCCCTTCTCCGGCTCCTACGCGAGGCGCGGCAGCTGTGCACGCTGCCCCATCCTCAGGCACCGCCCCTGCAGCTCCCTATTGGCTTTGGTTCCTGGCCAATGAGAGTTGCAGAGGCAGCGCTTGGGGCGGGAGCAGCGTGCACAGCGGAGGCCCCTAGCTGGCCCTACGGGATAGGAGCCAGAGGGGGGGCCATGCCACTGCTTCCAGGAGCCATGTGGTACAGCTCCCGACCCAGCTCCCCAGCTGGAGCGCCAGAGCGGTGCAAGCCCCAGACCCTGCTCCCCAGTGGGAGCAAGAGGACCAGATTAAAATGGCTGGTGGGCCGTATCTGGACCGCTGGCCGTAGTTTGCCCACCCCTGATTTAGTCTGTTGCATTCTGATACTCTGTCCTGCGTGGTATTTGCCCATCATAAACTCTGCATTTCACTGCTCACCTCCACTAAATTACCAGTGCGTAGCTTTACTGCTAGCAATCACTGAAACCAAAAATTCAATTTGGAAAAATGTTCTAAAATGGCAATGTTCTTTGGCTGGATTTTTTAAGCCTGCAAAAGTGGGTTGGACATCTCATGCCAACAAACTTAGTGATGTTATTTTGCATTATTGGGCAGACCGAGGAAGTGGACAGGCACATGAAGATAAAAATAATGTGGAAACAAAACCAGTCGAAGATTGCCAAACCGCCATGAGGGATCCATTTGGGTTTGGGCAGGGTCTTATTTTATCTCTAACTAGTTCAGCCATGCCTGCGACTAGTCTTTTCTTTACCACATGAAACAAAAATTCGACCCCTTCATGCCTGAAGGAGTTTGTTGTTTGTTGTTGATGATGACTTTGGTGCAGCTAATTTTAAGCTGTCACCTCCTCGTGCTCTGAGGAAACCTGCCTGCTCGTGGGAAACACATCAAAGGGCAAAGTGTCAATGTTTAGGTGCCAGGATGTAAAAAATCAATTTCAATCTTTTGGAGGTGAAACAGTTGGTGCAGAAAGTCACCCAGTGCTAGGAGCTCCTCTTTGGCATTGACAGCTTGAAATGAGGGTCTAGATGGATGTTGAACAATGTCATGTGCTTCCCTGCGTTAACATAGATTTCACTGATAGAAATGAGATCAGGAGATTGACCACAATAAAGATAATTATGAGAGTAAAATTATCTTATAGTTATAAAGCTTCTTTCATCCCCAAGGATCCCAAAGAGTTCCACAAATTGTATTCACATCTGGTACGTCTCCATTAATACAGCCATTACAGTGGTTGAACATGGCAAATGAGCTCAAGAGGGCTGCACACCGGTAAAGAAGCCTGGTGGTGCTAAATATGTTGAGAAAAAAATTGTTCAGGAACAGTCTTTTGTTTTTCCGCTTTTGCCTTCAAGGCTGATTCCAAGTTGAGCTATTGGGTAAAGAGCCTTAAACGTGATAAATTCCGGGGCGGGGGGGTGGGGGAGCTTTCACTTGTGAAATTCTGGCTCTGTCAAAGTCAATGAGAGTTTTGACGTTGACTTCAAAAATGGGTCCAGGATTTCAGACCTGATCTTTCTGTTCCTTTCACTTTCACAGACAGCAGACTTTGCTTGTTGTCTGTAATGGCTCCTGATCTTTTAACCACATTCTCCTCACCATGTGAGCCTCTTACACCCTACCATCAAACGGTGACGTGGCCTTCCCAAAAATGAGCATTTATAATAGTATTTGTGCTACTTACTGCACTTAGAATAGGAAACACTACTGTAAAGAGAAGTATCTTGATGTGATAAATGTTACGATTTTACTGGCAACCATTGCACCAGCAGAGTATCCCGTTGCATTGCAAAGATATATACTGGAGTGGAAGAGGATTGATTTAGTGTACATCATGCAGTGGAGGCATGACAATACAGTGCATTATTCATCAGAGGCTGTGACGGCTTTCCATTTAATCTAGGTGAAAATTGGATTTATGGGAAAGGAGTAAGAGCCATCTGAACATAGCCCATAAAACTGGAAGAGTCATATGTTTTTCTCCAGAAAGCAATTTTTAACAGCTCTGCTGGGTGCTCGTTTGCAGCAACATCACAAAAATGTTGTCTCTGCTGTTTATGACCCTTTTGATCATTTCTGCAAGAGAAGGGGGTTTGGCTTTTGGAGTACAGCTCCACTGGTGCTGTGGTTGCTGGGTGTGATTTGCTCCAGGGACTCTTCTGATAGGGAGACTTCTGCTGTACTAATGTTCCCATTACCCTTGATTGTCTCTGTAGGGGGTGGTAAAGACTCTTGTAGCAAATTCTTTTGGAAAATCCTCCTTGTTCCTTTGATATTAGTAATATTTTCCTCTTTTGTGTGTGTGTGTGTGTGTGTGTGTGTGTATGCAATTCTTATGTTGATTTTCTTTGCAGAGATTTCTAGTGCTGCTCTTTGTGCTATTTTATGCTTCTACAAGGTAGCTGGATTCTCTTTTATGGGAGTACAATGTTAGGACCTTTTAGTTTTTCACAGGTACAAAACAATTCCCTATTTATTTATTCCTCATAGTGTCCTTGTTTCTTTTAGGAGGCTTTTACAGTTACTAAAGACATACAGCTTAAAACTGCAGGTGACTAATATGTGCTTATCACATACTACATGGCACCATTAGAAGATGCTGTGAGAAAAAAATTCTGATGGGAAAGCAAAAAAAGGTATGTTGAGAAAACATTCCACTGAGAATACAGTCACTGGTCCAAACCATACTGGTAGAGTCAGGAAACAGTAGTGAGTGACAGACTAACTTCAAAAACATAAATCTCTCAAAAGTTCAGATCCTTATTTGTACTATGCAACCAAGTAGGTCTGGAAACGGGGCTGCAAATATCTTTGGAAAAGGTTTCCTTTAAGACTACAGGTAGTGCTAGTTGGAATTCTTTTTTTTTTTTCAAAACAATTTTTCTTCAGAAAATGCTGTTTCAATTAAAAAAAAATCATGTCCATTTAGATTAAATTCCCCGGGGAAACATTACTAAGTGAAAAAAAATAATTATTTAAAATTTTGTTTCAGAAAAGAATTGAATTATTTTTCAAAATGAATTTTTTGTTTAGAATTTTTTTAAATTGACTCAAAGACCACTCACATGACATCCCAGTAAAAGTCTACTTAAATGACTATGCCTTATAGAAACATAAAATAAGATCAAGAGCAAAACTGGAAACTGCTGCAGAGGAAATTAGGCAAACAAAGAGGCAGAGGAAAGTGTTCTTTACCAGTTGTTGAAATACAAGCTATTAAGCTGTTTTCTCAAAATAAATATTGCACAAGTATTACTGTTTGATTGTCGATCGATTGATTGATTGCCTTAATCCAAGGCACAAAAATAAAAGTGCTGCACAATCCTCTTCACACACAAGAGGGATTAAGCTAAAAAACAGGTTTGAACATTACCCTGATCCTAGCTAACCAACAGCTTTTCCTGAGTGTGCTATTATCCATGTTGGAATTAGGTTACCTGGCATATAGGAGGTGCAAACAGATTAAGCACCCACTTTCCCTACCCAGCTTGATTCATGACATCATCTCCTGAGGCAGATTGGTGAGTTGTTAATTCCTTCCTTATTAATCATCCACCATCCTGATCACCTCTGTGCTTTATACAGGGAGGCCAAAGAGTCATTTGACAAAAGAAGCAATTTGTGTTCAGTGTTAATTGTACTTGGAGCTGGACTGTGGCAATGGGTAGCGACACATCCCCTTAAACACAGGTGTATGCGCTCAGAACGGGCAAGCCACCGGCACATTTCCAGCTTGTTATTCAGCTCTAAACCATACCCTCACTCCCACCTCCAGCTGATGCCATGCCTAGTCTCTTGGCATCGTACACACTCACCCATCTGGTTGGCTGGCACATAGTCAGAAACTGATCAGACCCTTTCACTAAGTTCCATGAGCCAGGCAGCTATGAGTTGCAGATGAGCAGCTTGCATCCCACTTCAGTTCTTCCATCCCGTCTGCAGGAAGTCCCTCCTCTGGGACAATACTGCCACGTGTCTGTTTACACGGGTCACACTTGTCAGCTGCAGATATGACCTAAATAAAAGGGAGGAACAAGTATAACACGGTAGCATTACTTGGCTTTGCATTGCTTCATGGTCACCCTACGCAGAAGATTCCAGAGGGAGAGGGGGCTTCTTTTAGCATGAATCTCCTGTGATGTTTTTTTATCTGTGAGTTTGGAGGATGAAGATAAGAAGGCCATCAAATTTGAATGTTATGCTAATAAGAACATCTGTGTACTTAAATCAGCATTGAGCAGCTGGTACATTTAAAACCGCCCCCAGCATGTGTAAATACTCTGTAAATACAGAGTCAATATCTCCTGAGATCAATTTATCATTAATAAGTTATAAAAACAGGATTTGATGCATGCTGAAATAAAATTAGTGTGTGTGTGGGGGGGAAACAAAACAAAAAACCAGCCTGTTCTTAGTGACATGTTTCTTATGTGACCAAACTAGTCAGGGAAAGCAGTTATTATAGCTAAGACGTATTAGGCTATTCTCCAAGTCCTAGCTTGAAATACATTTCCCAGTATATTTTCTCCCAAGATGGGCACATAAGGTCCTGACTGTAACTTATGTAACAACAATTTTCATGATTAAAAAATGTGTATTTAAGACAGTCACTGACATGTTTCAATGAGGAGTGAACCAGAGACTTCAATAAGCATCGATTTCAGTTTTTAGGGGCTATTATCAACCATCAGTGGATATCATTCTGCTTAGAAATTATTGTTCGCGACCACAGAGAATAAATTAAAATGGAGTCATAATGAATTGAGAATGTGCAGTCCATCCTGTCACACACAGATGTAGACGTCAGAGGGAAAATAGGCAAAGCTTTTAATAGGGAGCATAAAATGCTCTGATCTGCTTTTAACTCTCCCACCGTGCTGCTGTGATCATGGCAATCTAACCATCTCAATCCGAATTACAAAGTACCCTGTAAATGAAGGACCAAAGTTTTAGGTCATGATTTCCCAAAACAGACACATCGAGTTAAGCTCTGGAGCCTACTGATTTGAATTAGCACCAAGCCTCCTGCTGCTTCCATTAACTTTACTGGGAGCGGCTGAGTGCTCAGCGTTTTGGAATTATTTAGGTACCTAAATATGGACTCTTATAGTCCTACTTCAAGCAACCATTTTGGAAAAGTCTTGGCCATTTTATATCCTATATGCCACATGGCAATAGGATTTGCTGTTTGGCCTTAGCAGCTTCCATACCTTAGGACTGACATAGGGCACACCTACAGAATGACTGCACCATCATGGCTCTTGGTGTGTGTGCCAGAGGTCCTCATGTAGGACCAAATACAATCCTAATGTAATTCCATTGGGTTCAGTAGGGTTCCATCAGGGATGATTTTGGCCAGAAATATCAGAGCTTGCTGTCATGGCTTAGGCTTGCACATCATGCGATGCACATGAGATCAGAGCCAGAAGTGGCCAAGAAAAAACATTTTTGTTCAAATAAATGCAGTGGTAGAATTGAACGTGTAGGTTCACAAAATTTCACATGATGCCTCCACCAAATGCTTTTCATTACTGGATCAATCGCATCTATTGCTATGCACTCCCATAATGGGCACAACCAATTACACTACTGGAGGAGGAGACATGCATGAGGGAAGACCAAGTTCTGCTCTTATTTATACCATCCTGTGATTCACAGCTGACCTGTTATCCAGCAGAAATGACCCATCAGGCCAAAGGCCCCTTTACTCTCATGCTCCCTGCTAGTATTCAGGGGTAATAGGTACATACACCAGTCCTTCCCAAGCTGTCTTTGGGAAGGGTTGTTGGAGGCACCCAGTGAGTCTATCGATCTCCTGAGCCTTGTTGAGGTGCTCACAGTGAGTCCATTAATATTCTTAGCCTCGCATTCCCAGGGCTTCAGTAGCTGGTACAGAACTTCTGCAAGGGAGACGGAGATGCAGGCTCCCATGGAGGCTCATTGCTAATGCGGGAGCTTCCAGCCTGGTTTTGGGAGTCCTTAGGAACTGTTCTACAAGATCCAGCTATTCTGTGTCCCCTATTGCAGCATTTTTCAAAGTGTGGGTCGCGACCCAGTACTGGGTTGAGGCATGTCAGGCACTGGGTCGCTCCGGTCAGCACCACCAACCGGGATGGCTTCTAGGCAACGGGGCCTCTGGGCTCCGTGCGCTACCTCGCCCCGAACACCAGCTTCGCACTCCCATTGGCCAAGAACTAGCCAATGAGAGCTGGGGGGAGGGAGGGTGGTGCCTGCGGGCGAGAGCCTAGGAGTCGGACCTGCTGGTGCTCACTTCCGTGGTGCAGTGCAGTCCGCGGTGCCAGGACAGGCAGGAAGCCTGCCTTAGCACCCCCGCTGTGCCGCTGACTGGGAGCTGCCTGAGGTAAGCCTGCACCCCGATCCCCTGCCCTAGCCCTGAACCCCCCCAAACCTGGAGCCCCTTCCTATACCCCAAATCCCTTATCCCTGGCCCCACCCCAGAACCTGCACCTCCAGCACAGAGCCTGACCCCCTCCCACACCCCAAACCCCTGCCCCAGCCCTGAGCCCCCCCCAAACCTGGAGCCCCCTCCTCCACCCCAAAGCCCTCCTCCCCAGCCCCACCCCAGAGCCCTGACCCCCTCCCACACCCCAAACCCCTGCCCCAGGCCTGAGCCCCCCCCAAATCTGGAGTCCCTCCTGCACCCAAAACCCCTCATCCCCAGGCCCACCCCAGAGCCTGCACCCTCAGCCCAGAGCCCTGACCCCCTCCTGCACCCCAATCCCCTACCCAGCCCTGAGCCCCCTCCACACCCTGAACTCCTCATTCCCATCCCCACCCCGCAGCCCTCACCCCTGCACCCTAACCCTCTAGCTCAGCCCTGAGCCCCTCCCACACCCCAAACCCCTCATCCCCAGCTCCATTCGGTCATGGGCATCAACAATTTTCTTCAACTGGGTCTCGAGAAAAAAAGTTTGAAAACCACTGCTCTATTGTCCTGACCTGACTGCCTTCAGAATTCACTGTCGAGCTCCCCTCCGTGGCAGAAAGGGAGCTGCATGCCCCTCAGGATTTAGCTCTTTATGTATATATAAATTCCTTCTCTCACATGTCTAAATAAATCCATCTGTTTAACTTAGGGCTGCAAAGGCATCCCATATTACACTAAATACAGTGTGAGAACAGCATGACTCAAAGAATCTGGTTAGTGGCTGCAACTTATTTTGTCATTTCTGCATTCTACCCACACCAAAATAATAAATAAAAAGATAGTTACTATGCTAAAATAAATAGCTTTTTCTCTTCTGAACTCAGATAATCTGGTTTGAGCTGGCATCAGGAATTTTTCCTGTGCTTCAACAGTTAGGTTTCCAGAGTCCATAAATTGGTGTTTTCTTTATCAAACATACTTTCTGCATCCCACCGACTCAAGAAAACTGTATATTTCAGGATCAGTAGCCAGGCTGAGCCAATGGCATTATGATCAATGCTATGTACATGGGTAAAACTAACATACTCTTCTATACATTTGTTCCGTCCCCTTCCTCTCCCCCTGAAATTCTTTTATCTCACTCCAGTAATTGCTGGCAAGAATCACAAATAGCACAAGTACATGTGTAAACCTTATCAGCTGGGCTACACTTGCATCATCCCTCTCCATCTTCATATGGTCAAATCTTGAGAGTAGATGAACACCTAAGACTCCCATTGGCTTGCAGGTCCTCATCACCTCTTAGGATTCAGTCTCCTGAGACTTCTGTGGGGAGAGAGTTGTAGGACTCTTAGAACTGGACAGAGACGACTGTATTTTACAGCCTTGAGTTTTATTTTGTTTTTAAACTATGTGTGGATGGTTTTCATATATAAAAGACACATATACACCTCTACCTCGATAGAACGCTGTCCTTGGGAGCCAAAAAATCTTACCACATTATAGGTGAAACCGCGTTATATCGAACTCGCTTTGATCCGCTAGAGTGCGCAGCCCCGCCCCCCCCCCCCGGAGCACTGCTTTACCGCGTTATATCAGAATTCATATTATATCAAGGTAGAGGTGTATATCATGATTTCTCATTTTCTCCAGTTCCTCCGATTTTGGAACACAAGAACTGATGTATCGGAACAGACCAGTGGCCCATATAATCTGGCATCCTGTGTAAGAAATTTCAGAGTGAGACCTAAGCTTTACAAAGTACATTGGTCACTTGTGCTGTACTTTATCATGATATTCCATTTCCACTCATTTTCTGACGAATTTGCATCCCTAGTAATCCTCAACATATCTTCTGAGGCACAACATCATTAAGCGGGCAATATCAAATGGTTGCGCAATTTGTATGATTTACTACTATTCAAACTCACTTAAATTGCCTGAAGCATGTGAAAATCTGACTGAGACTCTCCACAAGTGATGAGAGAAGCGGGCTCGGAGAGAGTAATTTTCTCTGTGCCTCTGTTTAGATTGGAGTAATTTTCCAAAGAGTGCTGTCCTGTCAGTTGGCATGGCTGGGGAAATGAGCTACACGTTAAGAAGTTTGTTTGGTTGGTTATCTCTTCCCTGGGGCCTAGTTTGGATTATGATTAATTGAAGTTTCTAGACTAATTTGTTGCTGAATATCCTTGTGTAAAATGTAAATGCTGCATTATACTTAACATGGGGGAAAGGGAAGGGAGGTCAACTTTTTGTAAGTACAAAGATATATTAAATATGCTAATTAACACTACATAGGAGGATTGTCTGTCTGCTATTCTCCTCAAAGGATAAATTTAGCTAATCTAGTCATTAGCAATAAAAAGGCCTACAAAGCCAGAAGCTAATTCCTACACATAACCCCCTGTCTATGTTTAACATCATATTGATCCTAAAGTTTCCTAAATGGTACCAAGGTTTGAGCACTGTGACTCCTACTGATGATAAAGGACAGACACATGGCTGAATTGCTGCACATGCTGCTTTGAAAATTGAACAGCATAAAGGGCTGTTATGAAAAAACATATGCCAGGCATGGTATATAGAGTAGGTAAATGTAGGCAAGATGCTATGATTCTGTCTTCTATGTACTGCCCTCTCTTTCTCTGGCAACAAGAGTTCTTTGTTTGCTGGTTTCCATCATCTAAAATAAAAGTCATTTGGATTGAAATTACATGCTTTTCTCTGTGTGCATGAAACATGTTATAAATGTGTCCTGGGAGAATATCTAGGATTGATACTCCCATTCCAAATGCTGTCCCTGTGATTAAACGTTCACTGTTCTGAGATCCCTGCTTAGGGCCAATAATGTAACTTAGCACCTCAATAGCCCGTTGCAGCCTCAAAGTGCTTGAGAAATATGAATTTGTTAACCATGCCCCTGACAGGGAAAAAGGGAAGTGTTGGCCCCATTTTGTAGCTTGAGTTAGCTTTAAATGTATAAAATGCACCCAGTGCAACATCTCCACGTGCATGGACAATGTGGAAAACAACAATGTGACACATTTAAAAACAAAATAACCTTCCCCATAAGATAACACACAAACACACACCCCCTTCTCCCCTGCTTGACAAAGATCAGATAAAAGAGATGGGCTATGCACTATGCCCTAAAGATCAACAGACTGCGGCTGACTCTCCTCCGGGCCTGAAATAAATCCCAGAGTCAAAGGGCCTCCACTGAGAAGGCCTAGCCCTAGATTAACTCTAGGGGCTGTTAGCTCAAGCACATCAGCTGATCTCAGCTGTCATAGTGTACGTGGAGATTTTGGCAAACCAGTAAAGTGCCTGAAACCACTATGGCTTATTGTTAAAAGCAACCTATTAAGCAGTCTCAGCTTGACCAAGGCAGAAGAGGAGGGGGTTTGGGGTGCCACAGAAAGGGCAGCTTGACCCCGCGTCCTTTCTGATAAGAATTGTATTGAAGTTGCTGATACATGCATTTTAAAAGAGCAGGATGTGCCCTAGGAATGTCTATTGGGGTCTCAAGGCTGCAAACTCTGGAAAAACCCACACCTGGTTAATCAATAATCAGAAGGAACCTCTTGCTTAACCATTGAAACTGCTTACTTAACAAGTTTTCTTTAAGGGACATGTCATTCTATTACTAATGTATAAATAAGGGGGGAAAGTTTGAGGTAGTTGGACTCGTTTGGGACTCTTTAGGGACTCTTTTTGGACTCTCCCTCTGGATAAATCTAGCGGTCCCCACCGGCAGACGGAAGATTTGGCCACTGGAAGCCTGCCGCTGTGTCACTCGAGAGCCACACTCAGCGTTGGTAATTATCAAGGGTTGGGGGTGTTTACCAATTTGTTGCGGACATGCGTAAGTGCTTGAGACTAAGTAAAGTTTAGCTTTAAGTGAAAGCACTCTTGTGCTGTCCTGTTTGTGCCAGCCATCTATCAGTCGGATGGCCGTGTCTCTCCTGATTTATTTCCTGACACCACCTCGCACAGAGTAAAAGTTACCAAGAGCTTTGGGTTGAAAGAACCCCTGGTAACAATAGTACTACAGGGAGAGAGAGTTGGCCAAGACAAGTTGTATAGGGCTTTATGGAACAACAGCCTGGAGTAAACCCTGAAGGGAATAGAGTCAGTGCAACTGGAGAACTTCGCAGCACGCGGAACTCACAAAGGAACGAATTCCAAATGTGAAAGAAAGGGCTGCAATAAATAACCTGACTGGGTGGAAATGAGAAAAAGGCACTTCTGGGCCCCTGGGTATCCAGGAGCAGTTAGAGATCCAGACATGCTTCAAAAACTGCAGATCTCTTGGACAAAGGGTGACTAATATAGGAACCAGCCCTGCTATGTCCTCAGGATTCTACACCCCTCCCAGATGGGGAAACGGAGATGGAGAGATTAAGTGACTTGCTCAAGGACACAAAGCGAGTCACTGTCAGAGCCAGGAATACTGGGTTGCTGGTCCTTTGCTCAGACCAATAGATCACCACACATTTTACTCTGGCTAGTAGTGGATGAACTACTAGAGATCTGGCTATTTGATTTGTAAACACACGCTCACATCAAACTGCTTAACTATGCTAGCCATGCCTATTGGGTGAGCAAAGCTGAGCTGGAAGTTGTGTAAGATCAGGCTTTTTTCAGATGTTTCCAGTATTCCCTGCTTCTGGTCAGCCTAGCAATAGTGTGAGATAAGATTCTCATTAGATATTGTAGTAATTTCATTCAGTCATAGCTGGAGCAAGATAGGGCAGAGGCACAGAGAAATGTAAAACAACTGAAGTTAATCATACCTTTGGTGTGAATAGCTGAAAAGGTTTTAGTTTGGGCTGATGTTCAGGGCTAGGGCTTATTTTATCTGATCTTGTATAGCTGCCTCCATACATGATGTGTGCAGGGGTTCATAAAGACAGAACTGACCAGGGGGCCTAAAGAACCCAAACAGAAACATGGCAACCTGCAAATGCCAATGAAACTAAGGGATAAAAAATGTTCATCGCGTCATTGCAGTTTAAATAACATGCTCCTTTGACAGGGCAAGATGGCCATAACTCCATAACCAGCTTACTTTGCTGGAAGGGGAAAAGAAAACAATTTCTCTTGCTATATATATTGATTTAATGAGCAGGTCAAGTCACCATTCACCAAAGGATGTCAGCGAGGTTAACAAACAAGGAACTCCAGCCAGTCATAGTTCAGAGGAAAAAGCAGCTTTTACCACATGACGCAAATCAAAACTGATGCCTAAAGGACCATCCTGAGCAATACAAAGAAATCCATCAATTGATAAACAGCACTTAATAGCTGAGCTAGTCTTTGCATCCTGTAGCGGCTTGAGCAAAAGACAGGAAGAGCTAAAGGTTTGACATTGACTTATTTATTGAATTACTGCAATAGTATTTCTCAATGACTCCACTAGAAACAATGGAAACCAAACTACATGATAACTCAGTGTGTTATCTGGTGATAAGGTGATAAATAACTTTGATTTAGCATTGATATTTAAACGCTATAACATCCAGTTCCAACCGTGACCGGTGGCTTGATATATTCATTGACAGACCATTCACTATTTAACTGTTTCATTTTTTTTTTTTTTTTTTTGTGGTTTGAAATACAGGACGTTTAGAAAAAAATTATAGCATTTACAAAAAACCGCAAATCAATTAACTATGATCAAAACTAACATTATGTACAACATCAGTTCTGACACGATTGACTCCAACCTCCATTGATCACAAAGAAATCGTTAAGGCTGAATATTTTCTCTCTGATTGCTTCGGAGTTAAAAACATTTGTATTCTCATGATAAACAGTTCACTTCGAATATGAAGCTCAGACTTCAGGATTCAGCAGCACCAATTGTAATATTTATGGACAGATTTTCAAAAGAAGCCAGCACAGTGGGTGCTTGCTGGGTGCTGAGCCCTTTTGAAAATCTAGCCTGTGATTTGTAAAGGACCGAACAATTGTTTGATTTGTTTAATCTCGGAAGTATGGTTTTGCTAAAGGACTTGGAGGATTCAGCTCACAATCCCTGGTTTTGCACGTGAGAACATGCGGACACGCAGAATGACATGGACTTCAATGGCGCTCCATGCAGGCATTGCTGTCCAACCAGTTGAAGGGTTAGGGCCCAAATCTCTCATGCATTTTCGCCTATGGTCTTGCCTCTACACTGTGCTGGTATCTTTTTAACTGTATCAGTTTGAAACCAATACATCTCTCTAGAATGGATGCATTGATACTGGTATAAGCTATACTGATACAGTAACTCCTCACTTAACCTTGTAGTTATGTTCCTGAAAAATGCGACTTTAAGTGAAACAATGTTAAGCGAACCCAATTTCCCCATAAGAATGAATGTAAATGGGGGGGTTAGGTTCCAGGGAAATTTTTTTTTTTGCCATACAGTACAGTACAGTACTATAGTTGGGAGGTGCCCCTGCCTTACCCCACACAGGTACAGCCCACTAGCACTGGAGACAATGAGGCAGACAAGGAGGCTGAAGGTGCTGTAGGCTAGGAGAAGCACGTTGCGCAGCAACAGCGGCAGCTTCCCTACTTTGCAAGCACCAGGGGCGGGGGGCTCAACCCTCAGCCTGCCCACACCACCCCTTCCCCCAAACCCCCACCCTTAACCTGCCTCTTCTTCCCCCCCCTTTACTACGCACGCCGTGTCCTCGCTCCTCCCCCCTCCCTCCTGCCTGGGGCAATCAGCTGGCTTGCGACGTTCAGGGGGCAGGAGGGGGGGGGAGGAGCGAGGACTCGGCGTGCAGGCTCCCCCCTCCTTCCCCTGCCTCCTGCCCGCAGCAATCTGCGGATTTGCAGCGTTCGGGAGGCAGGGGAGGGAGGGGGAGCCTGCGTGCCGAGTCCTCGCTCTTCCCCCCTCCCTCCTGCCTCCTGAACGCCGCAAGCCAGCTGATTGCTGTGGGCAGGAGGTGGGGGGAGGAAGGGGAAGGCGCTGATCTGCGGGGTCTGCCAGCTGGTGGGAGGCACTGGGGGGGCATAGGGGAGCTGTTCGGGGGCTGCCAACTGTGGACAAAGCAGGCAACCAAACGACGTTATAGCAAAACATTGTACAACTTTAAATGGAGCATGTTCTGTAATTGAGCAGAGACGTAAGATCGAAACAACGTTACGCGAGAGGACGTGAAGTGGGGAGTTACTGTATAAGGCACTTTTATACCAGCATTACTGCATTCACACCAGGGGTTGTACAACTATTTTTGGTTAAAAATAATAATAATAATTAGAAAAAAACAACCTTGACTGAAATAGTTAAACCGGTACCAAAACAGGGCGGATGTTTTCCTTGGGTGGATGAGCAGAAGGATGAGCAGAAACATCCCAGAGTTTTAAATACCTTCAATAAAAACAACTTCCTCTTCAGATTAACCAGGTTTCACTAGGTTTTTATTTCTGATTTCATAAAGCTGCTAGTTCTCAAGTTCCCTATAAAAATTTTCAGGAAAAACAGGGTGGACAAGACCCGATTTATATTAAAAAAAAAGAAAAAAGAAAAAAAATCCCTTTTTAAAAGAATACACCTTTCGGGACTTTCTTTTTGTATAATAAAGTGAAAAATGGCAAAAGGCTATGTGAATAGAGCACTAGACTGGGTCTAAGGAATTCTCTTTCCTATTTCCAGCTCCGTAGTGCCCCCTCTGTGCCTCTATTTCCCTATCTGTAAAAGGGGGAGAAAGTTACTCACCTCCTTGGTAAATGCTTTGAGATCTAGACTTGAAAAATTCTCTATAAGAGCCGGGTATTATTTTTTATTAATTATTATTATTATTATTATTTTGCAGGTAACTTTTAAAAACCAATTCTGTAGATTAGGGAACTGGAAATGTCAATGCTGTAGAAGCTTAAATAGCGATGCTCTCCCTAGAAATCTATAGATACACTAGAATACAGGTATGCAACATAGCTATGGCAAGGTGAGTGTGACCCAGATCAGCCGCTGTACATCCAATAATTCCCTCCCTCTGGACTCTTCTCATTGATTTTTCCATGGAAGGGATAATTCCCACATCCCACTCTACTTCTAACTTCTATCTGAGATGGGGCTTTAATTTCCCTGCTCTATTTACTTCCAATTTTGTGTTCCAATCCAGTGCTTTTCTGATCCTGGAATCCTCTCTGTTGTCTTGCTCATGTTGCACTCTGTTTAGTGCTATTCCCTGCCATTTTCCCTCCTGGTCCCTGTCACTTTTTTTTTTTTTTTAGCTGTTTTCGCTTATACAACTGCCTTTTTATTAGTAGCCTGCAGACAGTGAAGGGTGAGCTGTAGCTGCAGGTGCCTTAGGAATGCATATTCTGGCACTTACAGCTAGTTTTATTTTATTGGATCATTTATGTAATCTTACAAATATATTCTTGTTACAAGCTTTTGGTGTAATGATACAGCAGCGTTTTTCTTCCCATATATACAAATATATAAATTTTAAAGAAAATGGTCTGTTCAGAATTTTATCTCATGCTCTTTAATCAATGAATTTTTTGATATTCTGAAGCTGTCTGTTTAAAAAGTGCTTGGAAGATCTGATGGTTGTCTTTATCCTAAGATTCATCTTAAAATGGCTTGGTTGCCCCTAGTGTTTTCACATAGAAATAAGTCAGAGTGATTCAGTTAATAAAAGAAATACCCTGTCTTCCTTTGCAATCTGTAAAGAGAATAGACTACGTGATTACGAGAAGCTTTCATTTGGCTCCCTTTCCTTGCGTACTGGATTGACAATACTTTCATTATGACGGACTTTTAAAAAAAATCAGACACTATATTCTGACTCATTCACTCCTAGTCAGATGCTATTTCAAGTCATATTCATTTCGGCACTAATAAAAAAATTCACTCAGAATCATATCCTTGTTTTTAAGTTAGAGGGGTTTTGATTAACGTCTTGATTTTACGTGGCCTGCTTAATTATTGATGGCTAGATCGTCAGTCAGTCCTATACTGAGGAGCAGGGGGGGTTAAAGCCCCGCCCCCATTGGGGAAAATGTGGGTCTGTGGCTCCTTCCCCTCCTAATAATATATGCAGATATACCTATGTCATAGAACTGGAAGGGACTCTGAAAGGTCATTGAGTCCAGCCCCCTGCCTTCACTAGCAGGACCAAGTACTGATTTTGCCCCAGATCCCTAAGTGGCCCCCCTCAAGGACTGAACTCATAGCCCTGGGTTTAGATGCTAATGCTCAAATCACTGAGCTATCCCTCCTCATACTGTAATGATCAGTGGAATGCGCTGGCCACAGAGAGGAGCAGACACTGCACTCTTTCAAAGGCACAATGCCTCCTAGAACTCCACCTGGGGCAGCATAGCTCCACTTGCCCCCAACCAAGGCCTGTGCTTTACGTGTACAATCAGGCCCAGGTTGTATGGCGCATACTTCAGATATGAGCTGCAGCAGCTATTTTTACATGCATGTTTTTCCATTACATGCTTTGTCTTTATTTTACTCCTAAGTCAGCCCAACATCGCTAGGAGTAAACAATCCATGGAGCGAATTCATTCCTCTTGGCAAAAAATCACTGAGCCAAAGGAACTGTGGCTTGACTGGAACAAGGAACACCTTTTCTAACTTATGTCCTGACCCTGCACCCTGATGTTCAATGGTATTTTTGCTGTTGACATCAATAGAAGTAGGATCTGGACCTTTGAGCATTTTCTCCCACTGAACCTTTTCTCCCTAGCACTTCTTCACATAGCATTAAAAACAACAAATGACCACACAACCTCTCCCCCCCCCCTTTTTTTTGCTATCGAACAATGTTGCAGAACGCACTTCTCACTAGATATTCATATTAAACCCCTTCACACAATTATGTCCATATTGTGGGTGTTTAAATTATTTGCCTTGGTTTCTAAGGTATGCATGTTCCACCCTAGCAGCTATTCCTTCCTGAGGCCCTGGCTCCAATCTAAATATCTAGGCTGGGATTTTCAAAGTTGCCTAATTGAGTTGCCTCAATTCCCAAATCCCAGACATAATATCTGAGGGCCCCATCCTGAAAAGTGCTTTGTTCTTTTTCAGCAGTCTCATCTTCAGAAGGCGCCTCAGAGTAAAAGGAAGCTGCATTCCAGGGCTTATGTGCTTAATGTACTTTTTCTTACCAATGTTTTCTAGATGGCCATGGGATATGGCTGGAAAGTGAGGAGATTTTGATTGTGTGTTGTTCTGATTGCATTCTTCCTGGAGGGGGATGATGACTATGTGGGAATATGTTCCTGTATCTCTTACAGGGTTGGTGACGTCAAAACAATGAAAAAAGCTTTATTGCACTGGGTGACTGAATGACAAATAGCATCAGCCTGTTTTTCAGCAAACTGTCAATGGACAAATGTGCACATGCAACCCAATGGGTTTTGCACGTGCACGTGTCTAAAAGGGCACCTACCAGGCAGGTGCAAACTTCCAATGAACCTGGAGAAATGCCAGGAATATGCCTGCACCGGGTACTGATATATTAAATTGAGACTAACATTTATGATCGCTCACTCTTAGCTAAAACTGCATTATGTAATAACATTTCATGTATGCATTTACTTATTCACAAAAGATCTACCCTATAGTCAGGGCTCAGGACAATAATTCTGCATCCCTTTAAAAAACTCAATAGGCCAAACTGATCCAAAAGGGACCTCTCAATCATCTAAAATGAAATTCTTCCCATTATACAAGTAGCACTGGCCACCTCAGAGCCCCACCTCACAGATTATTTCCACTAGGAATACAGCACAGATGTATCTGAACTTACCCTGTATCCTTCAAACCCTCTGCTGGAGTGTTTCTCACTAACCTCTGTCACAGCGAGTCTCACTAGGTTCTGAGTGGGAGCCCGGAAGGGAGAAATTCCTGCCTACAGGTTTTCTGATGTGCAGCCAGAATCTGCTTTGTTGTTTGTATCCTAGATGGAAATGGGTAACAAGGACCAAACCCTGCAGTCCACAGGAGTTTTGCCTGAGTAAGGGCTGCAAGATGTGGCCCTAATAATGTAAAATAAACAGACAACATTTTAGGTTTTAAAATGGATATTAGCGAAGAAAATAATCCTAACTAAAAGAAAATCTGCTTTGGTTAACCCCCTCCAATTTTACTGGTAACTTTACTGCTGTCATTTTAATTGATTTCAGCAGACTTTGTCGAAATGCTTGAAACCGAAGGACTTATTTGCATGATGCCTGAGAGGAAATGTTTCTGGACTGAACTATTGACCATTTAGTTATAGTTTGCACTCCATGATTGTCAGTTTTGACTCTGAACACAAATACCAGATGACAGTCATCGCCTGCAATTGCACGGATGAGGTCAGGGCTTGTGACAAAGAATGTGCAGAGGGAACAAAACCATTACATATGTAAATAAGAGAGAGCCACTAACCCGCTTTAATTTATCTGCTGCAGCTAAATGCAGTACAGGCTGCAAAGCAAGATAATGCTCCCTGTTCTAGTGGAGATAGTGCCGGGTAGCATCCTGTCCTTTCTTGGAGTAGAACAATGATTATGAAGAACAAAACCCCTCCTGTAATTTGTTTGAAGAATTTTTGGTAAAACTGCTTCAAAGGATGTCTCTAGAGGTAAACAAAAATGGTACTTTCCCAGTAGCGCTGCAGTGTGGGGAGATGATAATCCCCCCGTCCCTTCCTTATGGCCCTTGTTATTTACCACTGCACAGATTGTGTTTCTCACAGGTCAGTGGTGTGGGAGCTGCTGTTTAGTTTGGGTTTCAGAAGTGAATGTGGCTCAAGGAAAGAACTATTCCCATCTCTCTTTGTGCTAATGATACAATTACTATGAGACAGAAATAAATGAAAAAGGCTGTAACTGGAACGCGATAGATCAACATGGGGGAAGCTTTCAAGAACAGCTATGTTTACCTGTATCTCTGTATGCTTCTTGTCCTTTGAATTACTCCCTCCTCTCTAATGTCATTGTGACGGGTTGGATCACAGAAACCCCCTTGGGAGCTGCCACCCGATGTGCCAAGACTACCCCTGCTTCTGTTTTCCCTGCCAGCTCAGGACTCCAGCACCCCGTCTTGCTGAATTAGACACTCCAGTCCACTTCAACACAGACTCAGGGTCTGGATCACTTGTCCCAAAGCTGCAAGTTTACCCAAAAACAGCTCACAGGAGTGTGCTTGTCTTTAGCACTCAGATGCCCAACTCCCAATGGGGTCTAAACCCAGATAAATCCGTTTTACCCTGCATAAAGTTTATGCAGGGCAAACTCATAAATTGTTCGCCCTCTATAACACAGATA